>NC_091362.1:9928434-10008434 GCF_038502225.1 Cherax quadricarinatus | reverse complement strand
AAGGCTACTGTTGCTGCTGCTTGCTGCTGCTGCTGTGCTGCTGCTGCTGTTGCTGCTGCTGCTGTTGCTGCTGTAATAATAATGAAACTATTATTAACAAGGAACCTGTTGCTACTACTAATAATAATGATTATAGTGATCACTACAAAGCGCTAAATACGTAGGGGTTATACATCGCCTAGGAATGGGGAAAAAGTCATGTATGGTGGAAGAGAAGGACAGCTCCAGTTCCTTGGATAAAAAGCTCTTGGATAAAAAGCTACCTTCCATGAAGGAAGACACATAAACAGAAGAAACCAATAAACGAGAATAAACGAGATAAACGAAGGCATGGTATTTTATAGTCATCGATCGTTGAGCCCGTTACTCTTCGTTCAATAGTTAGTTATTTACTTAATTCGTTAATTTATTAAGTTTAAAGCCTATCGACTACGCCATAAGGTACATTTCTCTAAATTAACATTTGCGATCAGTTCAATCCATAAAATATCAAATATATTCGAATGTATGCACACTTTCTTACTGTAAACACACTGGCAGATATATATGCACCTTTCAGTGTATATACACAGAGATATGTACCCCTTCCTATGTATACACACTGTCACATCACTCAGTATATTTACGCTCTGATATACACCTCCCAACGTATATACAATGAGATATTCGCCGTTGTGTATATACGGTGAGATATTCACCGTTGGTATATACGCTGAGAGACATGCACCACTTAATGCTTTTTTAAGAGTGGTTAATTGGGTTTAGATCCTATTGACTACACAAAAGGTTATTAAGGCTGCGTTTAACTTTTTATTAGCATTTAAGGATAATTTAATCCCAAATATGGATCTGTTGGGATTCAAGTAAACTGTAATCAGGAGCCGTGCAATGTTGGAAATGTAGCAACAGGAGAAATGAGGGGAAGCTTTCTTTTCTGAGATTATGTATGGTAGCGTGAGTGACACCCACTCGAGCCTCCCCCAGAATTCAGAATGCGAGAGGCACGGCCGGATACCACCCACTCACATGCCCCACCCCATGTGAGGTACGTCGGGATAGGCCTTCAAGTTTGCAGAAAGCAGGAGGTAAGAAAACTAGGAGATTCATTAGCCAGCCCTAAGCTTTTTCTAATCGCTGACAACAGGTCATGTGACCCAAGAAATCACGTTACAATAGTTGATAATAACTATATGTATCTTTCTAATTAATAAATTAAAAGGAATTAATGCACTCATTTATTTCTTGACGCGGGTCTTAGTCATATGATAACCCGCAGCTGGAGGTTTTGGTCGTCTGACCGAGGCCTTCCTCTGGCTTACCCCTCCACCCCTTTAAAAATTATGGCTATAATTATAACCAATTCTCTTCTTATTATGTACTAGTATACATTACTTAGAAGGAGATTACGTATCAACTGGCAGCAGATAAACAGGTTGATGTATTACAAGTAAGAATGTTAAAAAGCAACGTCTGGCGTCTAAGAAGAGAGTTTGGAAGGTTATTAGTAATACCTATAAGGATTCCGACCGTATGTGCTGGAAAGGGTGACCTCTGTGTTGCCCCGGTGGCGTGAAATAGTCTCTGGGACAGGAAGGAGTCTGATGTAGCAAGTTTAAGATGTCTTGTGTGGAGGGTGAGAGATATACCGGTGTGTTGCTGGAGGTGGAGGTGGAGATTGAGATGGTGGTGGTAGTGTGTTGTGAGGTTGGGAAGTATTTCAAAGCTTGAAACACAGGTGTCTGCTGGAGGTATCAAAGGGGAGCAGCGACAACACACACCCTGGATTAGCGCTGTCAAGGGAGAGCAGTAACCTTCTCCCTCGGATTAAGCGAATGTCAAGGGGAAGACAACTGCTTTGATAGCTTACCTATCCCCTCGCCAACCCCTGCATGTCCCTCACCCATTCTCCCCGGCTCATGCCTTCCAAAACTGAAAAAAAATATCTCTGGGACTTATCTGTTTCCAATGACCCACTAATAAATTGATTCTGGAAATTATTTACAAAATAATTCCAGATAAATTTTATCACAGTGGAGATGTAAAATTTAATTTTATATGTAAAATGTTCCAATTGTTGTTGGTTGATTAATGGGAATTAAAGATTATCAACCAAGCGAGGGTCATTAACGATGCACATAACCTCTCCACTACCACACAAAAATAATTTGATCCCTTAAATAGGGATTAAACTCTCAGAATATATACGATGAGAGAAATACACCTCTCAAGTATTTATCTCCCTCAAGGGAGGTTCTTTGACGCTGGTGAGGGGCTCTTGATCTAGGAAATTGGATCTGTGCTCCAGTTCCCTGAATTGAGCCTGAATACCTTCCATCCCTCCCCACTTGCGCTGTATAATCCTACGGGTTTAGCGCTCCCCATGATTATAATAACAATAATCTCAAATATTTGTATTATATGTATGCGATCAATGCTAAATTACTTTTTATACTGAGATACTTTGTTAAAAGTAATAATACTTTAGAATTTACCCAATATAATTAAACACTCGAAGATCTTATTTCTACTAGTATTAATATTTTCCTATTAAATGTAATATTATTTAGAATTATTTTAGTAGACATTTTATTAAGTATGGTTTTACAACCTTAATCTTCAGAGGGGAGGACCGGTAAGCCAGTGGAAGGACTCGGTCAGATACCCAAAAGCTCCAATTTTGGGTCATATGACTAAGACCTGCGTCTTGAAACACTTGTTCTGTTTCCTGACAAACCTTAAATTACCAGAAAGAAGAAGAATAACATTAAATATTAGATAAATATTACCTCGGACTGCACATTATACGCCGAGGAATGTATATCTCTCAATGTATATACTACAATGAAAGTATATTGTAATAAATTTTTAGTTATTATAGAATTCATTTTTTAGGGAATAAAGTGTTGTTGTCTGGTGGTGAACAGGTCATATGGAGCCTTAATGACCCTTTGAGTAGTTGATAAACTTGAAGACCAGTTAACCTATTTCTTCCCCCATAATGTCTAGATCCCCTACAGACTAGATCCCCTACTGGCTAGACCCCCTGCTGCCTAGACCCCTGCTGCCTAGACCCCCTGCTGCCTAGACTCCCTGCTGCCTAGACCCCCCTGCTGTCTAGATCCCCTGCTGCCTAGATCCTCTGCTGTCTAGATCCCTTGCTACCTAGATACCCTGTTGCCTAGATTCCCTGCTGCCTAGATCCCCTGTTGCCTAGATCCCCTGCTGCCTAGATCCTCTGCTGCCTATATCCTTTGCTGCCTAGATTTCGTTCTGCCTAAACAACCTGCTCTCTACATTCCCTGCTGCTTAAAGATACCCTGCTGCCTAGATCCCCTGCTGCCTAGATCCCCTGCTGCCTAGATCCTCTGCAGCCTAGATCCTCTGCTGCCTAGATCCCCTGTTGCCTAGATCCCCTGCTGCCTAGATCTTCTGCTGCCTAGATCATCTGCTGCCAAGATTCCCTTCTGCCTCAACAACCTGCTGTCTATATTCCCTGCTGCTTAAATTCCCTGCTGCCTAGATCCTCAGCTGCCTAGACAACCTGCTGTCTAGATTCTCTGTTGCCTAGATTCCCTGCTGCCCAGATTCCCCTGCTGCCTAGGTTCCCTGCTATCTAGATCCCTGTTGCCTAGATCCCCTGCTGCCTAGTTCCCCTGCTTCCTAGACAACCTTCTGTCTAGATCCTCTGCTGCCTAGATAACCTGCTTTCTAGATTCCCTGTTGATTAGATTCCCTGCTGCCTAGATTCTCTGCTGCCTAGACTAATTGCTGTCTTGATTCCCTGCTGTCTAGATCCCCTGCTGCCTAGTTCCCGTGTTTCCTAAACAACCTAGTGTCTAGATCCCCTGCTGCATAGACAACCAGCTTTCTAGATTCCCTGTTGATTAGATAATCTGTTGCCTAGATTCCCTGCTAAGATCATTGTGGTTTTCATTTGTTTCTGCTGTTCTGGACAGTGAAGTATCTCCGGGTCTCTGAAAAGTTTTGACAATAATTTTCCAATTTCTGGATAGAACTTGTATACATAATTTTCACGAGTGGTAACAGACACACACACACATTATGTATATATATATATATATATATATATATATATATATATATATATATATATATATATATATATATATATATATATATATATATATATATATATATATATATATATATATTTGTGTGTGTGTGTATACAGCAGGTTCTCGAATAACGTCTTTTCGTTTCGTTATAACGTTGATGAAAAAATCGATTCCCGGCAACGGTCACTGTGTGTGGAGTTTGCACACTCTCCCGATGTCTGCGTGGGTTTTCTCCAAGTACTCAGGTTTCCTCCCACATCCCAAATATATGCACGTTAGATTAACTGGCGTGTCTAAATTGTCCCAGTGTGAGTGAATGTGTGAGTGAATGTGTGTGTGTGTGTGTGTGTGTGTGTGTGTGTGTGTGTGTGTGTGTACAGGGATGGGATAGCGTCATGTCCAGGGTTGGTTTCTGCCTTGCGCCCTGAGCTGCAGGGATGGGCTCCAGCCACCCCCGACCCTGAATTGGAATAAGCAGGCTGGAAAATGAATGAATGAATGAATACAAATTATTGTAAAATAAAAATTCGTAAAGTATACGATAATTATACAAATGCACGACAATAAACGATGCGGTATGAAAGCGCTCAGCGAGCCCGCCATATTTGTTATTGTTTGTTGTTGAACTGCGTGGTGGTAAGAGATGCTTCTTACAATTTTCGCTTTGCAAACATTTATTCCTTGAATTATCATTTAACCCTTTAGCAGTGAGTGCTAAAGGTGCATTATCAGTTAGCCTATGGTAAAATTTGTTTCATTATACGTCGTTTCGCTTAAAGTAGCAGTTTCCAAGAACCTATCGACGACGTAAAAAGAGGACCTATTGTATATATGTGTAAATATGTAATGAATGGGGTCTGGTTGAGTGCGTAGGTTCGAGTCTTGCCCTGTTTTAAGAGAAATTTTGTAAATAACAATGCCACATATAAACTAAATAATGTAGCTCTTAATATTACTGATTACGAAAAGGAGTTAGGAGTTGTGGTTAGCAGTAATTTGAAACCAAGACAACAGCGCATAGGTGTTCGCAATAAAGCTAACAGAATCCTTGGCTTCATATCAAGAAGTATAAATAATAGAAGTTCTCAGGTTGTTCTTCAACTCTATATATCTTTGGTTAGGCCTCATTTAGATTATCCTGCACAGTTCTGGTCACCGTATTACAAAATGGATATAAATGCACTGGAAAACGTGCAGAGGAGGATGACAAAGTTGATCCCATGTATCAGAAATCTTCCCTATAAGAATAGACTGAGGGCCCTGAATCTGCACTCTCTAGAAAGGCGTAGAATTAGGGGGGGATATGACTGAGGTGTAAAAATGGAACGGTGATGTAAATAGCGTGCTAAAAATATCTAGCAAGACAGGATTCGCATCAATGGTTTCAAGTTGGAAAAATTCAGATTCAAGAAGGATAGAGGAAAGCACTGGTTTGATAATAGAGTTGTGAATGAGTGGAACAAACTCCCGAGTACTGTTATAGAAGCTAAAGCGTTGTGTTGTTTTCAAAATAGGTTAAATAAATATACGAGTGGGTGTGGGTGGGTGTGAGCTGGGCCTGACTAGCTTATGCTAGTGGGTCTGACGCCGTGCCATTCCCTTAAGTGAATGTGGCCTGACTAGTTAGGTTATTGGTCTAAGCCGTGAGGTGACATGGACCTGCCTTGCATGGGCCAGCAGGCCTGTTGCAGTGTTGCAGTGTCATGCTAAAATCTCTCGTGGGACAGTGCATGTGGCAAGTGGAACACAAGCCTGGTGCACCTGGGAATGGAAGCCAACACCTAGTGCCAACTGGGCGCCCGTATTAATATTTGCTCTAGCTGACTTGTACATCATTGTGCGTATGTTGATGCAGTGTGTGCAGGTTCGAGTCTTGTCCTGTATGTACATATATATATATATATATATATATATATATATATATATATATATATATATATATATATATATATATATATGTATATATATATATATATATATATATATATATATATATATATATATATATATATATATATATATATATATATATATATATATACATGTATGCAAAGAAAGATCGCAGTTAGCAAAATTCGAACCCACTACAGGAAAACTGGCAAGGTTCCCCAAGTGACGCTCTACACCACTCGGCCAAAAATGCTTCAAAAGCTTGACAGCCTGGTTTACAAGCCGTTTTTTGCCAGCCCGGGCACATCAGTGGGTCCCAGGCTATTTCATTCTCCTGTATGTTCTGACTTCACAAGCGGGTTTTATATCAATGTACCACGCAGAAACAAGCGAGTATATACAGAGAAAGATCGCAGGTCTGCACACTGATATTCCTACGCCCTACTGTCAAGGTTTTAACCCAGGCCTGCGTTAACAGAGAGACAGTCAAGGAAATGATAACTGAACTTTCAAAAATTATAATTTTGGCAGGTGGGAAAGACTAAGAGATAAAGAACAAAAAGGTACAATACCGTGATTAGAACAATATACAAATAATCCTCACATAGGAGAGAGGAGCTGATGACAATAACCTAAGTCAGACCGAAACGTCGTCGTAACCTCCTCTCTCCTATGTGACAAAGACATCTTCAAGGGATATTTATGGCAAAGAAAATCAACATTTCGGTGATAAATCCAACACCATCAATAGGAATCATACTGTTGAATTTAACAATGTACAATTATAGTAAATAATAGAAGAAGCAATGATACATTAACAAAACATGAGAATCTTCTTTTAAATTAGGTAAACTAAGTAATCAGGTAGTTACCCTCTAAACATAACCATAACATTGTATATAGTGCCATAAGAGGTCAAACTATAGTTATTTCAGCTTAAATAAATTATTTGCAGAATCATTCTCATTAAGTCTGGGTTTATGTTGCTGAGTACATAAGCTCTCTAAAATGTTTAAATCCAAAGTATTATGTGCTTTAGTTGTAGTCTTCAAGTCATTCGAACAAATTTTCTGACGTCTGTTAGTTTAATTCTTTTTTATGCATCCCATACCATCCTGTGGGCGGTTATCAGAAGATTACAGAGTTCAGGGGCGGATCTACTATCAGACTAATGAAGC
Source organism: Cherax quadricarinatus (assembly GCF_038502225.1). Lineage (NCBI taxonomy): Eukaryota > Metazoa > Arthropoda > Malacostraca > Decapoda > Parastacidae > Cherax > Cherax quadricarinatus. Next base: position 10,001,290 of record NC_091362.1, on the reverse strand, counting down.
TTAAGCTTCAGGGTCTCCCAATTCCGGAGGGGCCCCAGAAGCTACTTTAATCCATACTGCTTGCAATGTTTAGGTCTCCTGTATGAGAAGAGGTTGGAAAGGGGCCCCCATAACAGTTCACACTTCAGGCCCTATAAATGTAGGTCCGCCAGAGATACGTGTACAGGGACGAGGCGGCAAAGTTTTTATACCTCAACAACTTACAGTAGTAAGGTGACTTGATCCGAGGCAATACGTCTCTTGTATGATGATCTGCAATGCTCACAAACTCTAGCACTTTCCACATACCTCATATTACAATCAGAACACGTGAACTAATGTGTTACAGTTGAACACAGACAACCTGTAATAGGATCCTTAAACCCGAAATGGCTTTTAGAATTCATTCTAAATCTCGTAATTTACTCACTGAGTCTAGATGATTTTAAAATTGTAAAGCTCATATCTCTCTGGATTTAAGAATTTTACAGAGCTTACATATTAAATAACTTAATCCTGGAATTTAAATGATTCCACAATTAACTTGTTCACCCTCTGTTGATGAATTTAGGTTTCTGTTTCCATTCAGTGTTGTGTTTTTTCTCGGAGTGTAACTCTCTGATTCATGCATCACATATATTATCATCTCTTTACTAGTTTGTTTACCTACATGACTCACGAAATCGTAATGCCGTCATGTTGACGCTAGCTGGAGATTCGTCTGTAAAAACTTGCATTTGTGGTCACAGTGGTGCCTATGCTAACCTTCCTATGGTGTAGAAATATACCTAGTTGGATGAATCTTATTGTGGCTAGCTGGTCTAGTGGCTAACGCGACGGGCTGGAGTTTTGAGACTCTCTGACCGCGGGTTCAATCCCGGCCGTGGTATGGTTTGTTTACCTACATTTTTATTTTTCCCTCCTCATGTTTTCCTAATTTATCATTTTGCTTTTCTGTTAAATATTGTGGTTATTCATTATTATGTCATGTTCCAGATTATGATTCTTGATGATAGTGATGGATTTATCACAGATGTGCTGATTTACTCTGCAAAAAAATCATGCTTTATATATATGTCGTGCCGAATAGTAAAACTTGCGATTTTGGCATAAACAGCAACTCTCTTCTTGCCGAATAAGGCAAGCGAAAATTTGTGTATGCAATAATTTCGCAAAAATCATTCTGAACTTAACGAAAAAAAATATATTTCACTGTGTTTGTGTATTATTAAATTATTACAAACTTATCTAAAATATATTTAGCTGGATTAGGCTAAATTAAATTGCTTGAATCTGCTCTCCTGAGAGACATCTAGCGGGATTATTATTATTACTACACTGGAAATAGCTGAGATGGTAGAGGCCGTAGAGCACTAGAATTATGCGAGGCAGTCAGGTATGATCCAAGGATGGAAATGGCCTGGAAGGTGCCACGGTGGTCAACACCCCCGCGGTCAGGTCCATGACCAGGCCTCACAGTTTCATTTCCTTAAATTCAACCCTCCATTCCACCCCGTCCTAGCCAAAATCCCTTTTCAAGGGATATCTACTGGTAAGTGCCAATCCTGAATCCCACCCGAGAAGCACAATATCCTTTTAACTTTCAAAAATCTGATATAGCACAGTGTAAAAATATGATCTAGACAGCATGTAGGAGGGTAAGACAAGAATACATTTATCTTCCACAGATGTTTTGCACGATAGAAATTTGAAGAGGTTAATGGACGTGGATATTATGGCAATGGTAACTGACGTAAAATTAAATAGTACACAGGTACAATACCATCACTGGAACAACACACAAATAATCCCTCACGGGTTATTCCTGTAGAGAGTCGACTAACGTAAAGTTATTATGGCAGTGTCGACTGACGTAAAGTTATTATGGTAGTGTCGACTGACGTAAAGTTATTATGGCAGTGTCGACTGACGTAAAGTTATTATGGCAGTGTCGACTGACGTAAAGTTATTATGGCAGTGTCGACTGACGTAAAGTTATTATGGCAGTGTCGACTGACGTAAAGTTATTATGGCAGTGTCGACTGACGTAAAGTTCGTGTGGAAACGTCAACTCAGGTAAAGTTATCGTGGCAGTGTCAGCTGATAAAAAGTAACAAATATTGAACCATAAAAGCTTTTATTAGGATAACGTTTCGCTCATGGAGAGGTTAATTAAGCCATGTATTAATAAAGACCTTGAGTGAAATGTTGCTTTAATCAAGACCTAAACTGTAATAAAGTTGGTAGAATTACCGACAATATGTAAAGTAAAAGGACACAAGTGCAACTAATGTGACATTTATTGTGGCAACGTTTCGCTCTCCAGGAGCTTTATCAAGCCATTACAAGCCATTGTAATGGCTTGATAAAGCTCCTGGAGAGCGAAACGTTGCCACAATAAATGTCACATTAGTTGCACTTGTGTCCTTTTACTTTACAAGACCTAAACTGCTGTGAGTGTCTTACCCAGCTAGTCAGCTCCTCCTGTCACCTGTAACGTAATGAAAGGAGTCAATTTGAGTATCTTCGGGAAGCTCAGCTGTATATACTCAGAACTCTGACTCATGTCATTAATGAAATGGCTGTAATCAGAACCGTGATTTTTAAAGGGGTGGAGGGGTAAGCCAGCGGAAGGCCTCGGTCAGATGACCAAAAGCTCCAGCTGCGGGCCATCATATGACTAAGACCCGCGTCAGGAAACACTTGTCCTATTTCCTGACACACCTAATACCTACGTACCCGACTCACGAAATCGTAATAACACGATTGCAAACACATCAGGGAGCGAGTGGGGTTTGAACTCATGGCAAGTGAGTCCTAACCCATTCCTGGGAGTTCTAACTCATGGCAAGTGAGTCCTAACCCATACCCGTGAGTTCTAACTCATGGCAAGTGAGTCCTAACCCATACCTGTGAGTTCTAACTCATGGCAAGTGAGTCCTAACCCATACCTGTGAGTTCTAACTCATGGCAAGTGAGTCCTAACCCATACCTGTGAGTTCTAACTCATGGCAAGTGAGTCCTAACCCATGCCTGTGAGTTTTAGGACTAAACTGGCATAGGTTCAAGTCTCAACCGTTCCGTGGCTTATTTATTTCCTTTAGATAAAAATTATGACGGCCCTTTGTTCAAATGTAGGATGCCACTGCTCAAAATATTCCCTTGGTCAAAAGTAGGAGGCCGGTGCTCGAAAGAAGGACGACTTTGTTCAAAATTTAGAAGCATACATTTAAAATCACAATGTCTCTCTGTCCCCCCCCCAAAAAAAAAAAAAATATCGTTCAGAGGTAAGACTTATCCGTTTAAAAGTTCTCTGTAACTTTGTTCAGAATTTGGATGTCTGCTGAAAAAAGAGACTCTTTGTTCAAAAGTTCAGTTACTCTTCTGTCCACTGATCAAAAATAGAATGGCAGTGTTCCACAGCGCGATGCGTCATCTGACTTTTGCTGAAAAATAGAATTCTTCTTTTTCCTCACGGAGAGCCCTCAAAATTTTCTTTGTTATACCCATATTGTTATTTTCTCATCCTTGTCCTGTATCTTGCTGTTAGATTGCAAATTAAGGTTGTTGCTAAACATTATTTCTCCCTTCCATGACTCTACCTACAATGTACAGCAGTTTCTGCACCTCGTCCATGTGCATTCCTCCTAGCATATGAAAATACCGTACGTTCGTGACAGACTGTACTTCTCAACCTCCTTTGTCTCCTCGTTCCTTTCTTATTATGTGGTGCCTTGCTGGGAATATTGTATTTATGAAGGTTCCTATTAATTTTGTCTTAAAGATGACCATTACGACAAGTGATACTTCTGATATTTACTCACGAAGTGAATTACTTCGTTAGTTATATGATTTGCATTGGCATTGCTTACTTTTATCATACAGTTTGTCTTACATTGGTTGTTTGTGTGTCCGTATGAATGTGTGTGTGTTTGTGTGTGTTCTTACCTATTTATTGTTGCAGAGGTCAAGTCACAGCTCTTGGACCCGCCTCTTCACTGGTCGCCACTAGGTCCACCCTCTCTCTTCTCCATGAGCTTTCTCGCATCTTTTCTTAAAGCTATGCATGAATCCTGCCTCCACTACATAACTCTCCAGGGTATTCCACTTCCTAACATCTCTATGGCTGAAGAACTTCCTAACATGCCTGTGACTAATCTGAGTCTTCAACTTCCAGTTATGACCCCTTGTTACTGTGTCATATCTCTGAAACATTCTGTCCCTATCTACCTTGTCAATTCCTCTCAGTACTTTATATGTCGTTATCATGTTTCCCATATCTCTTCTGTCCTCCAGTGTCGTCAATTAGATTTCCCTTAACCTTTCTTCGTAGGACATACCCATCAGTTCCGGAACTAGTCTTGTTGCTAACCTTTACACTTTCTCTAATTTCTCGACGTGCTTGACCAGTTGTGGGTTCATACTGGAGCTGCATACTCAAATATGGGCCTGACGTACACGGTGTACAGAATCTTAAACGGTTCCTTGTTAAGGTGTCGAAACGCTATTAGGTCTGCCAGGCGCCCATATGCTGCAGCAGTTATTTGGTTGATGTGCGTCTCGGGAGATGTCCTCGGCAATATCCTTTTCCTTGAGTGAGATTTGCAATCTTTGGCCCCCTAGCCTGTACTCTGTCTGCGATCTTCTTTAACTTTCCGCAATCTTCAGAAGTTTGCACTTGGTGGGGTTAAACTCCAGGAGACAGTTGTTGCACTAGGTTTACAGTCTGTCCAGATCCCTTTGTAGTTCTACCTGATCCTCATCCACTTGAATTCTGCACATTAACTTCACGTCGTCTGCAAACAGGGACACCTCTGAATCTATCCATTTAATCATGTCATTTACATATAAGGCGCTAGGACTGACCTTTTGGAACCCCTCTTGTCACAGTCGCTCACTCGTTGTTTCCTTCCTGTCATGTATTCTCTGATCCATTGCAGTGCCTTTCGTATTATTCCTGCCTGCTCCTCTAGCTTTTGCACTAATGTCTTGCGTGAAACTGTCGAAAGCCTTCCTACAATCAAAGAAAATGCGGTCTATATGTCCCTCTCCTTAATTATTTGTGTCATATTGTCGTAAGACTCCAGTAGGTTTGTGACACAGGATTTCCCCTCCCTGAAACCGTGCTGGTTATCGTGTATAAGCTCATTCCTTTCTAGGTGCTCCACCTGTCTTTTTTTGATAAAGTTCTCGATGACTTTGCTTACTGTACATGTCAGTGACACTGGTCTGTAGTTTAATGGTACCTGCCGGTCTCCTGTCTTAAATATTGGGAATACATTTGCTGTCTTCTGCACTTCAGGTAGCTGCCCTGTCTCGATACATTTGTTGAAGAATGAAGTTAGTGGCACACACAGAGTCTCAGCTTCCCTTCTCAGGACCCACAGAGAGATGTTGTCAAGTCCTACCGCTTTTGAGGTATCTAGCTCACTTAGCAGTCTTTTCACCTTCTCGGTTGTGTATAGTGTGTCCAGCACTTGTTGGTGTACCCTACCATTCCGGTCTGCTGTAGTCCAGTCTGTCTTCGCTAAAACCACTTCTTAAATCACGTGTTTAACACTTCACATACTTCTTTGTCGTTAATTGTGATCTCCCCTCCTTCCTTCCTCAGCTTGATTACCTTGTCCTTGACTGTTGTTTGCCTCTTGATGTGGCTGTACAACAGCTTTGGGACAGATCTGGCTTTCGATGCTATGTCATTCTCCAATTGCCGCTGGGTCTCCCTCCTTATCCATTCATATTAATTTCCGGCTCTTCGGCTAATCTCCTTATTTTCCTGGGTCCTTCGTCTTCTTTGTTTTTTTTTTCCTTTCTCTGGCGTACTTAGTTTTGGCCTCTCTACACATTTGGGTGAATCAAGGGTTCGTTCTAATTTTCCCATTGATTCTGCTACACTTAAGTATGAACTTCATCTCCACCTCTTTGCATTTTGTGGTCACGTATTCCATCATTTCATTTACTGCTTTTCCCATCATGTCTCTTTTCCACTGTACCTCATATCTGTGTAGTTCGCTCTTTTATAATTTGGCCTCTCATATCCTACTCGGGCTGCTTCCTTCTCTACTTTTAGCTCTAATGTTTTCGAAGCTCAGGACCAAGTGATCACTAGCTCCGAGGGGCGTTTCACATGTGTTGTCCCCAATGTCTGAACTACTCATGGTGAATATGAGGTCCAACCTTGCTGGTTCATCCTCTCCTCTCTGGTAGTCTCTCTATGATGTTGATACATGAGATTTTCCAGTACCACCTCCATCCTCTTGGCCCTCCACGTTTCTGGTTCCCTGTGTGACCAGGTTTCCCTAATCTCCTTGTTATTGAAATCACCCACAACTAGTTATTTTGCCCTTCCCATATTGGCCCTTCTGGCATCTTCAGCTGGTGTGTGTGTGTGTGTGTGTGTGTGTGTGTGTGTGTGTGTGTGTGTGTGTGTGTGTGTGTGTGTGTGTGTGTGTGTGTGTGTGTGTGTGTGTGTGTGTGTGTGTGTGTGTGTGTGTGTGTGTGTGTGTGTGTATGTGTGTGTGTGTGTGTGTGTGTGTGTGTGTGTGTGTGTGTGTGTGTGTGTGTGTGTGTGTGTGTGTTTGTGTGTAGGGAATGTGGAATTCATGAGCATTCCCAAGGCTCTTCATATATTATATTTTTTCTCACACTTGCCTATGCATGTATTTTCATTATTTATTGGTGGACGCAGAATCACGTAAAGAGTATCTCACCCAGCATGGATCAAAACAGGAAACAAGCTTTAAAACGAAGTCATTCCGTTCATTACATTCTCATTAAAATTACATTTCAGTAGTTAGTAATGCAACAGTGTAAAGATTCATATGGGTATGAAATATTCGTCAAATATAGAGTGGTATTTGTGAAGAGTGATGCAAGCACACGCTAGTCTCACCCCACCACCACGCTCAAATGCCTGGCCAATCCTCTTACTCACACTCGCCATGGTAACTATTGAATGTACCAGCAGAGCAGCATACAAATTTCAGTACGGATGACCGCCTCTACCTACACACTCAAACTGGGAATGAATATATATATATATATATATATATATATATATATATATATATATATATATATATATATATATATATATATATATATATATATATATATATGTATGTTGTGCCGAATATGTAAAACTGGTCAATTAGCAAGAACTCATTTGAAATTAAGTCCTTTCTAAAAAATTTTCTTGTAAGTTTAAAGATATATTTTTTTTCCTTAATGTTAATGTAAAAATTTTTAATTTTGCACCAAAAGAAACTTAGAAAACTTACATAACCTTATTATAACAAGAGCAATTTATTTTAGCCTAACCCAACTAAATATATTTTAGATTTGATTACAGTAATTTAATACTAAACAAACACAGTGAAATGTATTTTTTTCGTTAGGTTCAGAATGATTTTGGGGAAATTATTGCATACACAAATTTTCACTTGTCTTATATGGCAAGATGAAAGTTGCTATTTAAGCCAAGATCGCAAATTCTGCCTACTCGGCACTACATATATATATATGTGTATGTGTGTGTGTGTGTGTGTGTGTGTGTGTGTGTGTCCTCACCTGTATGTGGTTGCAGGGGTCGAGTCACTGCTAGTTGCCCCGCTTCTTCGCTGATTGCTACTAGTCCACTCTCTCTCCCGGCTGCAACAGTCTTATCGCCCCTCTTCTTAAAACTTCATATGGATCCTTCCTTTACCACTTCTCTCCAGATTATTTTGCAGCGCTGTATAGCCCTTGTGGTTTAGCGCTTCTTTTTGATTATAATAATAATAATAATCTCCCGATTATTCCACTTCCTGACAACTCTGAGACCGAGGAAATACTTTTTAAACGTCCCTGTGACATATCTGAGATTTCAACTGTAAATATATTTGGTGCACAATAAGTACGTCGCTATCTTCACGGGGTGCACAATAAACAAGTCAGTACTGTTATAGGTGTGCACAATAAGCTTGCCACAGAAAGGACACAGAGTGTGCTGCACAATAAGCTTGCCACAGAAAGGACACAGAGTGTGCTGCACAATAAGCTTGCCACAGAAAGGACACAGAGTGTGCTGCACAATAAGCTTGCCACAGAAAGGACACAGAGTGTGCTGCACAATAAGCTTGCCACAGAAAGGACACAGAGTGTGCTGCACAATAAGCTTGCCACAGAAAGGACACAGAGTGTGCTGCACAATAAGCTTGCCACAGAAAGGACACAGAGTGTGCTGCACAATAAGCTTGCCACAGAAAGGACACAGAGTGTGCTGCACAATAAGCTTGCCACAGAAAGGACACAGAGTGTGCTGCACAATAAGCTTGCCACAGAAAGGATACAGAGTGTGCTGCACAATAAGCTTGCCACAGAAGGGACACAGAGTGCGCTGCGCAATAAGCTTACCGCGCTACTTTCCACAAAAGGGATACAGGGGGACACAAAAAGCTTGCTGCGCTTCCATCTCCTGGAGAGATTTGGGAGGCAAAATAATCTTGCCGCTTGGGAAGCACAAATAAATAACCCGGTTCAGGACTCTGATGGGAACAACATGAGTTGGTATGGCTTTCCAAAGTTTTATCTCAACTCTTCCAGGTCTGTCTGGTTGTTTATGTTCGGTCATCACTTTGAACATGTTGCTCTTGTTTTCCATTTCATCCATAGTAGAAAGACACTTGGTTTAGAGCAAACTTTTAATACAGATGACGGTGAGTTCTGTGCTGTCCACCTCCAGGACTCAACTCACTCGGTCTCTCTTTGCTCTCATTCCTTCCTGATGTCACTTCTGTCCTTCTCTCATTTTCCTCACCAAGTCGTCATCTTCATCCTGTCCTTCCCCATCTTTCCTAATAGTTTGTTCTGTTAATGTCAGCTATCAATATGCTGTTCAGTTATAAACCCAATTTTATTTGTACGTTATTTAATTGTTTTAATATTATTTACCGTAGAAGAGACATAACCGCGCTGTGAGATCGACTCGCGGGGTTCAGACGTTTTCCAGATCGACTCTCGGGGCCCAGAAGTTTTCCAGGTCGACTCTCGGGGCCCAGACGTTCTGCAGATGGACTCTCGGGGCCGAGACGTTCTCAAGATGAACTCTCGGGGCCCAGACGCTCTCCAGATCGACTCTCAGGGCCCAGACGTTCTCCAGATCGACTATCGGGGTTCAGACGTTCTCCAGATAGTCTCTCGGGGCCCAGACGTTCTCAAGATGAACTCTCGGGGCCCAGACGTTCTCCAGATCGACTATCAGGTTCCAGACGTTCTCCAGATCGACTATCGGGGTCCAGACGTTCTCCAGATAGTCTCTCGGGGCCCAGACGTTCTCCAGATCGACTCTCGGGGTCCAGACGTTCTCCAGATCGACTCTCAGGGTTCAGACGTTCTCCAGATCGTCTCTCGGGGCCCAGAATTTCTCCAGATCGCCTCTCGGGTTCCAGACGTTCTCCAGATCGACTCTCAGGGCCCAGACGTTCTCCAGATCGACTCTCAGGGTCCAGACGTTCTCCAGATCGACTCTCGGGGTCCAGACGTTCTCCAGATCGACTCCCAGGGCCCAGACGTTCTCCAGATCGACTCTCAGGGTCCAGACGTTCTCCAGATCGACTCTCGGAACTCAGGCGTTCTCCAGATCGACTCTCAGGGTCCAGACGTTCTCCAGATCGCCTCTCGGGTTCCAGACGTTCTCCAGATCGACTCTCAGGGCCCAGACATTCTTCAGATCGACTATCGGGGTCCAGACGTTCTCCAGATCGTCTCTCGGGGCTCAGACGTTCTCCAGATCGAACGCACGATAAGAATTTTTTTCTGTAAATTTTTGTTTTAACTTAATTTCCTCTTCATGTATAGTTCGTAGATTCCCTCAGTTATTACATCGTTATTTTATTATGGAATAACTTGTGTGACTTTTATTAACACTGATCCATTGATTTTCCAGAAATAAACTGTGAAGAGCATCGTACTGTTCACCAACTCCAAGACTGTGGGACTGATTACCTCATCTTTTGTATGTAGTTCTGCTGTCTTTATATTATGTCCTTGAATTTGTACTGATAAAATCACTGAATGTCGAAACGTTTAATTTAAAGATACCCAGAAGTTCCACATGTGTCTAATTCTTCTTCTTGTCGGTACTGTAGACCATTTACGTACAACTGGCTAAACAGTGGCAGCTACTATGTTTCCCCTCACTTCTACTGGTAGTGCCACTTCTACTGGTAGTGTCCCTTCTACTGGTAGTGTCCCTTCTACTGGTAGTGTCCCTTCTACTGGTAGTGTTCCTTCTACTGGTAGTGTCCCTTCTAATGGTAGTGTCACTTCTACTGGTAGTGTTCCTTCTACTGGTAGTGTCCCTTCTACTGGTAGTGTCCCTTCTACTGGTAGTGTCACTTCTACAGGTAGTGTCACTTCTACTGGTAGTGTCCCTTCTGCTGGTAGTGTCCCTTCTACTGGTAGTGTCACTTCTACTGGTAGTGCTCCTTCTACTTGTAGTGTCACTTCTACTGGTAGTGTCACTTCTCCTGGAAGTGTCCCTTCTGCTGGTAGTGTCCCTTCTACTGGTAGTGTCCCTTCTACTGGTAGTGTCCCTTCTACTGGTAGTGTCCCTTCTACTGGTAGTGTTCCTTCTACTTTTAGTGTCACTTCTATTAGTAGTTTCCCTTCGACTGGTAGTGTCCCTTCTACTGGTAGTGTCACTCCTACTGGTAGTGTCACTTCTACTGGTAGTGTCCTGTCTATTGGTAGTGTCAATTCTACTGGTAGTTTCCCTTCTACTGGTAGTGTCGCTTCTACCGGTAGTGTCACTTCTACTAGTAGTTTCTCTTCTACTGGTAGTGTCACTTCTTCTGGTAGTGTCACTTCTCCTGGTAGTGTCACTTCTTCTGGTGGTTTCCCTTCTACTGGTAGTGTCACTTCTACTGGTAGTGTCCCTTCTACTGGTAGTGTCCCTTCTACTGGTAGTGTCACTTCTACTGGTAGTGTCACTTCTACTGGTAGTGTCACTTCTACTGGCAGTGTCACTTCTACTGGTAGTGTCAATTCTACTGGTAGTGTCAATTCTATTGGTAGTTTCCCTTCTACTGGTAGTGTCACGTCTACTGGTAGTGTCACTTCCACTGGTAGTGTCACTTCCACTGGTAGTATACCTTCTACTGATAGTGCCACTTCTACTGGTAGTCTCCCTTCTACTGGTAGTGTCAATTCTACTGGTAATTTCCCTTCTACTGGTAGTGTCACTTCTACTGGTAGTCACTTCCACTGGTAGTGTCCCTTCTACTGGTAGTGTCACTTCTACTGGTAATGTCACTTCTCCTGGTAGTGTCACTTCTACTGGTAGTGTCCCTTCTACTGGTAGTGTCACTTCTACTGGTAGTGTCACTTCTACCGGTAGCTTCCCTTCTACTGGTAGTGTCCCTTCTACTGGTAGTTTCACTTCTACTGGTAGTGTCACTTCTACTGGTAGTGTCACTTCTACTGGTAATGTCATTTATATTGGTAGTGTCACTTCTACTGGTAGTGTCAATTCTACTGGTAGTTTCCCTTCTACTGGTAGTGTCACTTCTACTGGTAGTGTCACTTCTACTGGTAGTGTCACTTCTACTGGTAATGTCATTTATATTGGTAGTGTCACTTCTACTGGTAGTGTCAATTCTACTTGTAATTTCCCTTTTACTGTTAGTGTCACTTCTACTGGTAGTGTCACTTCCACTGGTAGTGTCGCTTCTACTGGTAGTGTCACTTCTACTGGTAGTGTCACTTCTACTGGTAGTGTCACTTCTACTGGTAGTGTCACTTCTACTGGTAGTGTCACTTCTACTGGGTCCCTTCTACTGGTAGTGTCACTTCTACTGGGTACCTTCTACTGGTAGTGTCACTTCTACTGGTAGTGTCACTTCTACTGGTAGTGTCACTTCTACTGGTAGTGTCCCTTCTACTGGTAGTGTCACTTCTACTGGTAGTGTCCCTTCTACTGGTAGTGTCACTTCTACTGGGTCCCTTCTACTGGTAGTGTCACTTCTACTGGTAGTGTCCCTTCTACTGGTAGTGTCACTTCTACTGGTAGTGTCCCTTCTACTGGTAGTGTCACTTCTACTGGTAGTGTCACTTCTACTGGTAGTGTCACTTCTACTGGTAGTGTCACTTCTACTGGTAGTGTCACTTCTACTGGTAGTGTCACTTCTACTGGTAGTGTCACTTCTACTGGTAGTGTCACTTCTACTGGTAGTGTCACTTCTACTGGTAGTGTCACTTCTACTGGTAGTGTCACTTCTACTGGTAGTGTCACTTCTACTGGTAGTGTCACTTCTACTGGTAGTCTCACTTCTACTCAAGAAATCGCAATAACACGATCGTAAACAAACCACAGAACGGGTGAAATTTGAAGCCATTGAGAATAAATCATTAAACTCCAGGCCAGTGCGTTTAAACCCCACCCGTTCCATGGTTACAATTCTACCAATAATTACTCTTCTAGCTTCTAGTTGCTATTTTAACCGGTAATTAACGTTTTATCGTTGTTTTTCCTCCAGTAGTGATATTTCCACCAATATTTCCACATGTATTTACCCTTCCATCTGTAGTTATACATCCACTGTAGTTATACATCCATTGTAGTTATACATCCACTGTAGTTATACATCCATTGTAGTTATACATCCACTGTAGTTATACATCCATTGTAGTTATACATCCACTGTAGTTATACATCCATTGTAGTTATACATCCACTGTAGTTATACATCCATCTGTAGTTATACATCCATCTGTAGTTATACATCCATCTGTAGTTATACATCCATCTGTAGTTATACATCCACTGTAGTTATACATCCATTGTAGTTATACATCCACTGTAGTTATACATCCATTGTAGTTATACATCCATCTGTAGTTATACATCCATCTGTAGTTATACATCCATCTGTAGTTATACATCCATCTGTAGTTATACATCCATCTGTAGTTATACATCCATCTGTAGTTATACATCCATCTGTAGTTATACATCCATCTGTAGTTATACATCCACTGTAGTTATACATCCATCTGTAGTTATACATCCACTGTAGTTATACATCCATCTGTAGTTATACATCCACTGTAGTTATACATCCATTGTAGTTATACATCCACTGTAGTTATACATCCATCTGTAGTTATACATCCACTGTAGTTATACATCCATCTGTAGTTATACATCCACTGTAGTTATACATCCATCTGTAGTTATACATCCACTGTAGTTATACATCCATCTGTAGTTATACATTCATCTGTAGTTATACATCCACTGTAGTTATACATCCATCTGTAGTTATACATCCACTGTAGTTATACATCCATCTGTAGTTATACATCCACTGTAGTTATACATTCATCTGTAGTTATACATCCATCTGTAGTTATACATTCATCTGTAGTTATACATCCACTGTAGTTATACATCCATCTGTAGTTATACATCCACTGTAGTTATACATCCACTGTAGTTATACATCCATCTGTAGTTATACATTCATCTGTAGTTATACATCCATCTGTAGTTATACATCCATCTGTAGTTATACATCTACTGTAGTTATACAACTATCTGTAGTTATACATCCATCTGTAGTTATACATCCATCTGTAGTTATACATCCATCTGTAGTTATACATCCATCTGAAGTTATACATCCATCTGTAGTTATACATCTATCTGTTCTTATAAATCCATATGTAGTTATACATCCATCTGTAATATGACAGTGTACGTCAGTAGTCCCTCATCCACTCAGTGTACGTCAGTAGTCCCTCAGCCACTCAGTGTACGTCAGTAGTCCCTCAGCCACTCAGTGTACGTCAGTAGTCCCTCAGCCCCTCAGTGTACGTCAGTAGTCCCTCAGCCACTCAGTGTACGTCAGTAGTCCCTCAGCCCCTCAGTGTACGTCAGTAGTCCCTCAGCCACTCAGTGTACGTCAGTAGTCCCTCAGACCCTCAGTGTACGTCAGTAGTCCCTCAGCCACTCAGTGTACGTCAGTAGTCCCTCAGCCACTCAGTGTACGTCAGTAGTCCCTCAGCCCCTCAGTGTACGTCAGTAGTCCCTCAGCCACTCAGTGTACGTCAGTAGTCCCTCATACCCTCAGTGTACGTCAGTAGTCCCTCAGCCACTCAGTGTACGTCAGTAGTCCCTCAGCCACTCCGGTGTACGTCAGTAGTCCCTCAGCCACTCGGTGTACGTCAGTAGTCCCTCAGACCCTCGGTGTACGTCAGTAGTCCCTCAGCCACTCAGTGTACGTCAGTAGTCCTCAGCCACTCGGTGTACGTCAGTAGTCCCTCAGCCACCTTAGGTGTACGTCGGTAGTTCCTCAGCCCCTCTGTGCGTCAGTAGTCCCTCATCCACTTAGTGTACGTCAGTAGTTCCTCAGCCCCTCAGTGTACGTCAGTAGTCCCTCAGCCACTCAGTGTACGTCAGTAGTCCCTCAGCCACTCAGTGTACGTCAGTAGTCCCTCAGCCACTCAGTGTACGTCAGTAGTCCCTCAGCCCCTCAGTGTACGTCAGTAGTCCCTCATCCACTCAGTATACGTCAGTAGTCCCTCAGCCACTCAGTGTACGTCAGTAGTCCCTCAGCCCCTCAGTGTACGTCAGTAGTCCCTCATCCACTCAGTGTACGTCAGTAGTCCCTCAGCTACTCAGTGTACGTCAGTAGTCCCTCAGCCACTCAGTGTACGTCAGTAGTCCCTCAGACGCTCAGTATGAAAGGGCGAATTTGAAAAGCCAAAAATTTAAAGGAGAGTTTTAAAGATTTTATAATTATTAACACTGTGCAGTGTGGAACCTACATAAAAGTGGATTCATAATTTCATGTGAAGGCCGCATCATTTTCCCAGAAGGGCTGCATGCAGCCCTCGGGACGCATGCAGCCCTCGGGACGCATGCAGCCCTCGGGACGCATGCAGCCCTCGGGACGCATGCAGCCCTCGGGACGCAGGTTTGGGACCCCTGGTCTACGTCACATAAACAAAAATCCAGTAACAAATAAAGCAACAAAAGGATTCTTGCTATACTTGACCGCCACGACTGTTCAACTGTATCTGAAATTCTATGTTACCCGGCCGCTGTGTGCACCGAATGCCTTTGGAAACACTCAGAGTTTTGTACCTTTTTGAAAAGTCGAGGTGAACGATGTGGTGTTGGAGGGAACACACCACCAAACCCAGCATCCTATGCCTCTCCCATCCCTGTTCCGGAAACGCATTTGTCTACGAGAGGAGTATAAGAATTCTTTTGTACAGAGCGCTGAGCAGAGCGGATTCTTCAGCATCAAAGTCCTTCCCGCAGCAGAAAATAAGCGGGAATATTTCCTCCCCCCACTAGAGCGAGAGACAACAGGGTATCAGCTTGATGATATCGCATAAAGCGGGGATATCAGTCTTCTGTACCGTGTGTTTGGTGTGTACACACGCGCGCACACGCATATTGACAGCTGTCTACTGCACTTTGATTATTTACATGTACATATATGTATATATATATATATATATATATATATATATATATATATATATATATATACTATTATATATATATATATATATATATATATAGAGAGAGAGTATGTGATGAGAGAGAGCAGAGAGAGAGAGAGAGAGAGAGAGAGAGAGAGAGAGAGAGAGAGAGAGAGAGAGAGAGAGAGAGAGAGAGAGAGAGAGAGAGAGAGAGAGAGAGAGAGAGAGTGAGTGAGTGAGTTGAGGCTGCAGTTAGTCGCACTTCTGGCATGTTCTTGACCTACCACTCTTGGGCAATTAACATGACTTCAAGCACTGCTAGAGTCACGAACACCAGGGTGTTCACACGGTCATGCTGTGTGAAGTGAGGGTGACGTCATAGTGTATGGGGAGCCGGAGGTGAGAAAGGTAATGATCGTAGTGTATGGGAAACTGGAGGTAAGAAAGCCAATGATCGTAGTGAATGGGGATGGAAGGAACAAAAACGTCTCCACTCTCGCCTACAGTCCCATAGGTTGATTCCCATTCAGTCAGTGATGATAGCTGACGTTGCTACCATAAACTATCACTGAAAATTTTCAAGTGATGAGAGTCTCATCAACGAGCTCATTGGATTAAATCACCAGATGAAAGAAAGATTTTTCTGGGGGTGATTTGTGACCTATACAGGTTTAGCGCAGGTTTGTGAATCTAATAATAAACAATTAAAAGTTGACTGAGTTCGATTTAATAATCCAATGAGTGGAAAGTGAGGCATGACAAGGAAACAGTGAGGCATGACAAGGAAGCAGTGAGGCATGACAAGGAAACTGAGGCATGACAAGGAAGCAGTGAGGCATGACAAGGAAGCAGTGAGGCATGACAAGGAAACAGTGAGGCATGACAAGGAAGCAGTGAGGCATGACAAGGAAGCAGTGAGGCATGACAAGGAAACAGTGAGGCATGACAAGGAAGCAGTGAGGCATGACAAGGAAACTGAGGCATGACAAGGAAGCAGTGAGGCATGACAAGGAAACTGTGAGGTATGACAAGGAAGCAGTGAGGCATGACAAGGAAACTGTGAGGCATGACAAGGAATCAGTGAGGCATGACAAGGAAACTGTGAGGCATGACAAGGAAGCAGTGAGGCATGACAAGGAAACTGAGGCATGACAAGGAAACTGTGAGGCATGACAAGGAAACTGTGAGGCATGACAAGGAAACTGTGAAGCATGACAAGGAAGCTGTGAGGCATGACAAGGAAACTGTGATGCATGACAAGGAAACTGTGAGGCATGCCAAGGAAACTGTGAGGTATGACAAGGAAACAGTGAGACATGACAAGGAAACTATGAGGCATGACAAGGAAACTGTAAGGCATGCCAAGGAAACTTGAGGCATGACAAGGAAACAGTGAGACATGACAAGGAAACTATGAGTCATGACAAGGAAACTGTGAGGCATGACAAGGAAACTGTGAAGCATGACAAGGAAATTGTGAGGTACATGACAAGGAAACTGTGAGGCATGACATGGAAACTGAGGCATGACAAGGAAATTGTGAGGCATGACAAGGAAACAGTGAGGCATGACAAGGAAAGAGTGAGGCATGACAAGGAAACAGTGAGGCATGACAAGGAAACAGTGAGGCATGACAAGGAAACAGTGAGGCATGACAGGGAAAGTGAGGATTGACAAGGAAAGAGTGAGTCATGCCAAGGAAACAGTGAGACATGACAAGGAAACTATGAGGCATGACAAGGAAACTGTGAGGCATGACAAGGAAACTGTGAGGCATGACAAGGAAATTGTGAGGCACATGACAAGGAAACTATGAGGCATGACAAGGAAACTGTGAGGCATGACAAGGAAATTGTGAGGCACATGACAAGGAAACTGTGAGGCATGACAAGGAAACTATGAGGCATGACAAGGAAACTGTGAGGCATGACAAGGAAACTGTGAGGCATGACAAGGAAATTGTGAGGCACATGACAAGGAAACTATGAGGCATGACAAGGAAACTGTGAGGCATGACAAGGAAATTGTGAGGCACATGACAAGGAAACTGTGAGGCATGACAAGGAAACTGAGGCATGACAAGGAAATTGTGAGGCATGACAAGGAAAGAGTGAGGCATGACAAGGAAACTGTAAGGCATGACAAGGAAACTGTGAGGCATGACAAGGAAATTGTGAGGCACATGACAAGGAAACTATGAGGCATGACAAGGAAACTGTGAGGCATGACAAGGAAATTGTGAGGCACATGACAAGGAAACTGTGAGGCATGACAAGGAAATTGTGAGGCACATGACAAGGAAACTATGAGGCATGACAAGGAAACTGTGAGGCATGACAAGGAAATTGTGAGGCACATGACAAGGAAACTGTGAGGCATGACAAGGAAAGAGTGAGGCATGACAAGGAAACAGTGAGGCATGACAGGGAAAGTGAGGATTGACAAGGAAAGAGTGAGGCATGACAAGGAAAAGTGAGGCACGACAAGGAAACAGTGAGGCATGACAAGGAAACAGTGAGGCATGACAAGGAAACAATGAGGCATGACAATGAAACAATGAGACATGACAAAGAAGCAGTGAGGCATGACAAGGAAACTGAGGCATGACAAGGAAAAGTGAGGCATGACAAGGAAACAGTGAGGCATGACAAGGAAACAATGAGGCATGACAATGAAACAATGAGACATGACAAAGAAGCAGTGAGGCATGACAAGGAAACTGAGGCATGACAAGGAAAAGTGAGGCCTGACAAAAAACAGTGAGACATGAAAAGGACACACACCGTAGGTGTTAATCCACACGACCTTATTTTTAACGACATTGGATAGATGAGCAGTGTGTTGTTACCTTTTTTGTTGATCATGGGACGGAAGGCGAAGTAAGCAGCACTATACACTCACTTGTGCACAACACAGACTGGATTTTGGCACAGTCCTCACACACATGTTGGCACTCATCATTGTACATAACACTTGCTGGAAATCATTGTACACAGTACTTTCTGTAAATCATCACTGTACACAATACACTTTCTGGAAATCATCATTGTACACAATACTCACACAATTACTACCATGAATTCATGCAACTGCGACCTCAACTGCTATGACTTACAATGAAATAGAATCACGGTAGCATTATCAGAAAAAAGTTCTTTACCACCCAAAGATAAAATACAAAATAAAACCCAACTTACATGATACAAATATCGGTGGAGCGTCTTCACCTTGTTCAGTCAGGAAGACAGAGTGCCGTGTCAACAAGCGCTATATTTACATAACGTCAGCCAGGCGGGCATATGTATGCAGACAAATTTGGGATATCCCTTTCTTAAACAGCGAATTTTAAACAGTCCGATTTAGACTAGGACAAAGCTTTAGCCGTGAGCGCCATGGTGAACCTTGCTGCTCAAGCGGCACCATTGGCCTGGCTGTGCTCTCTGATACCATCTTTCCGTAGCCGTTCAGGATTGCATTTGCATTTAGGGCTTATCCCCGCTATCTTCTTCCAGATTAATATTAGCTTCTATAATCCGTTTGATTAAGGATCATTCTTGCCTGGCAGCTATCAGTAGCAACTCACCTCAACAGCAGTAATGTGTCGGAAACACCTTATCACCTTCTCCATCTTAATTGGATGAGTGTGACGCTAAGATGCCCTAACGTCGTCGACAATCCTGGCTTAAGACGGTCCCTCCTCAAATACCTTCTATTCCCTTCCACCCCCCAGCTGGCGAGGCTTCGAGGACTGAGCCCGAGGACCATTCCGATAAGCCTGTCATAAGCCCACCTTCTCGCCACGATGGGCTTCTTATCCCTTCAGCATCCACGCAGGAGTTTTCTTTGTCGCTGGCAGGGAAGATGGTGGTGGTGTTTTAGTCGTCACGGAAGAAAGTGTCTTGTGACGTGGGTGTTAGTAATGTGATGATTTGCTCAATGGTAAACAATGGCTGGTGTACCCCATACTTGAGGTTCTTGACGCAGGTGTAAATCATGTGAAACATTGTTGTAAATTACTGCTGGTGTTTTCATGCTTGGGTTGTTAACGCGGGTGTAAGTCGTGTGTTGACACTCTCGGTTGTAAACTACTGTTAGTGTTTCCATGCTAGAGTTCTTGACGCTGGTGTTAGTAACATGAGGCTCATTAATAAGCGGCCGCTGGCCTACCCGTACGTGAGCTCCAGCCATTACAAAAAAAAAAAAAATGAATCACACTATCTTACTCTTCGGCATAGTTATTAACCGGACAAGTTGGTGTTCCCAGCACCACCGGACTGTAGGTTCCATTTTCAGATTTTTCAGTACATTGTTAATGAGAGAGAGAGAGGAGTTGTGAACTGGAACGCTGGTCGTGTTGGTGGTTCACTGTGAAAACTATTGATGAATTATTGTATAGAATTTCTCTATCCTGTTCAGTTTAAAGTAGTTCTTTGTTAGAAATACGATATACTCTACACTTTAATGCATATATATATATATATATATATATATATATATATATATATATATATATATATATATATATATATATATATATATATATATATATATATATATATATATATATATATATATATATATATGTGTGTGTGTGTGTGTGTGTGTGTGTGTGTGTGTGTGTGTGTGTGTGTGTGTGTGTGTGTGTGTGTGTGTGTGTGTGTGTGTGTGTGTGTGTGTGTGTGTGTGTGTGTGTACTCACCTAGTTGTACTCACCTAGTTGAGGTTGCAGGGGTCGAGTCCAAGCTCCTGGCCCCGCCTCTTCACTGTGAGCTTTATCATACCTCTGCTTACAGCTATGTATGGATTCTGCCTCCGCTACATCGCTCTGTGTGTGTGTGTGTGTGTCTAGAAACAAAAGCTTATTTTGCAACTAGTGTCTTTAACTTTATTTATAGGTCGTTAGTGACAACGAGGCCATTATACACTGTTAATTTATTTTCATTATTTTCTTTCAATTTTACTTCCGGTACTCAATAACCAGCTACATCTCAACATAATATAATGAACCATAACTCAGCATAATTAAACTAATTTCAACTCAGCATAATAAAACTAGTCACACCTCAGCATAAATAACCATAACTAGTCACAGTTAAACTAGCCTTATCTCATCATTATAAAACTAACCACACCTCATCATTTTAAATCTAGCTGCACAACATTATAAAACTTCCACTGGCTTAGGCTCGACACCCACCAAGTCTGGCTGAATCTTCCCCTTGATTAAATATATCCCGAAGATTAATGGGTAGAGGGAAGCATCACACAGCATCCACTGCTACTCCCATCCCACGTCTGCTCTACCAGGACGCTCTGCTAAATGGAACTCAAAATATGTATTGGAGGAGTTACATGACAAGTGATTTATCTTTAGCTATTCATCAGCTGCCGAGGGAAGAATGTCATAGGAGAGATGTCTCCCCAGCTGTCTAGTTCCCAGCAGTCTCCTGTGACAGGCGTGTAAACCATACAGGATTAACACTAGTTTTTAGTATAACAATAGTAAAAATAATAAAAATAAAAATAATAATAATAATAATAATAATAATAATAATAATAATAATAATAATAATAATAATAATAATAATAATAATAATAATAATAATAATGTAATTAAACTATGATTTTACGTTTGCTTTGGCCAGGTAGGCTTTTTCTGTTGATCTCTTTCCATCTTCTTCTATGGTAGGTACCATAGTTCTGTTGCTTTCATCTGGGAACTCTTTCCTTCATTATGGTAGCTACCATATGTCATATTATTGACGGTAAACAATGTCAACAGGCTGATGAATAAGACACATGCAACAACCGGGTATCCGCACTGCTGAAACATCTCGCTTGGGCCTCTCAAGCACACTCTTTCTGGTCACCATGCCAGTTCCTTTCAATATTTTGTACACCGTAAACACGTCATTCCTGGCCCTTTCGTCCTCTAGTGTAGTCAGGTTTAACGCCAACTTCTTGATGTACCTTAACAAAACCAGGTTCCATAATAATACTGCACATATTTAGTTGTGTTTTCGCCTACATGGCAGACTTCATCAGTTACATAGAGAGGAGAATAAACAGGCGAAATGTTCCAACAATGAAGATACCCAACTGTTTTGCGCATGTGTCTCATCCACTTCTCGGTATTGTTTGCCATTTTCATAATTAAACTTAACAGTTAGGTTGGTCGAGGTTCCTTCTCTTGTTCCTGTTACACAAGGCCTGGTCACGGACCGGACCGCGGGGCCATTGACCCCCGAAATCTCCTCCTTCTCCCCCTCCAGGTATTCAGTCTTAAAGTAATTCTGATTATCTTAGTTGAGGAACCTCTAAAAAAAAGTATTTACGGATGCCACAGATAAAATGAGGAAGCTCTTCCAACCAAACTAGTGTTTCTCATTCATCTTGAGATCAGGGAAAACGGGGTTGAGATTGTGATGGGCAGGATTTACACTCTTCTGACATCTCTCTTCCAGGGAAGGATAGTTGATGAGATGGGAGCAGGTGCAGGGTATTGAGATGAAGTGTATGGTACTGAGATGGAGTAAGTGCATGGTACTGAGATGGAGTAAGTGCATGGTACTGAGATGGAGTAAGTGCATGGTACTGAGATGAAGTAAGTGCATGGTACTGAGATGAAGTAAGTGCATGGTACTGAGATGAAGTAAGTGCATGGTACTGAGATGGAGTAAGTGCATGGTACTGAGATGGAGTAAGTGCATGGTACTGAGATGAAGTAAGTGCATGGTACTGAGATGAAGTAAGTGCATGGTACTGAGATGGAGTAAGTGCATGGTACTGAGATGGAGTAAGTGCATGGTACTGAGATGGAGTAAGTGCATGGTACTGAGATGGAGTAAGTGCATGGTACTGAGATGAAGTAAGTGCATGGTACTGAGATGAAGTAAGTGCATGGTACTGAGATGGAGTAAGTGCATGGTACTGAGATGGAGTAAGTGCATGGTACTGAGATGAAGTAAGTGCATGGTACTGAGATGAAGTAAGTGCATGGTACTGAGATGAAGTAAGTGCATGGTACTGAGATGAAGTAAGTGCATGGTACTGAGATGAAGTAAGTGCATGGTACTGAGATGAAGTAAGTGCATGGTACTGAGATGAAGTAAGTGCATGGTACTGAGATGAAGTAAGTGCATGGTACTGAGATGGAGTAAGTGCATGGTACTGAGATGGAGTAAGTGCATGGTACTGAGATGAAGTAAGTGCATGGTACTGAGATGGAGTAAGTACACAGTACTGAGATGGAGTAAGTGTACAGTACTGAGATGGAGTAAGTGTACAGTACTGAGATGGAGTAAGTGTACAGTACTGAGATGGAGTAAGTACACAGTACTGAGATGGTGTAAGTACACAGTGCTGAGACTGGGTAAGTACACAGTACTGAGATGGAGTAAGTACACAGTGCTGAGATGGAGTAAGTACACAGTACTGAGATGGAGTAAGTACACAGTGCTGAGATGGAGTAAGTACACAGTACTGAGATTGGGTAAGTACACAGTACTGAGATGGAGTAAGTACACAGTACTGAGATGGAGTAAGTACACAGTACTGAGACTGGGTAAGTACACAGTACTGAGATGGAGTAAGTACACAGTGCTGAGATGGAGTAAGTACACAGTACTGAGATTGGGTAAGTACACAGTACTGAGATGGAGTAAGTACACAGTACTGAGATGGAGTAAGTACACAGTACTGAGATGGAATAAGTACACAGTACTGAGATGGAGAAAGTACACAGTACTGAGATGGAGTAAGGACACAGTACTGAGATGGAGTAAGTACACAGTACTGAGATGGAGTAAGTACACAGTACTGAGATGGAGTAAGTACACAGTACTGAGAACGAGTAAGTAACCAGTACTGAGATGGAGTAAGTACACAGTACTGAGAACGAGTAAGTAACCAGTACTGAGATGGAGTAAGTACACAGTACTGAGATGGAATAAGTACACAGTACTGAGATGGAGTAAGTACACAGTACTGAGATGGAGTATGTACACAGTACTGAGATGGAGTAAGTACACAGTACTGAGATGGAGTAAGTACACAGTACTGAGAACGAGTAAGTAACCAGTACTGAGATGGAGTAAGTACACAGTACCGAGATGGAGTAAGTACACAGTACTGAGATGGTGTAAGTACACAGTACTGAGATGGAGTAAGTACACAGTACTGAGATGGAGTATGTACACAGTACCGAGATGGAGTAAGTACACAGTACTGAGATGGAGTAAGTACACAGTACTGAGATGGAGTAAGTACACAGTACCGAGATGGAGTAAGTACACAGTACCGAGATGGAGTAAGTACACAGTACTGAGATGGAGTATGTACACAGTACTGAAATGGAGTAGGTACACAGTACTGAGATGGAGCAAGTACACAGTACTGAGGAGTAAGTACACAGTACTGAGGAGTAAGTACACAGTACTGAGATGGAGTAAGTACACAGTACTGAGAACGAGTAAGTAACCAGTACCGAGATGGAGTAAGTACACAGTACTGAGATGGAGTATGTACACAGTACTGAAATGGAGTAGGTACACAGTACTGAGATGGAGCAAGTACACAGTACTGAGGAGTAAGTACACAGTACTGAGGAGTAAGTACACAGTACTGAGATGGAGTAAGTACACAGTAATGAGATGGAGTAAGTGTACAGTACTGAGATGAAGTACACAGTACTGAGATGGAGTAAGTACACAGTACTGAGATGGAGTAAGTACACAGAACTGAGACGGAGTAAGTACACAGTACTGAGATGGAGTAAGTACACAGTACTGAGATGGAGTCAGTACACAGTACTGAGATGGAGTAAGTACACAGAACTGAGACGGAGTAAGTACACAGTACTGAGATGGAGTAAGTACACAGTACTGAGATGGAGTAAGTACACAGTACTGGGATGGAGTAAGTACACAGTACTGAGATGGAGTAAGTACACAGTACTGAGATGGAGTAAGTACACAGTACTGGGATGGAGTAAGTACACAGTACTGAGATGAAGTACACAGTACTGAGATGGTGTAAGTACACAGTACTGAGATGTAGTAAGTACACAGTAATGAGATGGAGTAAGTGTGCAGTACTGAGATGAAGTACACAGTACTGAGATGGTGTAAGTACACAGTACTGAGATGTAGTAAGTACACAGTAATGAGATGGAGTAAGTGTGCAGTACTGAGATGAAGTACACAGTACTGAGATGGTGTAAGTACACAGTACTGAGATGGAGTAAGTACACAGTACTGAGATGGAGAATGTACACAGTGCTGATATGGAGTAAGTACACAGTACTGAGATGGAGTAAGTACACAGTACTGAAATGGAGTAAGTACACAGTACTGAGACGGAGTAAGTACACAGTACTGAGATGGAGTAAGTACACAGTACTGAAATGGAGTAAGTACACAGTACTGAGATGGAGTAAGTACACAGTACTGAGATGGAGTAAGTACACAGAACTGAGACGGAGTAAGTACACAGTACTGAGATGGAGTAAGTACACAGTACTGAAATGGAGTAAGTACACAGTACTGAGATGGAGTAAGTACACAGTACTGAGATGGAGTAAGTACACAGTACTGAGATGGAGTAAGTACACAGTACTGAGATGGAGTAAGTACACAGTACTGAGATGGAGTAAGTACACAGTACTGAGATGGAGTAAGTACACAGTACTGAGATGGAGTAAGTACACAGTTCTGAGATGGAGTAAGTACAGAGTACTGAGATGAATTAAGTGTACAGTACTGAGATGAGGTACACAGTACTGACATAAAGTACACAGTACTAAGATGGAGTAAGTACACAGTACTGAGATGGAGTAAGTACACAGTACCGAGATGGAGTAAGTGTACAGTACTGAGATGGAGTAAGTACATAGTACTAAGATGGGATAAGTACACAGTACTGAGTTGGAGTAAGTGTACAGTACTGAAATGGAGTAAATACTTAGTACTAAGATGGAGTAAGTACACGGTATTGAGATGGAGTAAGTGTACAGTACTGAGATGGAGTAAGTACACAGTACTGAGACGGAGTAAGTACACAGTACCGAGGTGAGGTAAGTACACAGTACCGAGGTGAGGTAAGTGCATAGATCTGAGTCAGATGATCCTTCGTTACATTCTTCCTTCCGTGTCTTCTCAGAGTTTGCAGCTCTGAAGACACAGGTACAGAATGAGAGTTTTCACTGGAACAACATAGAACTGTATTAAGTCACCTGAGCCAGATGCTGTACAAAGGAAAACTGGTTCTGGAAACTCTTCATAATTGTGAGCCAAACATTTCATTCCCATTGCAACTATTGTCTGGTAACGAAACAATATTGTTCTCTCTCTCTCTCTCTCTCTTTCACACACACGCACACACACACACATACACACACACACACACACACACACACACACACACACACACACACATACACACACACACACACACACACACACACACACACACACACACACACACACACACACACACACACACAGAGTGTGTGAAACATTAACCTTCAAAATTAATTTATTAATTTTTAAAGGGGGTTGACGGGTAAGCCAGCGGAAGGCCTCGATCAGTGACAAAGAGCTCCAGCGACTAAACACCCGCGTCAAGAAACACATGTCCTGTTTCCTGAAGAATCTTACCTCACCTGATTACCTTCAAGAGTGATGTCCCACGTGATTAAAAGTTGTCTTTTGATGTCAACCAATGTCAACAATTCATGTGTGTGTACTCAACTAGCAGTGGTTGCGGGGGTCGAGTCACACACACACAGTCGCTACTCTGGGGGTGTGTGTGTGTGTGTGTACTCACCTAATTGTGGTTGCAGGGGTCGAGACTCAGCTCCTGGCCCCGCCTCTTCACTGATCGCTACTGGATCCTCTCTCTCTCTGCTTCCTGAGCTTTGTCATACCTCTTCTTAAAACTATATATGGTTCCTGCCTCCACTACTTCACTTGCTAGGCTATTCCACTTGCTGACAACTCTATGACTGAAGAAATACTTCCTAACGTCCCTGTGACTCGTCTGAGTCTTCAGCTTCCAGTTGTGACCCCTTGTCCCTGTGTCCCCTCTCTGGAACATCCTATCTCTGTCCACCTTGTCTATTCCCCGCAGTATCTTATATGTCGTTATCATGTCTTCCCTGACCCTTCTGTCCTCCAGTGTCGTCAGTCCAATTTCCCTTAACCTTTCCTCGTACGACATTTCCTTGAGCTCTGAGACTAGCCTTGTTGCAAACCTTTGTACTTTCTCTAACTTCTTGACGTGCTTGACCAGGTGTGGGTTCCAGACTGGTGCTGCATACTCCAGTATGGGCCTAACATACACAGTGTACAGTGTCTTGAACGATTCCTTATTAAGGTATCGGAACGCTATTCTCAGGTTTGCCAGGCGCCCGTATGCTGCAGCAGTTATTTGGTTGATGTGTGCCTCCGGTGATGTGCTCGGTGTTATGGTCACCCCAAGGTCTTTCTCCCTGAGTGAGGTCTGTAGTCTTTGTCCACCTAGCCTATACTCTGTCTGCGGTCTTCTTTGCCCCTCCCCAATCTTCATGACTTTGCATTTGGCAGGATTGAATTCGAGAAGCCAGTTACTGGACCACATGCCCAGCCTGTCCAGGTCTCTTTGCAGTCCTGCCTCATCCTCGTCCGATTTAATTCTTCTCATCAACTTCACATCATCTGCGAACAGGGACACTTCAGAGTCTATTCCTTCCATCATGTCGTTCACATATATCAAAAATAGCACTGGTCCTAGAACTGACCCCTGTGGGACCCCGCTCGTAACAGGCGCCCACTGTGATACCTCTTAACGTACCATGACTCGTTGCTGCCTCCCTGTCAAGTATTCCCTTATCCATTGCAGTGCCCTCCCTTTTACATGCGCCTGATCCTGCAGCTTCTGCACTAATCTCTTGTGGGGAACTGTGTCAAAGGCCTTCCTGCAGTCTAGGAAAACGCAATCTACCCACCCCTCTCTCTCGTGTCTTACTTCTGTTACCTTGTCATAAAACTCCAGGAGGTTTGTGATACAGGATTGGCCTTCCATGAACCCATGCTGGTTTTCATTTATAATCTTGTTCCTTTCCAGGTGTTCGACCACTCTCCTCCTGATAATCTTCTCCATGACTTTGCACACAATACATGTCAGAGACACAGGTCTGTAGTTTAGTGCCTCGTTTCTGTTTCCTTTCTTAAATATGGGGACTACATTAGCTGTCTTCCATTTCTCAGGTAGTTGCCCAGTTTCAAGGGATGTGTTGAAGATTGTGGTTAGAGGCACGCACAGCGTCTCTGCTCCTTCTCTAAGGACCCATGGGGAGATGTTGTCCGGTCCCATCGCCTTTGAGGTGTCAAGGTCACTTAAGAGCTTCTTCACCTCCTCCTCAGTTGTTCGTATGTCATCCAACACTTGTTGGTATATTCCCTCTTGATGTTCCCTTCTGTGCTGTCTTCCCACAGCCCTTCCTGTCTCAACTGTAAAAACTTCCTTAAATCTCCTGTTCAGCTCCTCACATACCTCCTGATCATTTCTTGTGAGTTCTCCACCTTCTGTCCTTAATCTGATCACCTGGTCTTTGACTGTTGTCTTCCTCCTGATGTGGCTATACAACAGTTTCGGGTCAGTCTTGATTCTCGATGCTATGTCATTTTCATACTGTCGCTGGGCCTCCCTCCTTACCTGTGCATACTCATTCCTGGCTCTGCGACTGATCTCCCTATTTTCGTGTGTTGTCTGCCTTCTGTACTTTTTCCATTCTCTATTGCACTTTGTTTTTGCCTCCTTACACCGTCGGGTAAACCAGGGGTTCGTTCCGGTCTTCCCGTTGTTACTGTTGCCCTTGGGAATAAACTTTTCCACTACCTCCTTGCATTTTGTTGTTACATATTCCATCATTTCATTTACTGGCTTTCCTGCCAGTTCTCTGTCCCACTGGACCTCCCGCAGGAAGTTCTTCATCCCTATGTAGTCCCCTCTTTTATAGTCAGGCTTTTCCCATTCAACTCCTGTTATTCTCTCCACTTGCAGCTCTACTATGTATTCAAAGCACAGAACCACGTGGTCGCTAGCTCCTAGGGGACTCTCATACTTGATGTCCTCAATGTCTGAGCTGCCCAGGGTGAACACAAGGTCCAATCTTGCTGGTTCATCCTCCCCTCTCACTCTGGTAGTGTCCTTAACATGTTGGTGCATGAGGTTTTCCAGCACCACGTCCAACATCCTGGCTCTCCATGTTACGGGACCCCCATGTGGCTCCAGGTTTTCCCAGTCGATCTCCCTGTGGTTGAAATCCCCCATAACCAGCAACTTTGCTCTGTTGGAATGAGCTCTTCTTGCCACCTCAGCAAGTGTGTCCACCATTGCTCTGTTGCTCTCTTCATATTCCTCTCTTGGCCTCCTGCAGTTCTGTGGTGGATTATACATCACTGCAATGACCACTTTGTGTTCCCCAGACTGAAGTGTACCTGCTATGTAGTCTCTTTCCCCCGTCTCATCTATGCCTTCCATTTTCTCGAATTTCCATCTGCTTTTTACGAGCAGAGGAACCCCACCTCCCCCCCTGCCCCTTCTATCTTTCCTCATGATCTGGTATCCTGGTGGGAAGATTGCATCTGTTATTGTCTCCATGAGTTTTGTTTCTGTAACTGCTATGATGTCTGGGGACTTCTCATTGATTCTTTCTTGCCATTCCTCATGTTTATTCGTTAATCCATCTGCATTTGTGTACCAAACCTTCTACTTCTGTTCTAATACTGTAACTGTGGTGCGGGGGGTGGAAACAGAGGGATCGGTGTGTGATGGTTGGTTTGGATTGTTCAGTTGCCTTGGGGGTGTCGTGGCTGGAGTCCTGCAGGTGTTTCTGGGGGGTGCGCTTGTCCTTCCATTTGATCCTGGGTTATTCTGCTCTCCTTTTTCATTTCCTCCCATTTCTCCCATTGTGTGTGTGTGTGTGTGTGTGTGTGTGTGTGTGTGTGTGTGTGTACATTCAAATTAAATGAAAAAAAAGACAGTCGTAATTTGCAAGTCAAAGCTTTGAAGCTGAGTGAGATGTGTAAGCTGAAGAGGAAGAAGAAAATATGTAAAATACAGACTAGAAAGAGAAGAGACGGAGGAGAACCTGGATGATATGGAGGAGAAAGTAGCAGACATAGAGGAGAAAGTAGCAGACATGGAGGAGAAAGTAGCAGACATGGAGGAGAAAGTAGCAGACATGGAGGAGAAAGTAGCAGACATGGAAGAGAAAGTAGCAGACATGGATGAGAAAGTAGCAGACATGGAGGAGAAAGTAGCAGACATGGAGGAGAAAGTAGCAGACATGGAGGAGAAAGTAGCAGACGTGGAGGAGAAAGTAGTAGATATGGAGAAAGTAGCAGACACGGAGGAGAAAGTAGCAGACATGGAGGAGAAAGTAGCAGACATGGAGGAAAAGTAGCAGACATGGAGGAGAAAGCGGCAGACATGGAGGAGAAAGTAGCAGACATGGAGGAGAAAGTAGCAGACATGGAGGAGAAAGTAGCAGACATGGAGGAGAAAGTAGCAGACACGGAGGAGAAAGTAGCAGACAGGGAGGAGAAAGCAGACATGGAGGAGAAGGTAGCAGACATGGAGGAGAAAGTAGCAGACAGGGAGGAGAAAGTAGCAGACATGGAGGAGAAAGTAGCAGACATGGAGGAAAAAGTAGCAGATATGGAGGAGAAAGCAGACATGGAGGAGAAAGTAGCAGACATGCAGGCGAAAGTCGCAGACATGGAGGAGAAAGTAGCAGACATGGAGGAGAAAGTAGCAGACACGGAGGAGAAAGTAGGAGATATGGAGGAGAAAGTAGCAGACATGGAGGAGAAAGCAAATATGGAGGAGAAAGTGGCAGATATGGTGGAGAAAGTAGCAGATATGGATGAAAAGTAGCAGACATGGATGAGAAAGTAGCAGACAGGGAGGAGAAAGTAGCAGACATGGAGGAGAAAGTAGCAGACAGGGAGGAGAAAGTAGCAGACATGGAGGAGAAAGTAGCAGATATGGTGGAGAAAGTAGCAGATATGGAGGAAAAGTAGTAGACATGGAGGAGAAAGTAGCAGACATGGAGGAGAAAGTAGCAGACATGGAGGAGAAAGTAGCAGACATGGAGGAAAAAGTAGCAGACATGGAGGAGAAAGTAGCAGACATGGAGGAGAAAGTAGCAGACAGGGAAGAGAAAGTAGAAGACAGGGAGGAGAAAGTAGCAGACATGAAGGAGAAAGTAGCAGACATGGAGGAGAAAGTAGCAGATATGGAGGAGAAAGTAGCAGACATGGAGGAGAAAGTAGCAGACATGGAGAAGAAATTAGCAGACATGGAGGAGAAAGTAGCAGAAATGGAGGAGAAAGTAGCAGATATGGAGGAGAAACTAGCAGACAGGGAGGAGAAATTGACAGACATGGAGGAGAAAGCAGCAGATATGGAGGAGAAAGTAGCAGACAGGAAGGATAACTTAGCAGACATGGAGGAGAAAGTAGCAGATATGGAGGAGAAAGTAGCAGATATGGAGAAAGTAGCAGATATGGAGGAGAAAGTAGCAGATATGGAGGAGAAAGCATCAGACATGGAGGAGAAAGTAGCAGACATGAAAGAGAAAGTAGCAGACATGAAGGAGAAAGTAGCAGACAGGGAGAAAAAAATAGCAGACATGAAGAAGAAAGTAGCAGACATGAAGAGGAAAGCAGCAAACATGAAGAAAGTAACAGATAGGGAGGAGAAAGTAGCTGACAGGGAGGAGAAAGTAGCAGACAGGGAGGAGAAAGTAGCTGACAGGGAGGAGAAAGTAGCTAACAGGGAGGAGAAAGTAGCTGAGAGGGAGGAGAAAGTAGCAGACAGGGAGGAGAAAGTAGCTGACAGGGAGGAGAAAGTAGCTAACAGGGAGGAGAAAGTAGCTGAGAGGGAGGAGAAAGTGCGGATACATGAAGGAGAAAATGGGAGACATGGAAGAGACATGAGACAGATATATAAGAAAGTGAGACACACGGAGGAGACTGGGAGGAGAAAGCAGGGAAGAAATGTTGGAGACAGGGAGAGATTTAGGAGACAGGTGGGGAGAGATGCAAGAAAAACCTGGAGAGAGATGTAATAGACAGCTGGAGAGAGATGCAAGAGACAGCTGGGGAGAGATGCAAGAGACAGCTGGGGAGAGATGCAAGAGACAGCTGGAGAGAGATGCAAGAGACAGCTGGGGAGAGATGCAAGAGACAGCTGGAGAGAGATGCAAGAGACAGCTGGAGAGAGATGCAAGAGACAGTTGGAGAGAGATGCAAGAGACAGCTGGAGAGAGATGCAAGAGACAGTTGGAGAGAGATGCAAGAGACAGCTGGAGAGAGATGCAAGAGACAGCTGGAGAGAGATGCAAGAGACAGCTGGGGAGAGATGCAAGAGACAGTTGGAGAGAGATGCAAGAGACAGCTGGAGAGAGATGCAAGAGACAGTTGGAGAGAGATGCAAGAGATAGCTGGAGAGAGATGCAAGAGATAGCTGGAGAGAGATGCAACATACAGCTGGCGAGAGATGCAAGAGATAGCTGGAGAGAGATGCAAGAGATAGCTGGAGAGAGATGCAAGAGACAGCTGGAGAGAGATGCAAGAGACAGCTGGAGAGAGATGCAAGAGACAGCTGGAGAGAGATGGAAGAGACAGCTGGAGAGAGATGCAAGAGATAGCTGGAGAGAGATGCAAGAGACAGGTGGAGAGAGATGCAAGAGACAGCTGGAGAGAGATGCAAGAGACAGCTGGAGAGAGATGCAAGAGACAGCTGGAGAGAGATGCAAGAGACAGCTGGAGAGAGATGCAAGAGACAGCTGGAGAGAGATGCAAGAGACAGCTGGAGAGAGATGCAAGAGACAGCTGGAGAGAGATGCAAGAGACAGCTGGAGAGAGATGCAAGAGACAGCTGGAGAGAGATGCAAGTTACAGAGAAAAGAAAAAGAGACAATGAAACACTTTAAAAGTGAAACAGCAAAAAACAATATAAAACTGATGGAAAAAGTGTAAAACTCTGTAAACCTGAGAAAAATTGTGTAAAAGTTTGTAAAAATGAGTAAAACATTGTAAAACCTTTTAAAGCTATGTAAAACTTTCTCAATCTGCGTAAAAATTGTGAAACATGTAAAATTATATGAAACAATGTAAAAATGTACAAAACTAGTGAAACAGTAGTGTGTTTCACTAGACTGTTGAAACCTAGAAGAGGTAAAGGGAGGTCTGGGTGTTCAATGAACCTCTGTCTCAGAATATTTACTGCAGCATCAGTAGGAACGATGGTAAAGAGGTCTGTGACATCGAAGGAAACCATGCTTTTGTTGTTAGGTTAGGTTAGGTAAGGTTCGTCAGGAAACAGGATAAATGTTTCCTGACGCGGGTCTTAGTCAGATGATGACCCGCCTTTGGAGCTTTGGTCATCTGACCGAGGCCTTCCGCTGGCTTACCTGTCCACCCCTTTAAAAATTATGGTCATTTATAACAATATTTTTATATTTATTTTTAGCATTCACCTTTACCTCTTATAGATTTTGTCAGTCTAGTGGATCTCTGTGTTAATTCCAACTTCTAGCATCAAGACAACTGTTACAAACAGTGCTTAGTGCTGCGCTTGTCAACCTTTTCATGGAGAACCTACAGATAGAGAAATTCAGCACCCTCATCCACCATACCATTACCTAGGTAAGATAGGTTGATGATATATTGGTTTTCTATCCGAGACGTCTCAATATCCAGGCCCTCCTCAACAAGATCAATGCGGCCGAACCACCAGGAAAGTTTACACTTGAACTCGAAAACGATGGCAAACTTCCCTTCCTCGACGTACTCCTGTGTAAATCTCTCAACGTGACAAACTTCTCTTCAAAGTGTATAGAAAACCTACCAACAAGGACGGTCTTATACACTTTTATTCACACCAAGACACCCGCACTAAAAGAGGAGTCCTCATTGGCTTCTTGAGAGCTCTTCGTATCTCCAGCCTTTGTTTTCTTGAAGAAGAGTAACAATGCTTCCACCATAAGCACATAATCTATCAAAAACCTCTCTATGAAACGCAGCTTCACACCTCTAACTTCCACAGCAGGCGTCTACACCATGCCCTGTGGATGGTGTAGACGCGAAACAGGCAGAGATTTTAAGATACGCCTTAAGGTACGACTTAAGGTACTCCTGTGTCCTCCACAGAGACTCCAAGGGACATTTGATGAACTGGGATGAGGCACGACTCGTTCTCACAGAACAAGACCTTAGATTAGCCTCGCTAATCAAACAGAATGTAACACTGGAAACCACAAAATTTCTAAAACATTAGCATACATGATACTCAAGCAGGCAAAGCACCACCAACCCAGCAACACAAGAGTCACATGATCTCATCGTCTACCCGTCCTCCTCCCAGTATGTCATTCTTCAGGTCACCATGCGTCACTATCACCTCAGTCTTCGCCTATGTACATGTACATATATTGTCTTTCAACCTCGGTATGTTAGAAGTGATCAAGGTCCCAGGACCGAAACGTTTTCAAAAAATATGTCCTAGTGTTCACTTACGTGTTTTCTAAACCAACGCGTCGGTATTTATCACCAAGGTTCATACCAGATGTGTGTATATATATATATATATATATATATATATATATATATATATATATATATATATATATATATATATATATATATATATATATATATATATATATATATACATATATGCAAAACAACCACTTAGAAAGAATAGAGAAATTCCAAGCGCTTTCGTGACTACTCACATTATCAAGTTCCTTGATAATGTGAGTAGTCACGAAAGCGCTTGGAATTTCTCTATTCTTTCAGAGTGGTTGTTTTGCATATTCTGAAATCACCTGTTTACTGTGATCTTATTGCATATATATATATATATATATATATATATATATATATATATATATATATATATATATATATATATATATATATATATATATATATATATATATATATATATATATATATATATATAAACGATTTAAGCTTTATTAAACTATATTATAAACTCTGTGAAATTTTAAAACTGCATAAAACTGCTTGTGTGTGTATGTACTGGAGGGGAGAGAAAGAGAGATTGAAAAATTCTGACCACATTTCTTGGCGAGTGAAGAAGCCAGAGACAATAGTTCATTGTTCCACTGTGGGATGAAACAAGAGTTGATTATCTTGTGGGAAGACCCGGCACCGACCCCACACTCGAGAGTCAGAAAATACATGGCAGTCATGATGACACAAGAGTCTCGGAAAACTTAGCTAAAAGATGAGTTATGTCAAAAAATAGTTAAAACCACTCTGAGTCGTTGAAATATGCAATAAAATAACATTTTAGCACTTTTTTCTTATTTTTTTAATGTTTCACGTATTTTTTAAAAAATCATATGAAGTGTACAACTAAATCAAAGAGATTTATCATTCTCATTTGACATCGTTCGTTTACTTACGCTCTAGCCAGAGTCACTTTCCGAACGTTTCCTGTATACACACTTTTTTTAATAAATTTTAATTTAGGTTACATTACACAAACCTATAAAAATAATTATTACAAATAGGGCGTGACACGGTTGGGATGCTGAAAATTTAGTTGAAAATAAATTCGGGAATAAATTATTAATTCGAGGATATAAATCGTCATTATTTAAGGATTTTTTCCTAAATTAGGATAAGTGTAAAATATTTAGAGAAGGTAAAGCCTGCAAGCTGTTAAAAGTTTTAAATGCTTGTGTCTGAGAGGGAAAACTGGAAAGAAGAGTGTGAGAGTGAGTTAAAACGTACGGCTGGTCACATAAACTCCAGCAGGTATATTAAAACGTCGCGGGGAGAGTTCACGTAAGAAAAGTGGGTCTCAGCCTGAGAAAACAGCTCTGTTAAACCAGTTGCAGCAGTGCAAGGCTGTCAACTCATTAATTTTTATATCAACTCATTGTTCAAAAGTCTTTAACACGTGGTTCACTTATCTACCTGATATGTAATCTTTTCACCATTTACGTTTAGGTGGGTTAAGTAAGATTTGTCAGGAAACAGGACAAGTGTTTCCTAACGAGGGTCTTAGTCATATGATAACCAGCCGCTGGAGCTTTTGGTCAGCTGACCGAGGCCTTCCACTACGATTGGATAGTACCACAGAAAACCTGGTGGGGGTAGGTGCCCTCTTATTGTAGATGTCTTGGTGAGGATTATAAACAACACTTAACTCGTCTAGTTGCTCTTGACGAGAAGCTTGCGTTGTAAGATTAGCGGCAATGTGAATAAGCTGAAGATTAGCTGAATGTGAATAAGTGTTCAACACAGCAACAACAATCTGAATAAAGCGAAATTAAGAAGACATCTTGAAACCAGACGTGTTGATATGAAAGATAATAGTGCTGATCATTTCAAGAGAAAATGTACCAAACACTATCATAAGAAAAATAATTTTGCTAATTTTCTTCTTGATTCGCACTCAATGTGCGTCCCTCTGGTTGCTCGGCAAACATCGATGTGATAATCCAGTTCGGTCCAGACGCTCTGCAGCATATCTTGTGTTATCATGCGAACTTCTGCAGTGAAATTTTCAGTTCCTCCAGGGTTGCAGGTAGTGGTGGTACGTAAACTGTGCTCTTTACGTACCCCAAAGAAAGAAGTCTCAAACAGTTAGATCTGGTGACCTCTGCAAGTGGCCTGCGAGGTCACCGGACCGAACTGTTTGTGACTTCTTTCTTTGGGGGTACGTGAAGAGAACAGTTTACGTACCACCACTACCTGCAACCCTGGAGAAGCTGAAAATTTCAATCACTGTAGCAGTTCGCATAACACCAGATATGCTGCAGAGTGTCTGGACCAAACTGGACTACCGCATCGATGTTTGCCGAGCAACCAGAGGGGCGAACATTGAGTACCTTTAATGCTACACTATACCACATGAAACTGAATGTAATCCTGCATCCAAAGCTACTAACTGTGAAAGATTATTACAATAAAGTTACATGTTATACCTATTTGATATCAGGGAGTGTTTTTGTGAACACCCTATACACTGCTCCTGTTTCATACACTGTTTTATGTTGATACACTTCTCCTCTCTTTCATACACTTGTATATCATCTAACTGCGTTTGAGGTGTGTCTTAATTTTTGTAATTTTCCCGTACATGTTTTTTGTTCACTCTCAACAAAAACTTGCACACAGTAATTTACTGGTGCGTCATATTAGTAATAATTACATTACCTTAATTTTCTGCAGTGCTCCTTCACCAGCGACGAACGTACGATTCCTAGTGTCCATATCTTGCACTGTACACTAGTAGTATTGTCCCTTAATAAAATGACACTCTTAGAATTATATACTCTTAAAATTGTAAAAGAATAAAAGCAAAAATTTTAAAGGGTTGGACCGGTAAGCCAGCAGAAGGCCTCGGTAAGATGACCAAAAGCTCCAATTGCGGGACATCATCTGACTAAGCCCAGGGTCAGGAAACACTTGTCCTGTTTTTTGACGAAACTTACCTACCTTAAAATTGTATATTCGTAGAACTGAAGTCCTAGAACTGCAGACGTCTGGAATTGGGCAATGTTCTGCAGAAAGGCATTTGACACTGTGCATCACAAGAGACTGGGTCAAAAACTTCGAGGATCAATCAGTAATAACAGGGGATGTGCTACAGCGGATCAAAGATACGTTATGGAAAGGAGACAAAGAGTGATTGTCCGAGAAAACGCGTCGAAATGGGAAGATGTAACAAGTGGGGTTCCACAAGGATCGGTACTATTTCTGTCATATGAGAATGATATACCCGTAAACATAAATGTATGTCGTTTTGCAGACAATGTTAAATTAATAAGGAGAACAGACACAGATGACGACAAGGAACAGTTACAATTGGACCTGGCCAAACTGCATGATAAAAGTGGCTACTGGAATTCAACTCCAATTAAGGCAAGGTTACCAGTATGAAAAATGGGGAATGGTTAAAAAATCCAAAAAGTCAGGAAACTGAGTATAGACTCTTGGGACAGAGACTGCAAATGTCACTCAAGGAGGAAGACGATAGCGAGAACATAATGACGAACATTTCACCAGAGTAACACATCAACTGAATGACCTTTGCAGCGACTACTCGTTTGGTAAATCTGAGAGAAGCTTTCGGGAATCTCGATAAAAAATTATTAACGACACTATATACAATTTATGTCAGATCTGTTTTGTAGCATGCAGCACCAGCATGGAACCTTCATCTTATAAAGCAAGTTAGGGAACTGAGAAAGTTCAAGGATGTGCAACGGGGCTAGTCCCGGAGCTAAGGGTAATGAGCTACGAGTAGATGCTAAAGGAAGTGAACTTGACGGCAGTAAGAGAGAGAGAACCAGGGTAGACACAGTGATAACATGCAAAATACTCAGAGGGCTAGATAGCATTGGTAGGGATGAACTGTTCAGGAGGCGGAGAGCGAGTACACGAAGGCACAGCTGGAGGTTGAGAACACAGATGAGCTACAGGGATGTACGAGGCATTTCTTCAATCTCAGGGTTGTCAGGAAGTAGAGTGACTTGATTATGTAACGGAGACAAGCTGCGTACATAGTTTTAAGAAGGCGTTTGAAAAGACCCAAGAGGCTAATTAAGAGGCAGGGTCAGGAGCTGACACTCAACTCCATCACCACAAACAACCGAGCACTAAAATAATTGCTCATTACTAGAACTGGACGCCAATAGTAATGTGAACTCAGAGAATACTATACTTCAAAAATTGTTCACTCCTAGTACTGTGCACTCTATCAATAGTGCACTTCTAGAATCGTATATACAGAGTTGTAAACCCCTAGTATTATATACGCTTAGAGCTATACACTCCTAGAATTATATATCCTACTATTGTCCGCTTGTAGAACTGGATACAAAGAATTCTATAAACCTAATATTGTACTAGAACTGTACAAGCCTAGACTCGTTCTCTCCTTATACTGTACACTCCTAGACTTAGACACTCATAAAATTAAGCACCTTGAGAAATGTACTGGTTTAAATTTGTGCAATCCTTGTACTCCTTCCTCGACTTTGTTTTGGGTACGCTTTCTGGCGTGCTGTGTGTATGTGGTCTCATTGCAGCGACACATAGCTAACATGACTGAGTTTGTGAGGTATACATAACTATATAACTCTCCTGTAAAGTACACATGGCTACCATGACTGTTTGTGAGGTACACATGAGTACATGGCTGCGTTTGTGAGAAAAACAAGGATTTTTGTTGTTATTATTATTATTATTATTATTGTTATTATAAGATTGAAAACAACCGCTAGACCTACATAGGAGATCCATGGCTTTGGTTTGACACAGAGACAGGTCACTGGCTTTGGTTTGACACAGAGACAGGTCACTGGCTTTGGCTTGACACAGTGACTCATCTGAGTCTTCAGCTTCCAATTGTGACCCCTTGTTTCTGTGCCCCGTCTGTGGAACATCCTGTCTCTGTCCACCTTGTCGATTCCCCTCAGTATTTTGAAAACAACCGCTAGACCTACATAGGAGATCCATGGCTTTGGTTTGACACAGAGACAGGTCACTGGCTTTGGTTTGACACAGAGACAGGTCACTGGCTTTGGCTTGACACAGAGACAGGTCACTGGCCTTGGTTTGACACAGTGACTCATCTGAGTCTTCAGCTTCCAATTGTGACCCCTTGTTTCTGTGCCCCGTCTGTGGAACATCCTGTCTCTGTCCACCTTGTCGATTCCCCTCAGTATTTTATATGACGTTATCATATCTCCTCTATCTCTCCTGTCCTCAAGTGTCGTCAGGTCGAGTTCCCTTAACCTCTTCTCGTTGGGCATGCCCCTTAGCTCCGGGACTAGTCTCATTGCAAACCTTTGTACTTTGTGTGTGTGTGTGTGTGTACTCACCTATTTGTACTCACCTATTTGTGGTTGCAGGGGTCGAGTCATAGCTCCTGGCCCCACCTCTTCACTGATTGCTACTAGGTCCTCTCTCTCTCTGCTACAT
Source organism: Cherax quadricarinatus (assembly GCF_038502225.1). Classification (NCBI taxonomy): domain Eukaryota; kingdom Metazoa; phylum Arthropoda; class Malacostraca; order Decapoda; family Parastacidae; genus Cherax; species Cherax quadricarinatus. The sequence continues at coordinate 9,961,820 of NC_091362.1, read as the reverse complement.
GAGCTTTATCATACCTCGCCTTAAAACTATGTATGCTTCCCGCCTCCACTACTTCACTTTCTAGACTATTCCATGACTTGACTACTCTATGACTGAAGAAATACTTCCTAACATCCCTTCGATTCATCTGAGTCTTCAACTTCCAATTGTGACCTCTTGTGTCTGTGTCCCATCTCTGGAACGTGTGTGTGTGTGTGTGTGTGTGTGTGTGTGTGTGTGTGTGTGTGTGTGTGTGTGTGTGTGTGTGTGTGTGTGTGTGTGTGTGTGTGTGTGTGTGTGCGTGTGTGTGTGTGTGTATGTGTGTGTGTCATATATATCAGTTTACAGATCAGAACAGCTCTTATGAAAATATATTAGTGAATCGAGTGAAGGGATCACATTTCCCGTTAGTTGACCACCTGCGCAATTTGCGGATGGGGGTTCAATTTATTTTTTTTCCACCTGATACACAATATTAATAACTTTTATAGTGTCCCGGGTGGGAGGGAGGGAGGGAGGGGGTAGATGAGTGAAAATTAAAGATTATACGTATAAGTACGAGTGGGTATTTAGCAGCAACATAACCTAATTTAAAACTCGAAATTGCAATTCCTTGGAAAAGAATTGAAAAGACTCAGTCAGTGACCATCTATGAAGGCAGAGGGACTGATCACCTCAGCACTTTGTCTCCACCACTTGTCTTCAGTGTTCAAATCGTCTTCAGTGTTAAAATCGCTTCACACGGTGAGGGTCCGGGTTCGATTCCCGGCGAAGGGGTGGAAACATTGGACATGTTTCCTTACGCCGGTTGTCCATGATCATCCATCAGTAAATTGGGTACTTGGATGTTAGTCGACTGGTGTGGGTCGCATCCTGGGACAAAACTGACCTAATTTGCCCGAAATGCTCTGCATAACAAGCGGCTTTCTATTCAGTAGTATGTCATTGATGTCAGCTAGACCTGTATACCTTGCACATGTACATGTAGTAAATAAAGATATTATTATTATTATTATTATTATTATTATTATTATTATTATTATTATTATTATTATTATTATTATTATTATTATTTTTATTATTATTATTATTAGGCACCCCGCAACCAATCAAGACAAATAGTTCCTTACCGTGACGCCATACTTGTCGCTACTGACTCATGAAATGTCCAGCTCAGTGCAGCGACTCAATAAATAACGCTGCAGCATACTAAAGCAGGTCACAGCATAGTACAGCATACCACAGTATACAGCAGCAGCAGCAGCAGCAGCAGCAACAGCAGCAGCAGCAGCAACAACAGCAGCAGCAGCAGCAGCAGCAGCAGCAGCAGCAGCAGCAGCAGCAACAGCAGTAACAGCAGCAGCAGCAGCAACAACAACAACAACAGCAGCAGCAGCAGCAGCAGCAGCAGCAGCAGCAGCAGCAGCAACAGCAGCAGCAGCAGCAGCAGCAGCTTGCAAACAACTCCCGCTAATGTGATATGATCAAAAAAAATAGAGTAAAGTTGTTTATCTGATCACTGCTGATCAAGAAGGCTGCAGCGCTGTCACTTCTGATCATGAAGTGGCAGACCAAGTGTACTAGTGTACCCACTGGACCCCTGATGTTTGCGGCAGGGTGGCCTAGTGGACAGATATATAATATATATATATATATATATATATATATATATATATATATATATATATATATATATATATATATATATATATATATGTATGGCGTCACGGTAATGAACTATTTGTGTTGATTGGTTGCGGGTAAGTAAGTAAGTAAGTTTATTCAGGTATACACAAATACAGTTACATAGAATTATCATACATAGCAGCATATGTGTAGAGAACCTGGGATAACCCAAAAAAGTCAGACAGAGTGACTTATTTCCATTGGGGTCCTTTTACCTTATTATTATAATATAAAGGTTATAATATTTTCTTATTATTCTACAATGAAGATAACATCTTATTATCATACTAGAAAGACTATTTACTACACCAAGGTCATTAAGACTATCTACAATACGAGGGTTATTACTAGGAATATGGTAAAATTTACACGTATGTTAGCGGGGTGCCTAATAATAATAATAATAATAATAATAATAATAATAATAATAATAATAATAATAATAATAATAATTGTTATGTTGAAATTGATTTAAGCAAAAAACATTCGTTCTGCTATTTCGGTTAGTTTGGCAGAATATGCCAAACTAACTAACTCTCTTTCTCTCTCTCGAGAGAGAGAGAGAAAGAGAGAGAGAAAATACAATGAAAACGGGAAGAGCATTAACTTCTTTTCCTTGGTATTAACAGACGAAAAGCTCGATTTTTTTTGCATTCAGCAAATTACCTTCTAGTCGACTAGACTCTAAAAATACTTTAGCAAATTGAAACTGCAGATATCATTGTCTGAAAACAATTAGGGTTCGAAAAAGTGTTAGACAAAAGAGAAGAGGATCGAAGTAAATTATACAACGACACTGAATTCTTAATTTTCTCACAGGATGTATTTATTGTTTTTCATCCTCGTGGTTTTTCTCTGGCACAGGTTCACTACGTGGTTGGTTGGTTTCAAGCCTGTCGACTACACGAGTGTCATGAGTACATAGCTGGATTTGTGATGAGTACAAGGATTATAGTTATTATTATTTACACTACTACTATTATTATTATTATTATTATTATTACACAAGTGTTATTAAAGCCGCCTGTCACTTGTGATGCGAAACATGCCGTCAGTAGTTGACAGATGGCCTCAAACCCGCCGTCAGTAGTTGACAGATGGCCTCAAACCCGCCATCAGTAGTTGACAGATGGCCTCAAACCCGCCATCAGTAGTTGACAGATGGCCTCAAACCCGCCATCAGTAGTTGACAGATGGCCTCAAACCCGCCATCAGTAGTTGACAGATGGCCTGAAACACGCTATCAGTAGTTGACAGATGGCCTCAAACCCGCCATCAGTAGTTGACAGATGGCCTGAAACACGCTATCAGTAGTTGACAGATGGCCTCAAACCCGCCATCAGTAGTTGACAGATGGCCTCAAACCCGCCATCAGTAGTTGACAGATGGCCTGAAACACGCTATCAGTAGTTGACAGATAGCCTCAAACCCGCCATCAGTAGTTGACAGATGGCCTGAAACACGCTATCAGTAGTTGACAGATGGCCTGAAACACGCTATCAGTAGTTGACAGATGGCCTCAAACATGCAATCAGTAGTTGACAGATGGCCTCAAACATGTCATCAGTAGTTGACAGATGGCCTCAAACATGCCATCAGTAGTTGAAAGATGGCATCAAAGCCGCCACCAGTAGTTGACAGATGGCCTCAAACCCGCCATCAGTAGTTGACAGATGGCCTCAAACCCGCCATCAGTAGTTGACAGATGGCCTCAAACCCGCCATCAGTAGTTGACAGATGGCCTCAAACCCGCCATCAGTAGTTGACAGATGGCCTGAAACACGCTATCAGTAGTTGACAGATGGCCTCAAACCCGCCATCAGTAGTTGACAGATGGCCTGAAACACGCTATCAGTAGTTGACAGATGGCCTCAAACCCGCCATCAGTAGTTGACAGATGGCCTCAAACCCGCCATCAGTAGTTGACAGATGGCCTGAAACACGCTATCAGTAGTTGACAGATAGCCTCAAACCCGCCATCAGTAGTTGACAGATGGCCTGAAACACGCTATCAGTAGTTGACAGATGGCCTGAAACACGCTATCAGTAGTTGACAGATGGCCTCAAACATGCAATCAGTAGTTGACAGATGGCCTCAAACATGTCATCAGTAGTTGACAGATGGCCTCAAACATGCCATCAGTAGTTGAAAGATGGCATCAAAGCCGCCACCAGTAGTTGACAGATGGCCTCAAACCCGCCATCAGTAGTTGACAGATGGCCTCAAACCCGCCATCAGTAGTTGACAAATGGCCTCAAACCCGCCATCACTAGTTGACAGAAGGCCTCAAACCCGCCATCAGTAGTTGACAGATGGCCTCAAACCCGCCATCAGTAGTTGACAGATGGCCTCAAACCCGCCGTCAGTAGTTGACAGATGGCCTCAAACATGCCATCAGTAGTTGACAGATGGCCTCAAACCCGCCGTCAGTAGTTGACAGATGGCCTCAAACATGCCATCAGTAGTTGACAGATGGCCTCAAACCCGCCGTCAGTAGTTGACAGATGGCCTCAAACCCGCCATCAGTAGTTGACAGATGGTCTCAAACCCGCCATCAGTAGTTGACAGAAGGCCTCAAACCCGCCATCAGTAGTTGACAGATGGCCTCAAACCCGCCATCAGTAGTTGACAGATGGCCTCAAACCCGCCATCAGTAGTTGACAGATGGCCTCAAACATGCCATCAGTAGTTGACAGATGGCCTCAAACCCGCCGTCAGTAGTTGACAGATGGCCTCAAACATGCCATCAGTAGTTGACAGATGGCCTCAAACCCGCCGTCAGTAGTTGACAGATGGCCTCAAACCCGCCGTCAGTAGTTGACAGATGGCCTCAAACATGCCATCAGTAGTTGACAGATGGCCTCAAACATGCCATCAGTAGTTGACAGATGGCCTCAAACATGCCATCAGTAGTTGACAGATGGCCTCAAACATGCCATCAGTAGTTGACAGATGGCCTCAAACATGCCATCAGTAGTTGACAGATGGCCTCAAACATGCCATCAGTAGTTGACAGATGGCCTCAAACATGCCATCAGTAGTTGACAGATGGCCTCAAACATGCCATCAGTAGCTGACAGAAGGCATCAATGGCAGCCATCAAGTACACCGCCATTGATGCGTTCTGTCTTCCTCTCCTAACGTTTGCTGTCTTGCAACATTGCATAGCTCCTGACGATGCACTCGTGCATCGTCAGCAGTGTTAAGATCACCTGTTTGCGACTTTGTTGCGGTAAGATATTAAGTTTTGAGCGAAGAGTAAAACTTTCGAACAAAACTTAACAGTTATTAAAGTTTTAGAACCAAGTGTGATTATAAATAATATTCTTCAGTGAATCTAATCTATAAATAAAAGTTTAGAGCGAAACGTAGTTTATAAATGTAGTTTTAGAGCGAAACGTAGACAATAAAGAATAAAAAGGCACAGTACCGTGAATGGGACAATCACGAAGGGCAGATAAACTAACATATATAAAAATATTATAACAGTAAGTGTAAATATTCAACACACAACCTTATTACAACAAATACCATCCTCCAGTATACCTTAATATACAAAACTTATCTCCACCGTATTTCACATCCAATAATACACTGCTACAACTTATTTACTCTTATGATAACAATGGGTCTCATAACCCCACCCTTCTGCATGCCTGTAACCTGCAGGTAAAAACACTTTACCCGTACTCTCCAAAACTTAACCCCCCCCCCCACACACTAGGGCCTTACATGTAATATCATGAGAGTACAGACAAAATCACTAAAATAAGCTATGGCCTAAATTTACCCAAAATATCACAAACTTTCATGATCAGTCTACACCTTGTTCCCAACACTGCTACCACGACACTGTCTCCATCAGCAGCCCACACACACCTCTCTCATCCCAGTCACTTGTCCAGTACACGTTTGATTTCAGAATCCCGTCCACTGACACTATTTATGGACGTTTTACTACACTTAAAATTAAAAAAAAAATTATTATAACAAAGCACAATCCTGCATAATAGTGTGTGTGTGTGTGTGTGTGTGTGTGTGTGTGTGTGTGTGTGTGTGTGTTAGTTACCATTTGGTCCTAGGCACATGTCGATTAGACACTAGGCCTGTTGTATATGAGTACGTGTGTGTTAGTTACTATTTTGTCCTAGGAACATGTGTGTGTGTACGTGTGTACGTGTGTGTGTGTGTGTGTACACACCTAATTGTACTCACCTAATTGTACTCACCTAATTGTACTCACCTAATTGTGGTTGCAGGGGTCGTGTGATAGATTCTGGCCCCTCCTATTCACTGGTCGCTACTAGATCACTGTGAATATTATCATACCTCTTCCTAAAGCTATGTATGGATCCTGCCTCCATCATTTCCCTTTCTTTGTATGTGTGTGTGTGTGTGTGTGTGTGTGTGTGTGTGTGTGTGTGTGTGTGTGTGTGTGTGTGTGTGTGTGTGTGTGTGTGTGTGTGGTATGAGTATTTAAACCCGCGACTTGAGTAACGCCACAGCAACAGAGCGACGGAGTCTCATCTCTGGAGATCAGCAGATTCTTAATGTTACTCGCTGAGAACAGATCAAACGAAGATGTATTTCATACATTTGTGTCTATATAAGAATAACGAACATGCAACAGTATAGATAAAACACGCATATTTTCGGTCTAAGTGGAAACCCTCCTCAGGAAATAATAAACGAATTGGGAAGAAACTCTTACATATGGGAAGAATTCAGGCACACCCAGTACCGTAAGAGTACTGACCCAAGCTTGGAAAGAGAGGATGTCTTCAAATCCTTGGATCATCTGTCCTTTAATATCATCATGACACCCCTTGCAAAGCACTAGAAGTATAAGAAGAAGAATTCAAAGAAACTCGCGTGAGCAGTTCCGGTGAGAACTCTCGTAGCCTCGCACTGTGCCAGACCACCAACCAACTTCTGACGCAATTTGAATAAGGCAAAAAAAAAAAAAAAGAATCACAATACCGAGGCTAGAGTTCACAACTACATGTACTTCAGTCGCTGCTCGTTCAGAGAAAGATATTCACAAACTGCGTAACTCCCTAGTGCTCTGTACCTCAGTGCACACTCTAGGAATAGTGCAGAATGTGGGATATGTGTGTAGTGCAGGCAAATATTACTGTTGAAGTGAAACAGGAGGGGAATTCACTAATATTCAAAATTCTTCGGTAAAAAATGGCAAATTGGGACAAACAGCCTAAAATTCAATCAAACCTTTCACTACATTACAAAAACCTTAGAAGCCAAATAGAAGGAACATACTCTTGTTATCTTAGAGAGAATTATATATTTAAACACACCAGCACACTTAGTTTGAAGCCGATCGGAAGTTGTATTATCAATACTGCATTGTTAAAGCCAATCCTATGTGGTAATCAAAAAGAACAAAAAATCACAATACCGCTACTAGAACAATACTTAAATAACCCGCACACAGGAGAGAGAGAGAAAAAAATCGTACGACAACATTTCAATCTGAAGTAGACCATTTACAAAGTCATACCAATACTAAAGAGTGAATGAGCCAATACATAGAGGCGAGGGGAAACAGGGACGGGACCAAGAGAGGAAAAGAAAAAGTAGTGGCAATGGTAAGTCTGGTAGTGGAAGAAATAGTAGTAGAGGTGCCACTACTAAACTTCTCTTCCTACTTTCTACTACTACTATTATTTCTACTATTTCCGCTACTAGCCTTATCTCTATCACTACTTCCTTTTCTTCCTCTCTTGGTCCCGTCCCCGTCGCCTTTATATACTGGCTCCGTCACTCTTTTGTGTGAAATTAAATTTGATAGAACCCTTCCACTGGCTTACCGTCAATATTGTGAAGAATCAAATATCACATCATAAGACGCCATGGTAATAGGATTTTCATTGTGTTAACAAGATTGATACAACCAAAAAAAAAACATTTTTATGATAAGTAAATGAAGATAAAGTTGATGACGAGTGGATATCATGGTAAATAATGGAAATATAAAATCAGATTTTAATGTAGTATGGATGGCATGGGAATACCAACATGAAGAAGTTACTGAAGACACACACAGCGGCTGGATACTTAATTATTAAAACTGTTTCGCCTGTACAGAAGGTGTCACCAAGTATGATTAGACTTAATAAAGCCTACCAGGCAGCCGAAACGTAGTTTTAAAAGAGTTTAAAACTGTTGCTAGTGTCTTTTTCAGGTTTTACGTCGAACTGAAATGTACGAAGCTGGATTTAAGTTTAGCTGGATATTTAACAAGTTTCAATCCTGAGCAAGAAGCAAAATCGTCAAAACTGGTTTTGCTCTGCATTACGTGTGGTGGCCTGGTGGTTAACGCTCTCGCTTCACACGGCGAGGGCCTGGGTTCGATTCCCAGCCAGAGTAGAAACATTGGACGTGTTTCTTTCCACCTGTTGTCTATGTTCCCCATCAGTAAAATGGGTACCTGGGTGTTAGTCGACTGGTGTGGGTCGCATCCTGGGACACTGACCTAAGGAGGCCTGGTCACAGACCGGGCCGCGGGGGCGTTGACCCCCGGAACTCTCCAGATAAACACCCATAGCCAGAGTACAAAATAAATACCACACTGAAATCAAGGGGAGACTGTCCAAGTGAGTTATTTAACGCTGAATGAGCGCTTCATGGCGAGACAGTCATGAATTATGACCGCTGTCTAACACAAAAATATTCCCTGCTGTCTCAGCACTGTTTAATGAGGATTATGAAAATGCTTTGATTTCATTGGCTGTAGCGGATAAACAAAATGTAGTTACATTAACTGTTTGTATGGATGGATGAAGTGAGTGCGTGTAGACTAGACACGAAGTAGTTTGAATAATACTAGAAAGTGTGTGTAATAATCATTTCTTTGTACTGGAAAGTATTACACAGACACAGACACACACACAATATATATATATATATATATATATATATATATATATATATATATATATATATATATATATATATATATATATTATTGTGCCCACGAACGAGTGGTATTAATCAATAACAGCACTGCGACTAGCCAAGGACTCGAACCCATGCTGCTTGCGCTACTCTTAAGGATTGTATGGTCCAGTGGATTAAGGCGTCATGAGTTTTCGCCCACCATGAGGCAGGCCAAAACAGCACGGGTTCGATTCCTTAGCTAGTCGTAGTGTTGTTATATATATATATATATATATATATATATATATATATATATATATATATATATATATATATATATATATATATATATATATATATATATATATATAAGCATTGCCTCTTTATTTTACTACGATATCCATCCATAGTGGTTAGGCCACTCACTCACCTCAATAATGAGTGTCCGTAGTTCGATCCCAGGCATGGGTGGAAACGATGGACATATTTTCATGTAACTTCTGCTCCTGCTCACCTAGCAGAGAGTAGGTACCCGGGTGTTTGTCAGTTGTTTTGAGTCGCATCCTGAAAAGGGGGGGGGGAGTTTTGGAATGAGCCGAGGCAGAATAACAGCTCCTAGCCTTTTAAATCGATTTATGTAAAACAATACAGTATTTCAGCATTGTACTAAATGGTGGGAAGGCTAGCACTGAGAGAACCTTCACTAACAGTACTCACAGATCGCGGGGGCGTTGACCCCCGGAACTCTCTCCAGGTAAACTCCAGGTAAACAGTACACTTCAGTCCTTACACAAAGGTAGAGAAACCTTACGGTCTGACAGCCTTTCTATTACTACTACCACCACTACTACTAACATTACTAGTACTACTGCTACTACTACTACTACTACTGCTACTGGTACTATTACTAGTTCTACCACTACCAACACTACCACTATTACAACTACTACTTCTACCACTACTACCACACTTCGTTGTTTCCCTCTCCCTCTTGCAGTGTCTTCTGGCCTTCTCTTCCTGCTTCAGTCGTGACTTGATAATGATCCAGGTTCCCACCCAAAAAGTCACCCTAAGTGAGGTTTTCTCGGAGAATTGTCTTAGGATTTTTCCCCCATGGATGTTTTTTAGTTTTTTTTTTTTTGGTCTCCCAGTGGGTTTTTATTTGCCAGGGTTTTTTTTCGTCTCCCAGGGATTTTTGTCTCCCAGTGGGTTTTGTCTGACTTTAGTAAGAGACTATGATGCTCGAGCCTCATAGTTTCTTACTAAGGCAAAAACTGGTAATAAGATACATGTGCAATACTTGCGTATCTTTATTACCGAAATGCTTCACCTGCATGGCAGGCATCTTCAGGTGTAACATTTCAGCAATAAAGATATCCAAGTGTGACACTAACATTTTACTCCTCAGCTAAACTGTATTGTGTTACACCAACATTAAAAAAAAACTGTTGCAATCTTAGTTGAATGTCACATAAAATCTGACAGCAACACGGTTTGATATATTTCTAGTTACAAATTAGATACCTACAGATGTCACTTCCAATTTCTCTTGGCTTAATTTCTTCCTTGTCAGAAAATAACATTTGGCGTCATCAATTTTTGTCGACTTCCATTTTAACACTGAAATGTCATTCTTGTTTAACAAGAGACGCTGACGTCTCCGGCTACCTCGCAAGAGACACAAAGCCAACTTATGCAGGCAAATATTGATTGCGCCACACACACGTTCCGACTGGAATTCTAGGCATTTTTGTAGCTGGCTTTCGAATGATTTTGCCAGGTTTTTATATGCAAGGAGGAGCTAGTTTAGTATTGAGGCAGAAGGTACAGTGGTGGTGTTGTATTGTTGGAGGCAGAAGGGACAGTGATGTTGTATTGTTGGAGGCAGAAGATGCAGTGGTGGTGGTGTTGGATCGTTGAGGGTAGAAAGTACAGTGGTGGTGGTTGTTTTGTAGTGGTGATTGAATTCTTGGAGGCTGGAAGTACAGTGGTGGTGGTTATATTGTTGGAGACAGGAATTACAGTGGTGGTGGTTATATTGTTGGAGGCTGGAAGTACAGTGGTGGTGGTTATATTGTTGGAGGCTGGAAGTACAGTGGTGGTGGTTATATTGTTGGAGGCTGGAAGTACAGTGGTGGTGTTTATATTGTTGGAGGCAGGAAGTACAGTGGTGGTGGTTATATTGTTGGAGGCTGGAAGTACAGTGGTGGTGGATATATTGTTGGAGGCTGGAAGTACAGCGGTGGTGTTTATATTGTTGGAGGCAGGAAGTACAGTGGTGGTGTTTATATTGTTGGAGGCAGGAAGTACAGTGGTGGTGGTTACATTGTTGGAGGCTGGAAGTACAGTGGTGGTGTTTATATTGTTGGAGGCTGGAAGTACAGTGGTGGTGGTTATATTGTTGGAGGCAGGAAGTACAGTGGTGGTGGTTATATTGTTGGAGGCAGGAAGTACAGTGGTGGTGGTTATATTGTTGGAGGCTGGAAGTACAGTGGTGGTGGTTATATTGTTGAAGGCAGGAAGTACAGTAGTGGTGGTTATATTGTTGGAGGCAGGAAGTACAGTGGTGGTGTTTATATTGTTGGAGGCTGGAAGTACAGTGGTGGTGGTTATATTGTTGGAGGCAGGAAGTACAGTGGTGGTGTTTATATTGTTGGAGGCTGGAAGTACAGTGGTGGTGTTTATGTTGTTGGAGGCAGGAAGTACAGTGGTGGTGGTTATATTGTTGGAGGCTGGAAGTACAGTGGTGGTGTTTATATTGTTGGAGGTTGGAAGTACAGTGGTGGTGTTTATATTGTTGGAGGCAGGAAGTACAGTGGTGGTGTTTATATTGTTGGAGGCAGGAAGTACAGTGGTGGTGGTTACATTGTTGGAGGCAGGAAGTACAGTGGTGGTGGTTACATTGTTGGAGGCTGGAAGTACAGTGGTGGTGTTTATATTGTTGGAGGCTGGAAGTACAGTGGTGGTGGTTATATTGTTGGAGGCAGGAAGTACAGTGGTGGTGGTTATATTGTTGGAGGCTGGAAGTACAGTGGTGGTGGTTATATTGCTGAAGGCAGGAAGTACAGTAGTGGTGGTTATATTGTTGGAGGCAGGAAGTACAGTGGTGGTGTTTATATTGTTGGAGGCAGGAAGTACAGTGGTGGTGGTTATATTGTTGGAGGCAGGAAGTACAGTGGTGGTGTTTATATTCTTGGAGGCTGGAAGTACAGTGATGGAGGTTATATTGTTGGAGGCTGGAAGTAAAGTGGTGGTGTTTATATTGTTGGAGGCAGGAAGTACAGTGGTGGTGGTTATATTGTTGGAGGCAGGAAGTACAGTGGTGGTGTTTATATTGTTGGAGGCTGGAAGTACAGTGGTGGTGTTTATATTGTTGGAGGCAGGAAGTACAGTGGTGGTGTTTATATTGTTGGAGGCTGGAAGTACAGTGATGGAGGTTATATTGTTGGAGGCTGGAAGTACAGTGGTGGTGTTTATATTGTTGGAGGCTGGAAGTACAGTGGTGGTGTTTATATTGTTGGAAGCTGGAAGTACAGTGGTGGAGGTTATATTGTTGGAGGCTGGAAGTACAGTGGTGGTGTTTATATTGTTGTAGGCTGGAAGTACAGTGGTGGAGGTTATATTGTTGGAGGCTGGAAGTACAGTGGTGGTGTTTGCATTGTTGGAAGCTGGAAGTTCAGTGGTGGAGGTTATATTGTTGGAGGCTGGAAGTACAGTGGTGGTGGTTATATTGTTGGAGGCAGGAAGTACAGTGGTGGTTCTTATATTGTTGGAGGCTGGAAGTACAGTGGTGGTGGTTATATTGTTGGAGGCTGGAAGTACAGTGGTGGTTCTTATATTGTTGGAGGCTGGAAGTTCAATGGTGGTGGTTATATTGTTGGAGGCTGGAAGTACAGTGGTGGTGGTTATATTGTTGGAGGCTGGAAGTACAGTGTTGGTGGTTATATTGTTGGAGGCAGGAAGTACAGTGGTGGTGCTTATATTGTTGGAGGCTGGAAGTACAGTGTTGGTGGTTATATTGTTGGAGGCAGGAAGTACAGTGGTGGTGCTTATATTGTTGGAGGCTGGAAGTACAGTGTTGGTGGTTATATTGTTGGAGGCAGGAAGTACAGTGGTGGTGGTTATATTGTTGGAGGCTGGAAGTACAGTGGTGGTGGTTATATTGTTGGAGGCTGGAAGTACAGTGGTGGTGTTTATATTGTTGGAGGCTGGAAGTACAGTGGTGGTGTTTATATTGTTGGAGGCAGGAAGTACAGTGGTGGTGGTTATATTGTTGGAGGCAGGAAGTACAGTGGTGGTGTTTATATTGTTGGAGGCTGGAAGTAGAGTGGTGGAGGTTATATTGTTGGAGGCTGGAAGTACAGTGGTGGTTCTTATATTGTTGGAGGCTGGAAGTTCAATGGTGGTGGTTATATTGTTGGAGGCAGGAAGTACAGTGGTGGTGGTTATATTGTTGGAGGCTGGAAGTACAGTGGTGGTGGTTATATTGTTGGAGGCTGGAAGTACAGTGGTGGTGTTTATATTGTTGGAGGCTGGAAGTACAGTGGTGGTGCTTATATTGTTGGAGGCTGGAAGTACAGTGGTGGTGGTTATATTGTTGGAGGCAGGAAGTACAGTGGTGGTGGTTATATTGTTGGAGGCAGGAAGTACAGTGGTGGTGTTTATATTGTTGGAGGCTGGAAGTACAGTGGTGGTGTTTATATTGTTGGAGGCTGGAAGTACAGTGGTGGGGGTTATATTGTTTGAGGCAGGAAGTACAGTGGTGGTGGTTATATTGTTGGAGGCTGGAAGTACAGTGGTGGTGGTTATATTGTTGGAGGCTGGAAGTACAGTGGTGGTTCTTATATTGTTGGAGGCTGGAAGTTCAATGGTGGTGGTTATATTGTTGGAGGCTGGAAGTACAGTGGTGGTGGTTATATTGTTGGAGGCTGGAAGTACAGTGGTGGTGGTTATATTGTTGGAGGCAGGAAGTACAGTGGTGGTGCTTATATTGTTGGAGGCTGGAAGTACAGTGATGGAGGTTATATTGTTGGAGGCTGGAAGTACAGTGGTGGTGGTTATATTGTTGGAGGCTGGAAGTACAGTGATGGAGGTTATATTGTTGGAGGCTGGAAGTACAGTGGTGGTGGTTATATTGTTGGAGGCTGGAAGTACAGTGGTGGTGGTTATATTGTTGGAGGCTGGAAGTACAGTGGTGGTGTTTATATTGTTGGAGGCTGGAAGTACAGTGGTGGTGGTTATATTGTTGGAGGCTGGAAGTACAGTGGTGGTGGTTATATTGTTGGAGGCTGGAAGTACAGTGGTGGTGCTTATATTGTTGGAGGCTGGAAGTATAATGGTGGTGGTTTTGTATTGTTAAAAAAATGGCAACACTGGGACCCATAACTACTTTTTTGGAATAAGTTTTGATTCAGTAAAATATTTAACCACATCTTCTAGAACGTTGCGACTCAAACGTTCTCAGTATCAATGAACAATTTGTTTATTTTGTTATTCATTACGATTCTAATCACTTGACCAGCGCTCTTGAAGTTTCTGATTCCTGTCATACCACTCTAAACAGGAGACCTCTAAACAGGAAACCTCTAAACAGGAGACCTCTAAACAGAAGACCTCTAAACAGGAAACCTCTAAACAGCAAACCTCTAAACAGGAGAGGTTAGGTTAGGTACATGCGTCAGGAAACAGGACAAGTGCTTCTGACTCACGAAATCGTAATGACACGATTGCAAACAAACCATACCACGGTTTGGAGTTTTGAGACTCTCTGATCGAGGGTTCTATCCCCGCCTGTGGTATGGTTTTCAAGTGCTTCTGACTCGGGTCTTAGCCACATGACTCGCCACTGGAGATTATGGTCATCTGATCAAGACCTTCCACTACCTCACCCATCCTCCCCTTTGAAAATTAAGATAATGTACTATATATCTGTAATCTGAAGAGATAAATCCGATTATATATATATATATATATATATATATATATATATATATATATATATATATATATATATATAAATATATATATATATATATATGTCGTGCCGAATAGGCAGAACTTGAGATCTTGGCTTAAATAGCAACGCTCATCTTGCCATATAGGACTAGTGAAAATTTGTGTATGCAATAATTTCGCCAAAATCATTCTGAACCTAAGGAAAAAAATATATTTCACTGTGTTTGTTTAGTATTAAATTATTGTAAACAAATCTAAAATATATTTAGTTGGGTTAGGCTAAAATAAATTGCGCTTGTTATAATAAGGTTAGGTAAGTTTTCTAAGTTCTTTTTGGTGCAAAATTATAAATTTTTACATCAACGTCAATGAAAAAATATATCTTTAAACGTATAAGAGAAAATTTTAGAAAGGACTTAATTTTAAATGAGTTCTTTCTAATTGACCAGTTTTACATATTCGGCACGACATATATATATACATATATACATATATATATATATATATATATATATATATATATTTATATATATATATATATTTATATATATATTTATATATATATATATATTTATATATATATATATATGTCGTGCCGAATAGGCAGAACTTGCGATCTTGGCTTAAATAGCAACGCTCATCTTGCCATATAGGACAAGTAAAAATTTGTGTATGCAATAATTTCGCCAAAATCATTCTGAACCTAACGAAAAAAATATATTTGATTGTGTTTGTTTAGTATTAAATTATTGTAAACGTATTTAAAATATATTTAGCTGGGTTAGGCTAGAATAAATTGCTCTTGTTATAATAAGGTTAGGTAAGTTTTCTAAGATTCTTTTGGTGCAAAATTAAATTTTTTTACATTAACACTAATGAAAAAAATATACCTTTAAACGTACAAGAGAAAATTTTAGAAAGGACTTAATTTTAAATGAGTTCTTTCTAATTGACCAGTTTTACATATTCGGCACGACATATATATATATATATTTATATATATATATATATATATATATATTTATATATATATAATATATATATATATATATATATATATATATATATTCTTCTATCTAAAAATACGTATTCCAGTTTGTTTTTATCACATTATTTATTTAGCTTGAAACCTTCTTTTATGTCCCAGAACAATGTGTTATTAATTTTAATTTTTGGTAGACTGCCACATTGGACAGGTATTCTATCCTATTTTTAACTCGTTGCCAAAACTTTTGTATATATTTTTAGTAATTCTTCACTTTTATCTTCCCCGACATTGTTTCTTCCCCCACTCAGGCAAGTAATGAGATTTTTTCCAATTTCCGGATAGAATATTGTCTATCCTGTCGACAAACTCTTCAATTCCTGCACTAGGTACACAAAATTTTATTTTATTTTTCAGTCTTTATCACAGGAAGTTTATGGCAGATATCTCTCAGGTCAACCATCTACGCAGGTACTCTTGCTGAGGTGCTTCCACTGATACTATTTACCGTTATCGGTTAGGTTAGGTAAGATTAGGCAGGACACAGGACAGTACACCTACTGCAGTGCCTTTTTTTTCTGGTCCACCTGACCTGTTAACTTATATAAGAGCTTCCTCCCAGCTCATATTTTTTTCTTCCTGAGGAGGGTCTCTAGTTAAACCGAAAATATTTGCATTCTTTCTGTATTTTTGAAAATGGTTTATGCGTATTACCCACATGATTTCTGAGTACAAGAATAAAAATCTAAATTAGAAAAGAATAAGACATATTACCCTACCAAACATAGGGGAAGCAAAGACATTAAATTCTCTTTGATCTCAGACTTACGTAGCGGCAAAGATTCCGGTCACAAAGGAGGGTGCAAATGTAACAGGACACAGCTAGGCTTCTCGCCATAAATACTCGTTAAGAAAGAACGTACATTCCCACCTTTAACTACAACACCTTCAGATATTACAGAATATTTGGATGACATGTAGAATTACTGCCGGGTACAAGCACAAAGATTAAAGTGACATGAAAAGATTCTATTGGGAGTAAGCTTTCACCCGCATGATGAACTTTCATGTAGAACCTCATAAAGCTGGGCGAAAAGTTGTCGCAATAACAGCTTATTCTGTAAAAAGTGACTTTAGTTTATATTTTCTTAAATCTTTAATTAGAAACTCCGTGAATGTGTTTTATTTGTATTCGCAACATTCACTACTTTATGTGCTGTGTTTTATCTTGGAGCACTGTAGTATCTCCTACTTGTGAGGAGCACTACCCACTGCTGCCACCACTGTTACCACCACTAATCCAATGCTGCCACTACTTAGCTACTGCTACCACCACTGATCTTACTGCTGCCACCCTTGATCCCACTGCTGCCACTATTGATCCCACTGCTGCCATCATTGATCCCACTGCTGCCACCACTGATCCCACTGCTGCCACCATTGATTCCCTGCTGCCACCCTTGATCCCACTGCTGCCATCATTGATCCCACTGCTGCCACCACTGATCCCACTGCTGCCACCATTGATTCCCTGCTGCCACCCTTGATCCCACTGCTGCCACCATTGATCCCACTGCTGCCACCATTGATTCCCTGCTGCCACCATTGATCCCAATGCTGCCACCACTGATCCCACTGCTGCCATCATTGATCCCACAACCATCAGTGAGTATAAAGTGACTCTCAACCTCCTGCAACAGTCTTCCTTCAGATTTAAAGTGTTTTCTATTTTCAGGAACCAAAATTTTCGCCCACAGTATATGCGAATAAATAAAAAAAAAAGCGTATGAATCAGAAGGCAATTTTGTCACCTGATTCAGGTAGAGGAGAACATAGAAAAATAACGCAATTTCTCTTCAGTTTTCTCTTCAGAAAACACATAAAAATAACTAATGAAACTCATAATGTGGAAAAGTTAGAGAACAAATGTTAACGCTTGATTAAAGTGAAAAAAAAATTGATAACGCTTGCTTAGAGTAAAAAAACAGGATACTGAATAATTGTAAGTTAGAAGGAATAAAGAAAGAAGGACTGGGGCCAGTTTCCAGTCTGGATAACTGCTTCCATTCTTGGGTGAGGTCAGCTTTAAGCGGCGGTTCATCATGGCGTAAAATACAGTAATGCGAGTGGGCAGGGGTCAAATTGGCAATTAAATGTAAGTCACGACCTGCCAAACCAATTCAAGTTTCTGTGTCGAATATTTTACAGGAGAATGCTGAGAAGCGATCTATTTCAGCTTCTTCCCTCTCTCTGTCTCCCTATCTTTCTTTGTCTCTCTCTCACTTTCAGTCTCTCTCTTCGTGTGTGTGTGTGTGTGTGTGTGTGTGTGTGTGTGTGTGTGTGTGTGTGTGCATCAAGGACAGGGCGGATGTGTAATCTATTTGGATTAACCTCTACAAGCATCAATTGAGAAAAATACTTGGGAACGTATAAAGTGATTGTTTTCGAGATTAATTAAGTAAACTTGTTCGTAATACTAAGTGGTACACGAGGGTGCTAGCTACACAGAGTGCTTCAAGGAACAGTGTTTGTCACTCTGAGTGGTTCAAGGAGCAGTGTTTGTCCCACTGAGTTGTTCAAGGAGCAGTGTTTGTCCCACTGAGTGGTTCAAGGAACAGTGTTTATCACTCTGAGTGGTTCAAGGAAAAGTGTTTGTCCCACTGAGGGATTCAAGGAATAGTGTTTGTCCCACTGAATGGTTCAAGGAGCAGTATTTGTCCCACTGAGTGGTTCAAGGAACAGTGTGTCACACTGATTGCTACAAAAACAGTGTAAGTCACAGTGAATGGTACAAGGCGCAGTGTTACACTGTATTTTACAAGGAGCATTGTTAATCACACTGTCACAAGGCGCAGTGAGCGGTAAAAGAGTGAACATTACTTAAGAACATAAGAATATAAGAAAGAAGAAACACTGCAGCAGGTCTGTTGGCCCATACTAGGCAGGTCCTTTACAATCCATCCCACTAACAAAATATTTGCCCAACCCAGTTTACAATGCTACCCAAGAAATAAGTTTTGATGGTTCTATTTACTCATTACTCAAGTCTCACTCAAATTCAACCCCTCTCACTCATGTATTTATCTAACCAAAATTTGAAAGTACCCAACGTTTTAGCTTCAATAACCCTACTAGGCAGACTGTTCCACCAATCAACTACCCTATTTCCAAACCAATACTTGCCTATATCCTTTCGAAATCTAAACTTATCTAATTTGAATCCATTATTGCGGGTTCTTTCTTGAAGTGATATCCTCAAGACCTTATTTATATCCCCTTTGTTAATACCCATCTTCCACTTATACACTTTGATCATGTCTCTCCTCATTCTTCATCTTACAAGTGATCGTAGTTTAAGAGTCTTCAAACGTTCTTCGTACGGAAGATTTCTAATGCTATGCATTAATTTGGTCATTCTACGCTGGATATTTTCTAGCGAATTTATGTCCATTCTGTAATATGGAGACCAGAACTGAGCTGCGTAATCTAGGTGAGGCCTTACTAATGATGTATAAAGTTGTAAAATAACCGCTGGGCTTCTGTTGCTTACACATCTAGATATAAATCCCAGTAATCTGTTTACTTTGTTACGTACGCTTAGCCATTGACGTCTTGGTTTAAGGTTGCTGCTCACCATAACCCCCAAATCCTTTTCGCAATCTGTATGGCTAAGTTCTACGTTATTTAACTGATAAGTACTAGGGTTATGGACACTCCCGAGCTTCAGAACCTTGCATTTATCTACATTGAACTGCATCTGCCACTTTTCTGGCCAGGAATTGAGTATGTCTAAATCCTCCTGAAGTTCTCTGAATCAACTATCCTACTTATCTTTGTGTCATCGGCGAATTTGCTCATTTCACTAGTAATTCCCTCATCAAATGTTACACTGCTCACACTAACTTACAAAGGTGACATTATAAGTAACCCATATGAAGGGGATATTGGTGGTCACACTGACTTACAAAGGTAACACAGGTGGTCACACAAACTAACTTATAGAGGTAAAATGGGTGGTCACACACTAATTTACAAAGGTAACACTGGTGATCACACACTAGCTTACAAAGGTAACACTAGTGGTCAAACCAACTTACAAATGTAACACTTGTGGTCACATCAACTTACAAAGGTAACACTGGTGGTCACAATAATAAGGGTAACATTGGTTGTCACACTGACTTAAAAAGTGAATTTTTAGTCCCATTTACAAAGGTGACATTGGCACCTCGAGAGGACCGATGGCCCATCAGGTATACTGATTGTCCCGGAGAGCATTATGCATTCTGATTGGTCCCAGCTGACGCTATGCATGCTGAGTGGCCTAAATTGCACAATGCATACCGAGTGGCGCTGATGAAGCTATGCATACTGAGTGGCCTAGTTGCCACTATGCATACTGAGTGGCCCAGGAGAGCCATCTTGCGGACAGCCAAGATCAGTCAACTATTCTAGTAGATACCAAATCGAAGTTTATTCCAGACATAAGTGCAAGTTAATTTTGGTACAGGCACACCTAAGTACAATTATCACACATTTCTGCAGCATTGAAAGCTCTTGATGATGCAGTGATTGCTACACGAAAGGCCTAGAGCTATCATTCAAGCCGTAATGGCTTGACAAAGCTCCTGGAGAGAGAAACGTTACCACAATGTCACATTAGTTGCACTTGTGTCCTTTTATTTAACAAACTGTCGATAATTTGACCAACATTTCAATAATATGTTTGGCTCCAGCGTTTAAAACCCTGAAGGTTTTCCCATGTAAGATTTATCACAGCCTCTGCAAGGTATGATGCAGACGATAGCAGTGATTTATTGTTTAGTCGATTTATTTTTACTGTGTTTTTAAATGTTAGGTTTTGTTAGTTTAATGATTGTTTGGTTTAGTGAGAGTAATATGCGGTTATTATTACCAGGCTACAGCCTTTTGTTAAGTAGAATCTTTTTCACATTCCTTCCACAGTTTGTGGTGAAGATCTTTGGTGACGTGGGCGTGGTTCTCTACCTCGGTCCTGGTGAGGCTGATACTAGTTATTCATCAAAGAAAACAGAACAAAAACGCAAAAAAAAATCCGTCTAACCGAACACATACATACGTGCAAATACAATAACTTGACCAACTCATGTGTACAACACCAGAATACATCCAGCCACATGATGAAGTGGAACAGCACCCATTTACTGATTAAGAAATGAGACACAAAGACAAAAATGCCTCGAAGCGTCATCAGTCTCAATATCAGACCCAGTTAAACAGGATAAAGGCCGCTTTATCATCTCCCAAATATCAGAATAAATACTCCATAAGAAAATAAACCTTATTGTAATCTGATAACAAGAAGTTACATTTACTACTGTTCTTGCTAGGAAGTAAGAACAGTAATAAATGTAACTTCTTGTCTTCTTGCTTATTGGCTTGATAAATCCTCTGGCGAGCGAAACACAATTATAATGTCTTGTTAGAATCTCTTCTTCCTTAGTCTAGCATATTATCCGCACTTTCACTAATATTTATACACATCTCTTCTTATCCAGGAGATGCCTTAGAAGTATTTTTAACTACTTGGGGTTACTGTTATTTGAAATAAATAAATAAATAAATAAATAAATATATATATATATATATATATATATATATATATATATATATATATATATATATATATATATATATATATATATATATATTTTTATTATTATTATTATCACACTGGCCGATTCCCACCAAGGCAGGGTGGCCCGAAAAAGAAAAACTTTCACCATCATTCACTCCATCACTGTCTTGCCAGAAGGGTGCTTTACACTACAGTTTTTAAACTGCAACATTAACACCCCTCCTTCAGAGTGCAGGCACTGTACTTCCCATCTCCAGGACTCAAGTCCGGCCTGCCGGTTTCCCTGAATCCCTTCATAAATGTTACTTTGCTCACACTCCAACAGCACGTCAAGTATTAAAAACCATTTGTCTCCATTCACTCCTATCAAACACGCTCACGCATGCCTGCTGGAAGTCCAAGCCCCTCGCACACAAAACCTCCTTTA
This sequence comes from Cherax quadricarinatus, assembly GCF_038502225.1. NCBI lineage: Eukaryota > Metazoa > Arthropoda > Malacostraca > Decapoda > Parastacidae > Cherax > Cherax quadricarinatus. The sequence continues at coordinate 9,940,273 of NC_091362.1, read as the reverse complement.
CCCCCTCCCTCCAACCCTTCCTAGGCCGACCCCTACCCCGCCTTCCTTCCACTACAGACTGATACACTCTTGAAGTTATTCTGTTTCGCTCCATTCTCTCTACATGTCCGAACCACCTCAACAACCCTTCCTCAGCCCTCTGGACAACAGTTTTGGTAATCCCGCACCTCCTCCTAACTTCCAAACTACGAATTCTCTGCATTATATTCACACCACACATTGCCCTCAGACATGACATCTCCACTGCCTCCAGCCTTCTCCTCGCTGCAACATTCATCACCCATGCTTCACACCCATATAAGAGCGTTGGTAAAACTATACTCTCATACATTCCCCTCTTTGCCTCCAAGGACAAAGTTCTTTGTCTCCACAGACTCCTAAGTGCACCACTCACTCTTTTTCCCTCATCAATTCTATGATTCACCTCATCTTTCATAGACCCATCCGCTGACACGTCCACTCCCAAATATCTGAATACGTTCACCTCCTCCATACTCTCTCCCTCCAATCTGATATTCAATCTTTCATCACCTAATCTTTTTGTTATCCTCATAACCTTACTCTTTCCTGTATTCACCTTTAATTTTCTTCTTTTGCACACCCTACCAAATTCATCCACCAATCTCTGCAGCTTCTCTTCAGAATCTCCCAAGAGCACAGTGTCATCAGCAAAGAGCAGCTGTGACAACTCCCACTTTGTGTGTGATTCTTTATCTTTTAACTCCACGCCTCTTGCCAAGACCCTCGCATTTACTTCTCTTACAACCCCATCTATAAATATATTAAACAACCACGGTGACATCACACATCCTTGTCTAAGGCCTACTTTTACTGGGAAAAAATTTCCCTCTTTTCTACATACTCTAACTTGAGCCTCACTATCCTCGTAAAAACTCTTCACTGCTTTCAGTAACCTACCTCCTACACCATACACTTGCAACATCTGCCACATTGCCCCCCTATCCACCCTGTCATACGCCTTTTCCAAATCCATAAATGCCACAAAGACCTCTTTAGCCTTATCTAAATACTGTTCACTTATATGTTTCACTGTAAACACCTGGTCCACACACCCCCTACCTTTCCTAAAGCCTCCTTGTTCATCTGCTATCCTATTCTCCGTCTTACTCTTAATTCTTTCAATTATAACTCTACCATACACTTTACCAGGTACACTCAACAGACTTATCCCCCTATAATTTTTGCACTCTCTTTTATCCCCTTTGCCTTTATACAAAGGAACTATGCATGCTCTCTGCCAATCCCTAGGTACCTTACCCTCTTCCATACATTTATTAAATAATTGCACCAACCACTCCAAAACTATATCCCCACCTGCTTTTAACATTTCTATCTTTATCCCATCAATCCCGGCTGCCTTACCCCCTTTCATTTTACCTACTGCCTCACGAACTTCCCCCACACTCACAACTGGCTCTTCCTCACTCCTACAAGATGTTATTCCTCCTTGCCCTATACACGAAATCACAGCTTCCCTATCTTCATCAACATTTAACAATTCCTCAAAATATTCCCTCCATCTTCCCAATACCTCTAACTCTCCATTTAATAACTCTCCTCTCCTATTTTTAACTGACAAATCCATTTGTTCTCTAGGCTTCCTTAACTTGTTAATCTCACTCCAAAACTTTTTCTTATTTTCAACAAAATTTGTTGATAACATCTCACCCACTCTCTCATTTGCTCTCTTTTTACATTGCTTCACCACTCTCTTAACCTCTCTCTTTTTCTCCATATACTCTTCCCTCCTTGCATCACTTCTACTTTGTAAAAACTTCTCATATGCTAACTTTTTCTCCCTTACTACTCTCTTTACATCATCATTCCACCAATCGCTCCTCTTCCCTCCTGCACCCACTTTCCTGTAACCACAAACTTCTGCTGAACACTCTAACACTACATTTTTAAACCTACCCCATTCCTCTTCGACCCCATTGCCTATGCTCTCATTAGCCCATCTATCCTCCAATAGCTGTTTATATCTTACCCTAACTGCCTCCTCTTTTAGTTTATAAACCTTCACCTCTCTCTTCCCTGATGCTTCTATTCTCCTTGTATCCCATCTACCTTTTATTCTCAGTGTAGCTACAACTAGAAAGTGATCTGATATATCTGTGGCCCCTCTATAAACATGTACATCCTGAAGTCTACTCAACAGTCTTTTATCTACCAATACATAATCCAACAAACTACTGTCATTTCGCCCTACATCATATCGTGTATACTTATTTATCCTCTTTTTCTTAAAATATGTATTACCTATAACTAAACCCCTTTCTATACAAAGTTCAATCAATGGGCTCCCATTATCATTTACACCTGGCACCCCAAACTTACCTACCACACCCTCTCTAAAAGTTTCTCCTACTTTAGCATTCAGGTCCCCTACCACAATTACTCTCTCACTTGGTTCAAAGGCTCCTATACATTCACTTAAAATCTCCCAAAATCTCTCTCTCTCCTCTGCATTCCTCTCTTCTCCAGGTGCATACACGCTTATTATGACCCACTTCTCGCATCCAACCTTTACTTTAATCCACATAATTCTCGAATTTACACATTCATATTCTCTTTTCTCCTTCCATAACTGATCATTTAACATTACTGCTACCCCTTCCTTTGCTCTAACTCTCTCAGATACTCCAGATTTAATCCCATTTATTTCCCCCCACTGAAACTCTCCTACCCCCTTCAGCTTTGTTTCGCTTAGAGCCAGGACATCCAACTTCTTTTCATTCATAACATCAGCAATCATCTGTTTCTTGTCATCCGCACTACATCCACGCACATTTAAACAACCCAGTTTTATAAAGTTTTTCTTCTTCTCTTTTTTAGTAAATGTATACAGGAGAAGGGGTTACTAGCCCATTGCTCCCGGCATTTTAGTCGCCTCATACGACACGCATAGCTTACGGAGGAAAGATTCTTTTCCACTTCCCCATGGACAATAGAAGAAATAAAAAAGAACAAGAGCTATTTAGAATAAGGAGAAAAACCTAGATGTATGTATATATATATATGCATGTGCGTGTCTGTGAAGTGTGACCAAAGTGTAAGTAGGAGTAGCAAGATATCCCTGTTATCTAGCGTGTTTATGAGACAGAAAAAGAAAACCAGCAATCCTACCATCATGCAAAACAGTTACAGGTTTCTGTTTCACAGTCATCTGGCAGGACGGTAGTACTTCCCTGGGTGGTTGCTGTCGAATAGGCAGAACTTGCGATCTTGGCTTAAATAGCAACGCTCATCTCGCCATATAGGATAAGTGAAAATTTGTGTATGCAATAATTTCGCCAAAATTATTCTGAACCTAACGAAAAAAATATATTTCACTGTGTTTGTTTAGTATTAAATTACTGTGAACAAATCTAAAATATATTTAGTCGGGTTAGGCTAAAATAAATTGTTGTTGTTATAATAAGGTTAGGTAAGTTTTCTAAGATTCTTTTTGGAGCAAAATTAAAAATTTTTACATTAACATTAATAAAAAAAATATATCTTTAAACGTATAAGAGAAAATTTTAGGAAGGACTTAATTTTAAATGAGTTCTTGCTAATTGACCAGTTTTACATATTCGGCTCGACATATATATATATATATATATATATATATATATACATATATATACATATATATATATACATATATATATATATATATTTATATATATACATACATATATATACATATATATATATATATATATATATATAGAGAGAGAGAGAGAGAGAGAGAGAGAGAGGGGTACCACCTCTGGAACTGTGCTGGGGACCCTCATCTTCAGAGAAAAGAATAAACTTACATCAGGGAAAACTCGAGGTTCTGCCCGGAGCTGTTTGAATATTGTCTTCTCCTAAGTAGATTTTATTTAAAAACAAAATACACACACACACACACACACACACACACACACACACACACACACACACACACACATACATACATACATACATATATATATATATATATATATATATATATATATATATATATATATATATATATATATATATATATATATCTATATATATATATATTTATATATATATCTATATGTCAGTAACAATACCGCGACTAGCCAAGGATTTGATCCCATGTTGTTTTGGCCAGCCTCATGGTGAGCGAAAAACCACATGACGCTCTAACCCACAGGACCATCAAATCCTACAAGAATCACGCACCCAGCAGAGCTAGGTGTTTTAAAGTGATCCGAGGACATACGATGGTGTGGCTGCCTCAGAGCTAATTTCATTTTACTCCCCGTTTGGTGTACTAGCCTCCACAAGCAGTATATATATTATTGCAACCACGGACGAGTGGCATTTAATCAATAACAATACTCCGCTGGGTGCGCTTTGTTTGGATTAGGTGGTCCTGTGGGTTAGAGCGTCGTGTGACTTTCGCTCACCATGAGGCGGGCCAAAACAGCACGGGGGGTTCGAGCCCTCGGCTAGTCGCAGTGTTATTGACTAAATACCACTCGTTCATGGTTACAATATATAATATATATATATATATATATATATATATATATATATATATATATATATATATATATATATATATATATATATATATATATGTACTCACATATTTGTACTCACCTATTTGTGGTTGCAGGGGTCGAGTCTTAGCTCCTGGCCCCGCCTCTTCACCGGTTGCTACTGGGCCCTCTCTCTCCCCGCTCCATGAGCTTTATCAAACCTTGTCTTAAAACTGTGTATGGTTCCTGCCTCCACTACATCATTTTCTAGGCTATTCCACTGCCTTACAACTCTATGACTGAAGAAATACTTCCTACTATCTCTCTGACTCATTTGTGTCTTCAACTTCCAATTGTGGCCTCTTGTTTCTGTGTCCCCTCCCTGGAACATCCTGTCTTTGTCCACCTTGTCTATTCCACGCAGTATTTTATATGTCGTTATCATGTCTCCCCTGACCCTCCTGTCCTCCAGTGTCGTCAGGCCGATTTCCCTTAATCTTTCTTCATAGGACATTCCCCTTAGCTCTGGAACTAACCTTGTCGCAAACCTTTGTACTTTCTCTAGTTTCTTGACGTGCTTTATCAAGTGCGGGTTCCAAACAGGTGCTGCATACTCCAGTATGGGCCTGACATACACGGTGTACAGTGTTTTGAATGATTCCTTACTAAGGTATCGGAATGCTGTTCTCAGGTTTGCCAGGCGCCCATATGCTGCAGCAGTTATCTGATTGATGTGTGCTTCCGGAGACATGCTCGGTGTTATACTCACCCCAAGATCTTTCTCCTTGAGTGAGGTTTGCAGTCTTTGGCCACCTAGCCTATACTCTGTCTGTGGTCTTCTGTGCCCTTCCCCTATCTTCATGACTTTGCATTTGGCAGGATTAAATTCGAGAAGCCATTTGCTGGACCAGGTGTCCAGTCTGTCCAGGTCTCTTTGAAGTCCTGCCTGGTCCTCATCAGATTTAATTCTCCTCATTAACTTCACATCATCTGCAAACAGGGACACTTCTGAGTCTAACCCTTCCGTCATGTCGTTCACATATACCAAAAATAGCACTGGTCCTAAGACCGACCCCTGTGGGACCCCGCTCGTCACAGGTGCCCACTGTGATACATCATTACGTACCATGACTCGTTGTTGCCTCCCTGTCAGGTATTCTCTGATCCATTGCAGTGCCCTTCCTGTTATATGCACCTGATGCTCTAGCTTCTGCACTAATCTCTTGTGAGGAACTGTGTCAAAGGCCTTCTTGCAGTCCAAGGAGATGCAATCAACCCACCCCTCTCTCTCGTGTCTTACTTCTGTTATTTTATCATAAAACTCCAGAAGGTTTGTGACGCAGGATTTGCCTTCCGTGAATCCGTGCTGGTTGGCATTTATACTCTTGTTCCGTTCCAGGTGCTCCACCACTCTCCTCCTGATAATCTTCTCCATAATTTTGCATACTATACACGTCAATGACACAGGTCTATAGTTTAGTGCCTCTTTTCTGTCTCCTTTTTTAAAAATGGGAACTACATTTGCCGTCTTCCATACCTCAGGCAGTTGCCCAGTTTCCAGGGACGTGTTGAAGATTGTGGTAAGTGGCACGCACAACATATCTGCTCCCTCTCTAAGGACCCACGGGGAGATGTTGTCCGGTCCCATTGCCTTTGAGGTATCGATGTCCCTTAGCAGTTTCTTCACCTCCTCATCTGTATGTATGTCGTCCAACACTTGTTGGTGTATTCCTTGCTGGTGTCCCCATCTGGTCTGTCCCCCGAGAGTCCTTCCTGTCTCTACTGTAAATACTTCCTTAAATCTCGTGTTGAGCTCCTCACATACCTCTTGATCGTTTCTTGTGAGTTCTCCACCTTCTTTCCTCAGCCTTATCACCTGGTCCTTGACTGTTGTCTTCCTCCTAATGTGGCTATACAGCAGTTTCGGGTCAGATTTGACTTTTGATGCTATGTCGTTTTCATACTGTCGCTGGGCCTCCCTCCTTATCTGTGCATACTCGTTTCTGGCTCTTCTACTAATCTCCTTGTTTTCCTGGGTCCTATGCCTCCTGTACCTTTTCCATTCTCTGTTGCACTTATTTTTTCCTCCCTACACCTTCGGGTAAACCAAGGACTCGTTTTGGTCTTCCTATTATTTCTGTTTCCCTTGGGAACAAAACTTTCCTCTGCCTCCTTGCACTTTGTTGCCACATATTCCATCATCTCGTTTACTGATTTTCCTACCATTTCTCTGTCCCACTGAACCTCCTGCAGGAAGTTTCTCATACCTGTGTAGTCCCCCCTTTTATAGTTTGCCCTGTCCCCTTCAGTTCCTGTTACCTTCTCCACTTGTAACTCTACTATATAGTCAAAACTCAGAACCACGTGATCGCTAGCTCCAAGGGGCCTCTCGTAAGTGATGTCCTCAATGTCTGAACTGCTCAGAGTGAACACAAGATCCAGTCTTGCTGGCTCATCCTCCCCTCTCTCTCTGGTTGTGTCCCTGACATGTTGATGCATGAGGTTTTCAAGTACCACATCCATCATCTTGGCTCTCCATGTTTCGGGACCCCCATGTGGCTCCAGGTTTTCCCAGTCGATCTCCCTGTGGTTGAAATCGCCCATTACCAGTAACTTTGCTCTGCTCGAGTGAGCTCTTCTTGCCACCTCAGCCAGTGTGTCCACCATCACCCTGTTGTTTTCTTCGTACTCCTCTCTTGGCCTCCTGCAGTTCTGTGGTGGGTTATACATCACTCCAATGACTACTTTATGTTCTCCGGACTGAATTGTACCTACAATGTAGTCTCTTTCTCCAATCATGTCCATGCCTTCCATTTCCTCAAATCCCCATCGGTGTTTTATGAGCAGTGCAACCCCTCCTCCCCCTCTACTCCTTCTATCTTTCCTCAGGATCTGATATCCTGTTGGGAAGACTGTGTCTGTTATTGTCTCAGCGAGTTTTGTTTCTGTGACTGCTATGATGTCTGGGGATTTTTCACTGATTCTTTCTTTCCACTCCTCATGTTTATTCGTTATTCCATCCGCGTTTGTGTACCAAACCTTCAGTTTCTTTTCTATCATTGTGGTCATGCAAGAATATTGGGGTTGGGGGAGCGAGAGCCTTGGTGGGGGCCTATATGGGGCTGTGGTGTAGGTGGGGTTTGTGTTGATAGGGGTGGGGTCAGAATGCCCATAAGGGACAGCTGTTGGGGTGAGGTTTGTGATATGGGGGTTGGTGGCAGAGGGAACAGTGAGTGGGTTGTAGTATAGGTTGCTCAGTTGCGTTGGGAATGTCGCGGTTGGAGTCTTTTGGTGGGAGATTCTGTGTGTGTGTGTGTGTGTGTGTGTGTGTGTGTACTCCTTGATAATAGAGATTTCTGAATCTGCATTAATTACAAGAACTATAACTACAACAAAAGCAACAAATAATTAACGACTTTTCAAAAAAATAACCTTACTCAAGCTTCTTTGAATCAAAAGTTTGAGGAAAAACCTGTTTCCTTATTTTGTTGAAGTTTACGGTCAAGTTTCAGGAAGGTGTCAAGCAAATGTGCAACACTCAGTCAAATACTTTTACACAGTAAATGGAACAGTTTTAGCTTTCCTCCAATACTGTGATGACCCTTGTCTGCTTCACACTGGCTGCTTCTAATGAGTCTCTCACACGCAACACCTGTGGTGGTTGTGGAGTGTTGGTGGTGGTGTGGGTGGTGGTGGTGTGGGTGGTGGTTCTGTGGGTGGTGGTGGTGGTGTGGGTGGTGGTAGTGTGGGTGGTGGTAGTGTGGGTGGTGGTGGTGGAGTGGGTGGTGGTGGTGTGGGTGGTGGTGGTGTGGGTGGTGGTGGTGCTGTGGGTGGTGGTGGTGGTGGTTGTGGAGTGTTGGTGGTGGTGTGGGTGGTGATGGTGGTGTGGGTGGTGGTGGTGGTGGTGTGGGTGGTGGTGGTGATGTGGGTGGTGGTGGTGGTGTGGTTGGTGGTGGTGGTGTGGGTGGTGGTGGTGGTGGTGTGGGAGGTGGTGGTGGTGTTGGTGGTGGTGGTGGTGGTGTGGGTGGTGGTGGTGGTGGGGGTGGTGATGGTGGTGTGGGTGGTGATGGTGGTGTGGGTGGTGATGGTGGTGTGGGTGGTGGTGGTGGTGTGGGAGGTGGTGGTGGTGTGGGTGGTGATGGTGGTGTGGGTGGTGATGGTGGTGTGGGTGGTGGTGGTGGTGTGGGTGGTGATGGTGGTGTGGGTGGTGATGGTGGTGTGGGTGGTGATGGTGGTGTGGGTGGTGGTGGTGGTGTGGGTGGTGATGGAGGTGTGGGTGGTGATGGTGGTGTGGGTGGTGATGGTGGTGTGGGTGGTGATGGTGATGTGGGTGGTGGTGGTGGTGTGGGTGGTGATGGTGGTGTGGGTGGTGGTGGTGGTGGTGCGGGTGGTGATGGTGGTGTGGGTGGTGATGGTGGTGTGGGTGGTGGTGGTGGTGGTGTGGGTGGTGGTGGTGGTGTGGGTGGTTGTGGTGTGGGTGGTGGTGGTGGTGTGGGTGGTGGTGGTGGTGTGGGTAGTGATGGTGGTGTGGGTGGTGATGGTGGTGTGGGTGGTGGTGGAGGTGTGGGTGGTGATGGTGGTGTGGGTGGTGGTGGTGGTGTGGGTGGTGTTGGTGGTGTGGGTGGTGATGGTGGTGTGGGTGGTGTTGGTGGTGTGGGTGGTGGTGGTGGTGTGGGTGGTGATGGTGGTGTGGGTGGTGATGGTGGTGTGGGTGGGGATGGTGGTGTGGGTGGTGATGGTGGTGTGGGTGGTGGTGGTGGTGGTGTGGGTGGTGGTGGTGGTGTGGGTGGTGGTGGTGTGGGTGGTGATGGTGGTGTGGGTGGTGATGGTGGTGTGGGTGGTGGTGGTGGTGTGGGTGGTGATGGTGGTGTGGGTGGTGATGGTGGTGTGGGTGGGGATGGTGGTGTGGGTGGTGATGGTGGTGTGGGTGGTGGTGGTGGTGTGGGTGGTGGTGGTGGTGTGGGTGGTGGTGGTGTGGGTGGTGATGGTGGTGTGGGTGGTGATGGTGGTGTGGGTGGTGGTGGTGGTGTGGGTGGTGATGGTGGTGTGGGTGGTTGTGGTGGTGTGGGTGGTGCTGGTGGTGTGGGTGGTGATGGTGGTGTGCGTGGTGATGGTGCTGTGGGTGGTGATGGTGGCGTGGGTGGTGATGGTGGCGTGGGTGGTGTTGGTGGCGTGGGTGGTGGTGGTGGTGTGGGTGGTGATGGTGGTGTGGGTGGTGATGGTGGTGTGGGTGGTGATGGTAGCGTGGGTGGTGATGGTGGTGTGGGTGGTGATGGTGGTGTGGGTGGTGATGGTGGTGTGGGTGGTGATGGTGGTGTGGGTGGTGTTGGTGGTGTGGGTGGTGATGGTGGTGTGGGTGGTGATGGTGGTGTGGGTGGTGATGGTGGTGTGGGTGGTGATGGTGGTGTGGGTGGTGTTGGTGGTGTGGGTGGTGATGGTGGTGTGGGTGGTGGTGGTGGTGTGGGTGGTGGTGGTGGTGATGGTGGTGGTGGTGGTGTGGGTGGTGATGGTGGTGTGGGTGGTGATGGTGGTGTGGGTGGTGATGGTGGTGTGGGTGGTGATGGTGGTGTGGGTGGTGTTGGTGGTGTGGGTGGTGATGGTGGTGTGGGTGGTGCTGGTGCTGGGGGTGGTGGTGGTGGTGTGGGTGGTGGTGGTGGTGGTGTGGGTGGTGATGGTGGTGTGGGTGGTGTTGGTGGTGTGGGTGGTGGTGGTGGTGTGGGTGGTGTTGGTGGTGTGGGTGGTGATGGTGGTGTGGGTGGTGATGGTGGTGTGGGTGGTGGTGGAGATGTGTGTGGTGATGGTGGTGTGGGTGGTGATGGTGGTGTGGGTGGTGGTGGTGGTGTGGGTGGTGATGGTGATGTGGGTGGTGATTGTGGTGTGGGTGGTGATGGTGATGTGGGTGGTGATTGTGGTGTGGGTGGTGGTGGTGATGTGGGTGGTGATGGTGGTGTGGGTGGTGATGGTGGTGTGGGTGGTGGTGGTGGTGTGGGTGGTGATGGTGATGTGGGTGGTGATTGTGGTGTGGGTGGTGATGGTGGTGTGGGTGGTGGTGGCGGTGTGAGTGGTGATGGTGGTGTGGGTGGTGATGGTGGTGTGGGTGGTGATGGTGGTGTGGGTGGTGATGGTGGTGTGGGTGGTGGCGGTGGTGGTGTGGGTGGTGATGGTGGTGTGGGTGGTGATGGTGGTGTGGATGGTGGTGGTGGTGTGGGTGGTGATGGTGGTGTGGGTGGTGATGGTGGTGTGGGTGGTGGTTGTGTGGCTGGCGGTGGTGGTGTGGGTGGTGGTGGTGGTGGTGGTGTGGGTGGTGGTGGTGGTGTGGGTGGTGATGGTGGTGTGGGTGGTGGTGGTGGTGGTGGTGGTGTGGGTGGTGGTGGTGGTGGTGTGGGTGGTGATGGTGGTGTGGGTGGTGATGGTGTGAGTGGTGATGGTGGTGTGAGTGGTGATAGTGGTGTGGGTGGTGATGGTGGTGTGGGTGGTGATGGTGGTGTGGGTGGAGGTGTGGTGGTGTGGGTGGTGATGGTGTGGGTGGTGGTGGTGGTGTGGGTGGTGATGGTGGTGTGGGTGGTGATGGTGGTGTGGGTGGTGATGGTGGTGTGGGTGGTGATGGTGGTGTGGGTGGTGATGATGGTGTGAGTGGTGATGGTGGTGTGGGTGGTGATGGTGGTGTGGGTGGTGATGGTGGCGTGGGTGGTGATGGAGTGGGTGGTGTGATTGGTGATGGTGGTGATGGTGGTGTGGGTGGTGATGGTGATGTGGGTGGTGATGGGGTGGTAGTGGGGATGGTGATGAGGATGGTGGTGCGAGTGGTGATGGGGTGGTAGTACGGATGGTGATGAGGAAGGTGGTGGGAGTTGTGTGATGTGTTGGGATGGGTGAGGCAGTGGTGGTACTGGTGATGGTGGTGGTGATGGTGGTAGTAATGTACTTCTCGTGATGTTTGGCTGGTTGTTGTGTTGGTGATATTAGAACATAAGAAAGGACGATCACTACAGCAGGCCTACTGCAGGTTCAACTCACACCCACCCACACCCACTCATGTAATTCCCTAGCCTATTTTTTAAAGCCACACAAGGTTTTAGCTTCAATGACTCTACTCGGGAGTTTGTTCCACTTATACACAACTCTGTTACCAAATCAGTGGTTTCATATATCTTTTCTGAGTGTAATTTCTTTTTCAACTTATCCCATTTCTGCGAGTCATGTTTAGTTTAGATATTTTTAGCAAGTTATTTATATCTTATATTTATTCCTGTCTTCCATTTTATTTATATTCCTCAGCCATATCCCCCATCTTCAACTGTAAGCCATTCTAGAGAGTGCAGATTCAGTACCCT
>NC_091362.1:9868434-9923434 GCF_038502225.1 Cherax quadricarinatus | reverse complement strand
GCACTAGCTGAGTTGGCCAGAAGGGCAGGGCAAAGTTGCTAGTTGTGGGTGACTTCAATCACAAGGAAATTGACTGGGAAAACCTGGAGCCACATGGGGAACCAGAAACACGGGGGGCTAAGATGATGGAGGTGGTACTGGAAAACCTCATGCATCAACACGTTAGAGACACTATCAGATAGAGAGGAGGGGGGAGTAGTTCAGTGTCTGAACTACTCACCTTGAGTAGTTCAGACACGGAGGACATCACATAAGGCCCCTCGGAGCTAGTGATCACGTGATCTTGAGCTTTGAATACATAGTAGAGTTAAAAGTTGGTGGGTAGGCAGGAAGAGTAGGACGGGAGAACCCAAACTACAGAAGAAGGAACCACACAGGCATTCATAATTTCTTGCATACGGTTCAGTGGGAAAGAGAACTGGTGGAAAAATTAGTAAATGAAATGAGGGAATACTTGACCACAAAATGCAAGGAGGCAGAGAAGAAGTTCGTACCCAAAGGCACCAGAAATAATGGGAAGACCAGAACGATCTCTTGGTTCACCCTAAGGTGTAGAGAGGCCAAAACTATGTGCGCTAAGGGGTATGACCCACTAGTAGAGATTAAGGGAAATCGACCTGACAACACTGGAATAGGGGAAACATGATTACGACATACTAAATACTGAGAGGAACTGACAAGGTAGATAGGGCCCGATGTTTCAGAGATGAGACACAGCAACAAGTGGTGACTCAGATGAGTCACAGGGATGTATTTCTTCAGACATAGAGTTGTCAGGAAGTGGAAAAATCTGGAGTGATGTAGTGGAGGCAGGATCCATACATAGCTTTAAGAAGAGATATGATGAAGTTCATGGAGCAGGGAGAGAAAGGACCTAGTAGTGACCAATGAAGAAGCGGGGCCATGAACTGTGACTCGACCTCTGCATCCACAATTAGGTGAGCACACACAGGCACATACCCTGTGTGTGTGAATCGATCTCTGCAACGACAAATAGGTAAATACACACACACACACACACACACACACACACACACACACACACACACACACACACACACACACACACACACACACACACACGAACTAGAACAAAGTTGCTCATTTACCCTTTCGTTTCATATCTGCCGCAGAGCGTGGAGAATCTGACTATTAATGCTGCAGTAAGTGAACTACAACAGTGCACTGGTCCACAAAAGAGCAGTGAACAGTGGCCTTGAGCCGCTCTTCTGGCGTATGTCTTTGATGGTATTGCGTCTTGGAGACACTACAAGATACCTGTGTTAAGCCAGCGTCATTTTCATTACGCTGCCTTTGTCTCGCCCGAGGTAATGGAGATGTCTGGGATATACCCGAGGCGCTGGTGTCAGGTAAAGACTTCTACAGGCAGCAAAATTACCATCATTGGATTATTCAAGAACTGTTGGGCAATGGAGTATAGAAGGAGAATTGGAGTAGGATAGGCAGGATAACAGAATGCATGGGAGGAGGATAGGGAATGGAAGAAATGGGGAGGTGGAAACCGAAGAGGAAAGTGAAGGGAAGAAAGGCGTTAGAGATGAACGTAGCGAGATATGGAGTGGGGAGAGGTGGAGAAAGTCAGGGTTCAAAACACAAAGGGAGTTTCATTCGATTAAAATCAATGTTACAAATACTCAATGAAGCCTCTAAGACAACCCGACAACTAGTATTCTCATACTGTTTTGCAAATTTAATGCAAGCGAGAGTGTTGTCGCGTAGAGCGGCTACCCATCCACGGCAGAACATTACCTTGGCGATAACAAGTGAATATAACATAACATTGAACGTTGAGCGTAGGAGGAAGGGGTAGGGGAAGCAACCTACCTACCTCTGGTGGCGGCAACTGCGTGTGTGATCGACTCTTGTGTGGCTGGAACCTGTCATCTGGTGACGACTCCACGAGACCAAGAGCGACGTGTGATAACAGCCAGTGGAGTATCGAGTGCATCAAGTATTGTCAGGTGTCGTCAGGTGTCGTCAGGTGCTGTCATGTGTTCCGTGATAGGAGTCGCTCTTATCTCCCCTCCCAAGCATCACTTGTGGCCGCATGTGGCATAAAAAAGAATTTGCTACGTTAGCGATGTCATGTTGTGGAAGTCATCGTGACGCAGAAACTAAACATTTCCAGCGCAAAATTATGCAGTGTCTGCATGCAGTTAACTACTGTAATTGAGTACCACAAACTACGTAAACCTTTACTGCTCTTCATCTATTCATATGACCTTCTCGGTAAAATACCTTTACAATAGTTTCTGAATTTGACGAAAAACTATTAAAAATAGGAACAAAAGTCGGCTGAAACATACTAAAAGAAGACGAAAAATTAATAAGAATGGTTCAACAAAGGGCTGAATTTTAACCCCAGTAAATGTAAAGACAGAAGGTTGATATGATGGAGGAAGGAGGCTCCAGGAATTACATCATCTGAGAGGGAGGCAACTTATAGAAACGCAGCGGTTACAGAGGACCTTGAGGTGGACATTACAACCTCTCGCATTATGCATACAAGTGGAATAATATCCCTGGCAAATACAGGCATACCATTCATTAATGTGAGCAAGCAGGCATTCAGATACATGTTCATGCTTTGTGACAGAAGAAATAGAGTGAGGTATCTCTGGGTGTAGATATGAAACTAATGAGGAAAAAAAAAAAACAGATGAGCAAGGTAAAGGTACAAACGGAACCGAACAAGCGGAAGGATTTATATGATAGGTGGTTACTGGAAGTCAAACTCAGCAATTGCCTGGTTAAGAAAACTGGAGAAGGACAAAGATCAGGAAGGAGTACAGGCCAGGCAAAGAGAGCCTTACAGACCTCACTAAGAAGAACATCAGTCTAATAACCTTAGCAGAAAATTCGTATCTGGCAAATGTAAGATTAGATTTTAGGACTACACAGAGTCGTTCATGACACTAAATACGATATAAATCAGGCGCATTTTGGAATATGCACTACCAGTATGGAACTCACATCTGATCAAGTATGTTAAGACCCTGGAAATAGTGCAGAAGTTAGCAGCAGAACTAGTTTCAGCGGTAAGAAATTTGAGTTACTAGGAGAGACTAAAGGAGACAAACCTGATGACAGGACAGAAGGACCAGAGAAGACATGATAACGACATACAAAAGAATTATAGAAATTAATTGGTTGGACAAGGATAGGCTGCATGAGAGGCAGGAAACAGGAACACGAGGACACAGCTGGAAGTTAACAACACAGATTAGTCTCAGGAGTGACAGGAAACATTGCTTCAATCTCAGAGTGGTCAGGACGTAGAACAACCTGAACAGCAAGTAGTAGAGGCAGGATCCATACACAGTTTTAATAAAAGGTACGACAGGGATGACGGAGCTTGGGGAAAAGAGAACCTAGAATTGGCCACTTTGAGATAAGGCACGATCAGGAACTGAGACTTGACCCCAGTAACAACAAATAAGCACTCACACACACACACACACACACACGCACACACACACACGCACACACACACAGGTGGACAAAAACAGGATGTTCCAGAGATGGGACACAGCAACAAGGAGACACAGTTGGAAGTTGAAGACACAGATGAATCACAGGGATGTTAGGAAGTACTTCTTCAGCCACAGAGAAGTCAGGAAGTGGAATAGTTTGGGAAGCGATGTAGTGGAGGCAGGATCCATACATAGCTTTAAGCAGAGGTATGATAAAGCTCAAGGTTCAGGGAGAGTGACCTAGTAGCGACCAGTGAAGAGGCGGGGCCAGGAGCTTGGACTCGACCCCTGCAACCTCAAATAGGTGAGTACAACTAGGTGAGTACACACACACACACACACACACACACACACACACACACACACACACACACACACACACCACACACACACACACACACACAGTTTTAAGACGAGGTTTGATAAAGCTCATGGAGCGGGGAGAGAGAGGGCCTAGTAGCAACCGGTGAAGAGGCGGGGCCAGGAGCTAGGACTCGACCCCTGCAACCACAAATAGGTGAGTACAAATAGGTGAGTACACCACACACACACACACACACAAACACACAACACAAGCAACAATGATGCAACAAAAACAATGCACTTGGAAAAACACCCCCGCGAGGCTCATTATTCCAAACATGTCGTGAAGCGTCGTTGGACTTAACTCTGTATACCAAATTAGTCACGTAAACGACTCCCAGGAGCAGCAGCGGCAGCCTCGTGTGGTAGTCAGTATGGGAAAAGTGCAGTTGTTAGTGAGGGAACATTGTAATTGGTTTTACTCAGAAATGGTATCTCGTAGGTTGTGCAGGTAAGAGTACAGGAATTGAGTGTATGTTAACAACCCTCAAAATAGAAATTAAACTAGATGTTTCGGTCTGTCCTGGATCGTTCTGAAGTTTCGTGGATTGGTAATGGTTCAGGAGAGACCGAAACGTCGTCTAATAATTTATGGGTTAATAATAATAATAATAATAATAATAATAATAATAATAATAATAATAATAATAATAATAATAATAGTTTGTTCCAGCGACGGTAATGTAACTAATTTTATCACTGACGTGGTTGTTCGTGTAGTCAAACACGAGTAAGTCTTCTAGAAACAATTTTTTTAGTACATATGTAACGAATAAACCGAAATTTGTCATTATGTTTTGTATTTACAAGAAAATCCTAAATCTAAATAAAGTTTTGGAACTAACAATGCTAAATTTAGTGACGGCAATAATCATAAAGGTAGGAGGAGGCAGATTTAACTGTGGTTCTTCAGCATGGAAAACTCCGATTAATCGCAGGAACTTTAGTGAGCAGGATTTATGGAATTTTGTAGAGAAGACTTTCCTCCCATCAGGACTTTATCAACTCCACTGGCCATTTAGAATCAATAATTTCTTTAGCAGAGTACTTAAGCAAGTGTACGAGTAATCTAACACACTGTCCAGGAAAGGATCCTGGACAAGTGTACGAGTATACTAACTTTCCAGAGATGGATCCTGGACAAGTGAAAGAGTATTCTACCACACACTCTAGGGAAGGATCCTGGATAGCTCAGATAAAATTGTTTAGTCAGATATTCACTACCATTCACATTTGGTGCATTCTTCTGAAGAAATTGCAGCTTCCAAATTCTTGGGATACGTATTTATTCAAAAAATTATATATCTTAGTATCCCCAGAGGCAACAAAAACTCCATAGACTGCTTTTGGAACCGAATTCGCCACCTTAGCTAATTCAGCAAGAACAGTATTCTTAAACATAATGAGGCTATTTAAATATTTGCTACAACTCCACGAAATAATCATTACAAACACTACGAGACTGCAATGTCGTGAGTGTTACATAATTTACTAAGTGAAACTAAGGTTGTAATAATGCTGGTAGAATTACCGACAATATGTTAGCTAAAAGGACACAAGTCGCATTAGTTAAGGTTACCTTAGTCTTTCCACAAATTTAAAAAGATGTATTATGTTCATTCACATACTTCTAGCTGTTACCTCTAAAAACTAGGGACCAGTAATGTGGTGGTGTCACCTAATAACTACCAGCGTGACCAAGGTACCACCAGCATGACCAAGGTACCACCAGCATGATCAAGGTACCACCAGCGTGACCAAGGTACGACCAGTCTGACCAAGGTACCACCAGCCTGACCAAGGTACCACCAGCCTGACCAAGGTACCACCAGCCTGACCAAGGTACCACCAGCCTGACCAAGGTACCACCAGCCTGACCAAGGTACCACCAGCCTGACCAAGGTACCACCAGCCTGACCAAGGCACCACCAGCCTGACCAAGGTACCACCAGCCTGACCAAGGTACCACCAGCCTGACCAAGGCACCGCCAGCATGACCAAGGCACCACCAGCCTGACCAAGGTACCACCAGCGTGACCAAGGTACCACCAGCGTGACCAAGGCACCACCAGCCTGACCAAGGTACCACCAGCGTGACCAAGGTACCACCAGCGTGACCAAGGCACCACCAGCCTGACCAAGGTACCACCAGCGTGACCAAGGTACCACCAGCGTGACCAAGGCACCACCAGCCTGACCAAGGTACCACCAGCCTGACCAAGGTACCACCAGCCTGACCAAGGTACCACCAGCGTGACCAAGGCACCACCAGCCTGACCAAGGTACCACCAGCCTGACCAAGGTACCACCAGCGTGACCAAGGCACCACCAGCCTGACCAAGGTACCACCAGCGTGACCAAGGCACCACCAGCCTGACCAAGGTACCACCAGCCTGACCAAGGTACCACCAGCGTGACCAAGGTACCACCAGCCTGACCAAGGTACCACCAGCCTGACCAAGGTACCACCAGCGTGACCAAGGCACCACCAGCCTGACCAAGGTACCACCAGCCTGACCAAGGTACCACCAGCCTGACCAAGGTACCACCAGCCTGACCAAGGTACCACCAGCCTGACCAAGGCACCACCACCGGAAAGTTTCCAATTTCATATCCCTGTGTTTACATTTTCTGTTTTCTGCCAACCACCTGTTTGTATAACATATCACTTTTATAGCTACCATATTAGTGTCACACCTGTTGTTACTTCCTGGCATACACTGTGGTAATATCATATAGTAACACAGTTTGTAACGTAACTGTATACATAATGACTCAGGAAATCGTAATAACATGATTGTAAACAAACTAGGAAACGGGTGGGGTTAGAACCCATGGCGTGTGAGTGGTGAAACTCCAGGCCAGTGCGTTAACCACTGGGCCAGCTGGCTACAATAAGGTTCCTCCAACTAGGTATACTGATGCACCGAAGTGAGGTTAGCATCGGCCACCATCAATACACCTAGTTGATGGTGTATTGATGGTGCATCAATATACCTTGTTCGATGAATCTTATTGTAGCCAGCTGGCCTAGTGGTTAACGCACTGGCCTGGAGTTTTGCAACTCACTCGCCATGGGTTCTAACCCCAGCTGTACCGTGGTTCATACGCAGTGTTAGCGTCACTTAATAGCATACAATGTTATAACAATGTAACACTGTGTTGACAACAAACAACGCAACACATTCACACAAAGGAGAACTAAGTGGATGCGAAACATTAGTGTACTTAATTTTGATCTAAACGCTTCTTGTCATAATGAAAACATTATACAATACGGTTTTCGCTTTTAGAAGCTTGCATACATTACCTGAAGATAAAGTTTCGTAATCTAGAGGAAGCAGTGTGACTTTGTCAATGGTCCAAGTCGGACCGAAACGTCGTCGTAAGCTTCTCTCTTTTATGTGCGGGTTATTTGTGTATCGTTCCAGTCACGGTATTGTGCCGTTTTTGTTATTTCTAGAGGAAGCTATTACAGACTACGTTTCGCTCAGGAGTGTGCTTTGTCAAAGCTTTGAGAAAAGCCCATTCCTGAGCGAAACGTCTTTACCGAAAACATTCGCTTTATTACATGTCATTACATCCATTCATCGTCTCGTTGTCCCAGTCATTATAATCTTTCACTCTTTGTGTAATGTGTTAATCAGTATATTTATAACTGAGAAAATAATGGGAAATCCAAGTGAAAGAGTTCAATGAAGGGTTAAGAGAGGTCGGTCTACGCTCAGAAGTTATCAGCGGGAAGGTATGTGGGTGACCCAGGGAGGTCTGGCTTCCTCCGTGAAAAGGTTACACCTGCCCACCGTAACACCATTAAGATGTTTGGAAGATGTTGGGTGGAAAGGTATATGAGTAACCAAGTTCTCTCGTGAGAATGTTTTTTTTTTTTTTTATGAATTACTGAGGGAAATAAAATGGTGAAAGATTCAAGTAATTATTTTATCCTCTCTCTCTGTCTGTCTGTCTGTCTCTCTCTCTTTCTTTCTCTTTCTCTCTCTCTCTCTCTCTCTTTCCCCTTCTCTCTCTTTTCCTCCTTCTCCCCCCCCCTCTCTCGCTCTCCAAGAGACCCTTTTGCTTTTCTATCCTTTCTTCATACACCTAGATAACACAAGATAGTTCTTAATCTAGATAGAAGTATATGGTGCTTGTATCTTCCTCTCTCTTTTTTAATATTGTTATTACATTTGATGTTTTCCAGACTTTTAGTAGATGCCATGTTTTAATTGGTTTGTTGAATATTGCTGCTAGTGCCTCACAAAGTTCTCTGCTCCCTCTTGCAGAACCCATGGAGGGATGTTGTCAGGTTCCATTGCCTTCGAGGTATCTAGCTTTCTCAGCAGTTTCTTCATCTCTGCTGTTTATATTATGTCTATTACCCGTTGGTGCACTGTCTTTCTTGGACCCTGTGGTAATGTTTCTGATTCCACCGAGAATACCTCACTAAATCTTATTCAGCTCCTCGCAGACTTCCTGTTCATTCCTGAAAAGCTCCCCTCCTTCCTTCTTCCGCCTTATTACCTGGTCTCTCACGATTGCCTTCCTTCTGATGTGGTTCTACATCAGCTTTGGCTCAGACCTGACTTTTGATGTCTTGTCATTCTCAAATTGCCATTCAGCCACCCACATTCATCTCTGGCTCTTCTCTTTTCTTCCCTATTCTCTGGCATTCTTTGCTTTTTATATGTCTTTCATGCTCTCGTACTTTTAGCTTTCGCCTCCCTGTACCTCTGGGTGAACTATGGGTTCATTCTGTTCTACTTCTGAATATGTTTCTCTCCTCTGCTTGCCTACATTTTCCAGCTTCATACCCATCATTTCATTTGTTCCCTTACACAAATAACCCGCACATAAAAGAGAGAAGCTTACGACGACGTTTCGGTCCGACTTGGACCATTGATTGTGTATTGTTCCAGTCACGTTATTGTGCCTTTTTGTTATTTATTTGTTCCCTTTTCTTCCAGCTTCTTTTCCCATGACACTCTGCGAAGGAATCGTTTCGTACCATAGTCTCATCTTTTGAAGTCAGGTTTGTCCCTTCCTTCATTCTTTCTATTCTTCGCTACGTTCACTTCCACAAGGTATTCGAATATAGCACTGTGTGGTCGTTGGCATCAAGAGGCCCCTCATATTCGATGTTCCCGTCATAAGAGCTACTTAGGGTGAACACAAGGTCCATCCTTGCTGGTTCGTCTCTTCTTTCTCTTGTTGTGTCCCTGACATGTGGAAACATTAAGTTTTCCATTGCCACCTCCAACAGCTAAGCTGTCCATATTTCTGGTTCTCCGTATGACTTCGGACTTTCTCAGACTGTTTCCTTATGGTTGAAGTCTCCCATGATCAGTAGTTTTGCATTGCCCGCGTGGGATTTTCTAGCTACCTCTGCTATCGTAGCCACCTCTGCCATGTTGCTGTCCTCATATTCTTGTCTTGGTCTCCTGCTATTGAGCAGTGAGTTGTACATCACTGGTATCGTTACTCTGGGTCTCCAGTTCTGGGTGTTCCTATCATGAAGTCATTTGGCATATCTCTCTATATTTTCTTCTCCTCAAAAATCCACTGATTCCTGATCAACAATTCTCCTTCACTTGCTCTATTTCCTCTGTCCTTTTTCATTATTTTATATCCTTCTGGGAAAACCACATCTGTAATCATCTCCATGAGCTTAATTTCAGTTATTGCTACAATGTCTGCTATCTGCTCTTTCCGTTCATTGTTTTTATTCTTTATCCAATCTGCATTAGTATACCGCACTTTCATTTCCTTTCCGGGGCAATGTTCTTCTGGTTCTTGTCCATGTGTCTGGGAAAGAGTGAGTGTAGGGGAGGGAGGAAGTTGGGAGCGAGGGCAGGGGTTGGTTGTTGAGGAGGCTCTTGCAATGGAAGGGGGCTGGATTGTGGGTGTGAGTGAGGGGTGGATGGGAAGTAAAGGCATGGGGGAGGGAGGCTGGGGGCAAGGATGAGGGAGGTTGTGGCTGGGGGGAGGGGAGATTGGGGCTGGGATGAGGAAGAGATGTGATAAAGGATCGTACACTGGTAGGGGTTAGGATTAGGGAGTTTTGGAGGAGAGGATGAGGCAGGGTATGGTTTGTTCAGAGTTACTTTGCTTAAGCGAGGCGGGGAGGTTGGAGCTTGTGGGATTATTGATGCTGTGGTATTACCCTGGAGACAAGTCTTCCACCTGGTGGTACTGAGTGTGGGATTATCCTGGAGGCAAGTCTTCCACCTGGTGGTACTGAGGGTGGGATTATCCTGAAGGCAAGTCTTCCACCAGGTGGTACTGAGTGTGGGATTATCCTGAAGGCAAGTCTTCCACCAAGTGGTACTGAGTGTGGGATTTCCCTGGAGACAAGTCTTCCACCAGGTGGCACTGAGTGTGGGATTATTCTAGAAGCAAGTCTTCCATCAGGTGGTACTGAGTGTGGGATTACCCTGGAGACAAGTCTTCCACCTGGTGGTACTGAGTGTGGGATTATCCTGGAGACAAGTCTTCCACCTGTTGGTACTGAGTGTGGGATTATCCTGGAGGCAAGTCTTCCACGTGGTGGTACTGAGTGTGGGATTATCCTGGATGCAAGTCTTCCACCTGGTGGTACTGAGTGTGGGATTATCCTGGATGCAAGTCTTCCACCTGGTGGTACTGAGTGTGGGATTATCCTGGAGACAAGTCTTCCACGTGGTGGTACTGAGTGTGGGATTATCCTGGATGCAAGTCTTCCACCTGGTGGTACTGAGTATGGGATTACCCTGGAGGCAAGTCTTATACCTGGTGGTACTGAGTGTGGGATTATCCTGGAGGCAAGTCTTCCAAAAGGTGGTACCGAGTGTGGGATTATCCTGGAGGTAAGTCTTATACCTGGTGGTACTGAGTGTGGGATTATCCTGGAGGCAAGTCTTCCACCAGGTGGTATTGAGTGTGGGGTTATCCTGGAGACAAGTCTTCCACCTAGTGGTACTGAGTGTGGTATTACCCTGGAGGCAAGTCTTCCACCTGGTGGTACTGAGTGTGGGATTACCCTGGAGATAAGTATTACACCAGGTTATTATTATAATCAAAAAGAAGCGCTAAGCCACAAGGACTATACAGCGCTGCAAAAGTACTGAGTGTGGGATTATCCTGTAGACAAGTATTACACCAGGTGGCACTTAGTGAGGTGTTACCCAGCGCCTGTCTTTGCGTTCACTGTTTTTTTCCATCCCAATTTGTGTGTGTGTGTGTGTGTGTGTACTCACCTAATTGTGGTTGTAGGGGTCGAGACTCAACGCCTGGCCCCGCCTCTTCACTGATCACTACTAGGTCCTGTGTGTGTGTGTGTGTGTGTGTGTGTGTGTGTGTGTGTGTGTGTGTGTGTGTGTGTGTGTGTGTGTGTGTGTGTGTGTGTGTGTGTGTGTGCTTAGTAAGTTGAACTTCTTGGCTAAACTTGAACTTCTCAATCCTGTTTCTAATTCTTCAGTCGATTTATTAAATTTATTTCTAATCACCGTTTTTGTCATATTTCCTCTTAATCTACTCGCAGGCTATTTCCACTACCTCTCTCAAGTTCTTCTTTCTTGCTAGCCTCATAAGGTGTTTTCTCGTGTTCTGTTTCCTCCTTTATGAGTTTACTTTCTGTCTACTCTCTGAAATATCTCATGTCAGTACACCTCTGTTTACCTCATTAGAATCAATGAGTTTACTGTATATTTTAATCAAGTCTTCCCTAAATCTTTTCTTCTCTTTAGAGATATGAACCATAGCTCCGTTAACCTTACCGAACAGATCATATGTTCTCGCTCAGAAATAAATCTTGAAATAAATCAGAAATAAATCGACCATTTGCATGTGTCTGCACAACTGGAGGCTTCAGGTTGGGGTATAATATACGAGAAATGTTCTTCCGTAATGATAATTTTTCATCTGTTGGATTCAATGTTAGAAACGTACCCGTTTAGGAATGTGCAGTGTACTCAGTTTTTTTTTTTTTTTGTCTTTCCTGAGTTTTGCCAACCATTCATGACATTTTATTAAGTTTACAAATAAAGATTTGCCATTTCCAAATCCATATCGGCGATTCGTGACAAATTCCAGTTTCTTCGACTATCTATCAGCCACTTCCTTATTACTTTCTCCACAGCAAGGTATGCGTGTCAAGGATAGCAGCTGAAGTTCATGGTCTCTCACTGATTTCATTATTGAATATCGGCTGAACGCTGAGTGTCTATCAGCTGCCCAGAAGCTCTTATTTCCAGCATCTTGTTTCGTATCTTTGAAAATACATGAGTTAGTTGTTCATCTCCTCCTCTTAAATTAGTGCAGAGATGCTGCCTACCTGGAGGTTACCTGGAGGTTATTCCGGGGATCAACGCCCCTGCGGCCCGGTCCATGATCAGGCCTCCCGATGGATCAGGGCCTGATCAACTAGGCTGTTACTGCTGGCCGCACGCAGTCCGACGTACGAGCCACAGCCCGGCGTGTGCAACCATAAAGTGCATATACTCCTTTGAACAAACAAAAAAGGAATATCAGTGAACGCTAAATAGGAAAATAGTGATTATAGTGTCACATAGAGAGTGCCGGTGGAGAAACGGTTACCGTGGGAAATAGACCTGACCAGCACTAGTGAATTATTGCCGGGTGTCGACACAAGTGGAAATAAACGAATATCGATCTATCTATCTATAAGTAATATAGTGAGTGACAAGGATATATATGTGCAGTGGCATAGTGAACTAAATTGTAGATAAGAGTAATCTAAATTATCCCCAAGTATAGCGTACAATATATAGTGTAGAAAGGGGAATATCTTACAAGCGACTGGCACTAGCGAACTATTGCCAGAGGTCCAGTGAAGTGTTAATAACGGATAAGTAACTACTATAGTCATAAGATATGAAACGAGTGATGGTAGCATTGAGGTGCAGGGAATCACAGCATACATAAATTGAGCATACAACCGTTACCTCTACAATATACAGTGTAGAAAGGGGAATATCTTACAGGCGACTGGCACTAGCGAACTATTGCCAGATGGTCCCATAGTCGTCACAAATATCTTCAGATGCCTTAATACTCTATTATATCAAAATTCTCCTACACTGTGTAATTTGATAGAATTTTTGAAATGTGCTAAGTGCCTCTTTTAGCTCGTTAAACCTGGATTTGACCCAATTAAGGGAAAAAAAGTTTAGCTCCATTGAACAAGATCCCTTATCAACAACAAGGCGCCCTGCTGGAGGAGATATTCTCCAGTAATTTAATGTAAAATAATTCTATAGAGTTTCCAGATTTAAAATGGTAAAAGGACACACCCAGACACTATTAAAAATACCAACCTCCATCTTATGATACACGTGTGATGAAATTTTGAAACCGATCACGGGAGGCATGCACCGTAACAACACCAAGAGTGTGCTCAAACACTATTCTACACTATAGTTACATTGTAACAACACCAGCAGTGTGTTACTATACTATTCCATACGACAGTTACAGAATGGGAACACCAGCAGTGTGCTGGTGTTCCCAGCACACTGCTGGAGGAGAACAAAAGTAATCTATATGACAGTGCCTAGACTAACAAGCACTTCACCTGTCTATTGAGGAACTTTATATTTGCAGTAAGTCCTCAAAAGTTAAAAAAAAATGCATTTAATATAGAACAGTACACGCAATTTGCATATGTATTGCACAAACATTGAAAATATTAGAGTTAAAAGTATAATTTACTCAGTTTACTTCAACCATTAATGTATTTTAAGTCTGTCATACAGAGGTCCATTATGTGGAGGGTTTACTGAACATTCTTCACCTGACATTAATAGATAAAAAGGTATTCCTAAGCGCAGTAACTGAAGGTACTTTAAAAAGGAACTCTTATACAAGATGTATATATAAACCTGAGTAGAGGGTACCCACACTTGCCAGTTGTTTAACAAACCTTCTAGTTTTATCTCACTACAGTTGAGAATTTAAAAACGATTCGATGTGGCGTTCTTCGAGGAAGTTAACAGAACTCAAGAACACTGAGCCTAACACTATTACCGGCTTTGGTATTAAATCGTACGAAAATGTAGAATTTAAGGGCTCATTAAACTCACGAAAATTAAAAGTCTCATAAAAATGATAGATCAGTATTCCCAGATTTCGTAGTTTTACCCTTGTGGGGTAAAAATTCAAATATCTCCTCGCAAATATATATATACATATATATATATATATATATACATATATATATATATATACATATATATATATATATACATATATATATATACATATATATATATATTATATATATAGGAATATTTTATTACATAATATGGCACAGAAGATTTAAGAGATACATTGTTGATATAAAGGTGGCATATACGGTACATGTTGTTACGTGTGTATCACCGATTATAAGGCGAAAATCTCATCCAGCTCCTCAGAGCTGGGGCGTGTGCCCAAAATGCAGCATGCATTACCCCTCTGAACAGCCGCACTGAGCCGCTGGAACAGAAAACTAGCTGCCCTGGGATCCCTAGTTACCCTGATGAGTCTTTTTCCCAACTCCTTAAGGAAATTAGATGCACTCTTTCC
The DNA here is from genome assembly GCF_038502225.1 of Cherax quadricarinatus. Classification (NCBI taxonomy): domain Eukaryota; kingdom Metazoa; phylum Arthropoda; class Malacostraca; order Decapoda; family Parastacidae; genus Cherax; species Cherax quadricarinatus. Next base: position 9,909,020 of record NC_091362.1, on the reverse strand, counting down.
CCATGAGCCAAGGGTCTCTGAGCCTATGGGAACAAACATATAATGATGGGCAAGTTCTCCATATTTTCTAGACTTTTGGGACTCCCTAAAGCTGGCAGCTGCCCCTCCTTCCTCCCTGGTGTATTGGAGATAGGTATCAGCCAAGGTAGATGCACATGTATAGTCCCACACCACCTGCTTCCCATCTGCCCAGGCTTGAAGGGTGATACCATCTGGACGCTTCTGGCTGCCATCAGATCTGCATAGTTGGGGTGGCTCCCTTACTGCTGGGCATCCAGCTGTTGTGAGGCTCCTCTTGATAATGTTATTAACCTCCTCATGTCTTGCAATCTTTCCCTCGGATTTACGGCACACAAGACCATGGTACCCGAATCGGTCTGCTGCTTCACTGCCACAAATACACCTGTGTTCGGCGAGAATAGGGGCGGCAAGTCGAAGGGCAACACCGATGCGGATGGTCTGTGGGTCGAGGCGTGTGCCAAGGCTGGAGTTGGGAACAGCCAACAGAAAGTCCCCAGCATGAGGGGCTCTCACTGCCAGGAGGCGGGCTCTATCCTTCCCTGACACACTCTGAAGCATCGTTGAGGCTATATTTTCCACTATTGGACCATCCCAGTGCGATTGTTTGTAGTTGTTGGGGGGAGCAGGTCTGGTTTCTGAGCCCGTTAGATTATCCCAGATCATTGCTCCGTCAATGAATTTTTGGTCCTGGGCTCCAATCTTGTCCCTAAGATGTTCAGGGAGAATCGCTGCTACAAGCTCTCTGGATGCAATACACGAGGACAGAAAAGCAGGTAACGCAATCTGTGATGACTTGCGGACACCAATGCCTCCTAGTCTGACTGGAAGTGTAGCTTGGTTCCACTGCCCGTCTTCTAGAGTAAGGTTAAGTACTTTCGTAAAAATCTGCCTCAGAATACTGTCATATTCGTGCAGTATAGGGTTATCATATGAAGGTGCACATCTTAGGAAATATGTCAACCTGGGCAGACTCAAGCACTTTGTGAGAAGGTACAAGGCATCGTGGGTGTCCAGATTGCCTATTCGTTGTTCCATTCTCCTTAACTCTTCCAATTTCTTCCTGAGAATTGTGTCAATGGCATTGCTTCCCAGAGGTGCTCCTAGCAAGACACTATTTGTGGGGGCAATGACTGCTGCTCCTGGTAGTTTTGATCTCACTGCATTTATCACTTGTTGACTGACTGAGATGATTTCACATTTGGATGGATTCAGGATGAGACCCATTTCCTGTCCCCGTGTCATTACCTGTGTAAGGTCATGTAGGAGGGACTCCTTTGTACCTGCTAGTGTGCCATCATCTAGGAACCAGATGTTTAGCTCGCTGGTCAGTCTGACTGTGATTTCCCTAACTGCAATACAGAAGAGAAATGGTGCAAGAGGATCTCCTTGTTGGACACCCTCCGATGATGTGATTTCATGCTCTCCAAAGAGAAGCATTGATTCCTTGCTATACCCAGCTGAAACAAAAGGGAAGAGACCAGGGAAATGTTCTTGTACTGCTGCTAATACCACGTCTCTTTTCAGGAGATTGAACGCATTCTTGAAATCTAATTTTACCACTGCATTGTCCTCAGGCAGGTTGTTGATATATGCCCTTGTTGCATGAACCGCTGCTTCACTTCCTTGAGAGACCCCAAAGCCAAGCTGGTTTGGTTGAAGCATCAAGGCTGCCTGTGCACGAATACTTCGGACAGCAGCTTTGGATACGAGGCGGCGTAACGTGTTGCCTACTGCAATTGGCCGAATTCCTCCATCCTTCTTTTTAAGTGCACAAAGTGTTGCACCAAAAAAGAAAGGTCTAATTTCATCAGGAATCAGACCAGCCAAGGAATTGTTGACGAACCTTGTGATCTCTGAAAGCAGTGTCTCTGCAATTTCCCCAATAACTGGATTAACCATTTCCTTTAAATGCTGTGGCCTTATTCCAGTGTAACCCCCAGCAGAGCCAGATGGGAACGACATTATTGCTTTGTAAATGTCTGAGTCTTCCACAATCAATGGTTCCATAGTGGGGACAGAGGTGTTGGAACTGTTGGTGCCACTGGTTTCCCTGGCAGGGTGCTTTCCTCTAAGTGCTTCAGCCGTGTCAGCATCCCTGGGAGCAACTGTATCTTCACTGGTAATAATTCTGATTGCCCCCACTGTGTTGCCCTCTTCAATATATATATATTGTGTGTGTGTGATTTTTTAAAAAAATCCAATTTCACATATTTTTTTATATTAGTAAATTGGCAAGTACACAGCAGTGAATCATTAAAAAACAATCTTCCAATTAGGAATCATCAGCAATTGTGGTTTGAACCCGATCAGAAAAGACTTTCTCTAGTTATTGTGTTGAAGCCAATTTATTAAATACATTAAATAAATTTATGAAGCTCCAATTTACTGAATAAATTCAGCAAGATTTCGAATTTGGCCGACTGAATTTAAATCAATGTCACTATTTAATAAAATTGGCAAATTGAGACTACCGCGGCCCAGTAACCACATGATATTCGCTTTTCGGAAAATAAATAAGGGCTGAAAATTTCAAACCAATCTACAGAGGCATTCTTCAGTTATCACGGGGATGCCAACAACTCCAAGATTTTTTAAACTGATTTTATGTATATTGACAAATTTGCAAACTAAACTTAATGGATAATTTTCTGACTCTAAGATGCATCAGTAATTAACTACTGAAGTTCTGTGGAAAGGGAAGACTCGAAACTATATTAAAGGTGATTTAACAGGGAAAAATAGGTCCCTTTTTATGCATAAATTGGCAAATGTGCATCAACACACTATAATCTTAAGCCAAACAGCAGAGGCTTTCGAAAGTTATTGAACCGATTTCAAGAATCTAGGAAGAGGTTCTGCAACTTTGGCCATAGGGAGTTTTGTCCTAGTTACCGCACACCAGCCATGGAAGATGTCCTAGTTACCGCACACCAGCCATGGAAGATGTCCTAGTTACCGCACACCAGCCATGGAAGATGTCCTAGTTACCGCACACCAGTAATGGAAGATGTCCTAGTTACCGCACACCAGCCATGGAAGATGTCCTAGTTACCGCACACCAGCCATGGAAGATGTCCTAGTTACCGCACACCAGCCATGGAAGATGTCCTAGTTACCGCACACCAGCCATGGAAGATGTCCTAGTTACCGCACACCAGCCATGGAAGATGTCCTAGTTACCGCACACCAGTAATGGAAGATGTCCTAGTTACCGCACACCAGCCATGGAAGATGTCCTAGTTACCGCACACCAGCCATGGAAGATGTCCTAGTTACCGCACACCAGCCATGGAAGATGTCCTAGTTACCGCACACCAGCCATGGAAGATGTCCTAGTTACCGCACACCAGTAATGGAAGATGTCCTAGTTACCGCACACCAGCCATGGAAGATGTCCTAGTTACCGCACACCAGCCATGGAAAATGTCCTAGTTACCGCACACCAGCCATGGAAGATGTCCTAGTTACCGCACACCAGCCATGGAAGATGTCCTATTTACCGCATACCAGCCATGGAAGATGTCCTAGTTACCGCACACCAGCCATGGAAGATGTCCTATTTACCGCACACCAGCCATGGAAGATGTCCTATTTACCGCATACCAGCCATGGAAGATGTCCTAGTTACCGCACACCAGCCATGGAAGATGTCCTAGTTACCGCACACCAGCCATGGAAGATGTCCTAGTTACCGCACACCAGCCATGGAAGATGTCCTAGTTACCGCACACCAGCCATGGAAGATGTCCTATTTACCGCACACCAGCCATGGAAGATGTCCTAGTTACCGCACACCAGCCATGGAAGGTGTCCTATTTACCGCATACCAGCCATGGAAGATGTCCTAGTTACCGCACACCAGCCATGGAAGATGTCCTACTTACCGCACACCAGCCATGGAAGATATCCTATTTACCGCATACCAGCCATGGAAGATGTCCTAATTACCGCACACCAGCCATGGAAGATGTCCTAGTTACCGCACACCAGCCATGGAAGATGTCCTACTTACCGCACACCAGCCATGGAAGATGTCCTATTTACCGCATACCAGCCATGGAAGATGTCCTATATACCGCACACCAGCCATGGAAGATGTCCTAATTACCGCACACCAGCCATGGAAGATGTCCTAGGTGCCGCACACCAGCCATGGAAGATGTCCTAGTTACCGCACACCAGCCATGGAAGATGTCCTAGGTGCCGCACACCAGCCATGGAAAATGTCCTAGTTACCGCACACCAGCCATGGAAGATGTCCTATTTACCGCATACCAGCCATGGAAGATGTCCTAGTTACCGCACACCAGCCATGGAAGATGTCCTATTTACCGCACACCAGCCATGGAAGATGTCCTATTTACCGCATACCAACCATGGAAGATGTCCTAGTTACCGCACACCAGCCATGGAAGATGTCCTATTTACCGCACACCAGCCATGGAAGATGTCCTAGTTACCGCACACCAGCCATGGAAGATGTCCTATTTACCGCATACCAGCCATGGAAGATGTCCTAGTTACCGCACACCAGCCATGGAAGATGTCCTATTTACCGCACACCAGCCATGGAAGATGTCCTATTTACCGCATACCAGCCATGGAAGATGTCCTAGTTACCGCACACCAGCCATGGAAGATGTCCTAGTTACCGCACACCAGCCATGGAAGATGTCCTAGTTACCGCACACCAGCCATGGAAGATGTCCTATTTACCGCACACCAGCCATGGAAGATGTCCTAGTTACCGCACACCAGCCATGGAAGATGTCCTATTTACCGCACACCAGCCATGGAAAATATCCTAGTTACCGCACACCAGCCATGGAAGATGTCCTAGTTACCGCACACCAGCCATGGAAGATGTCCTATTTACCGCATACCAGCCATGGAAGATGTTTTATTTACCGCACACCAGCCATGGAAGATGTCCTAGTTACCGCACACCAGCTATGGAAGATGTCCTATTTACCGCACACCAGCCATGGAAGATGTCCTAATTACCGCACACCAGCCATGGAAGATGTCCTAGTTACCGCACACCAGCCATGGGAGATGTCCTAATTACCGCACACCAGCCATGGAAGATGTCCTAGTTACCGCACACCAGCCATGGAAGATGTCCTATTTACCGCACACCAGCCATGGAAGATGTCCTAATTACCGCACACCAGCCATGGAAGATGTCCTAGTTACCGCATACCAGCCATGGGAGATGTCCTATTTACCGCATACCAGCCATGGAAGATGTCCTAGTTACCGCACACCAGCCATGGGAGATGTCCTATTTACCGCATACCAGCCATGGAAGATGTCCTAGTTACCGCACACCAGCCGTGGAAGATGTCCTAATTACCGCACTCCAGCCATGGAAGATGTGAAGCCGGTCGAATGAGGATTCTCGCGTTATGAACGAGAAAGATACAATTTAGAGAAAGAAAATAAAAGAAGAGGAAAAAAATCGACTAACAACTTACAGGTCTCGCTGCGGGGTACTTAATAAATATTCACTCAGACTAAATATATCAGAAGCTTTTACTATACTCATAATAAACACAGTCATTATTTATTTTATTTTCATAATATCGCGGACGTGTGTAAACGTTAGAAACGTCACATTAAAAATTTACACTGAGTAAATCTCCTGTTATCCAGCTGGGTGCGTAAAGTTGCTGCTACCGCAGCAGAGGAAGAAGCCAATTCTGCAGTGACTAGGATAAAATCTCTCTCTTGGAGAAAATGGATTCCAAAAGTTACCTCGTAAAACTAACCAAATTTGAGCGTTCCTCAGTGGCAGCAAGACCGGGGTTACTGACCAGCTTTCACTGATTTGTGTAAGTCTCTGGGGTATTGTGGCGCTCATGGAGGCGCACGTCTCCAGCCATATAAATCCAACAATAGTTTTGTACAGACTTGTGTACCTACCACGATATGATAATAGTTTCTTAACAGCATATATTTCTTACGAGGAAAAGCTTGTAGTTAAGCACAGCATATCGAGCAGTCTTAATCTAGAACCAATACTAAGAATTTGAAAAAATACAAAAAATGTATATTAGCATATTTACATAAAAGTAGAACAGACTATGTCTGTTAAATGGGAACTCTTAAAGGTCTCAAAAAGAGCCTTAAGTCTAAGTAGGTGTTGATCTCAAGTATCAGACACCACAACAATATCATCTAGGTACGCTGCCGTGCCTCCTAGCCCTTTAATGGAGGGACTATCTGAAACGCAAGCAACAAATTTAACTGAGCTTCTACAGTCATATCCTAATATTTTTTCGGATGTGCCGAAAAAATGTACGTTAGGTTATCATGATGTAGATGTGGGAAACTCTTGTAATACATATCTTGTATGCTTATGAGACTACCATTGTATAAATTATGGATTTGTAATAGGCCTATATGCCTGTAGGCCTATTACTATTTCTATAGGGCTGCTGTTATTGTTTTATTGTTTATTTTTTGTTTGTTGTTGTTATATTCACAAAATATGCTAAACTCATCCTGGTCATAAATTGTTTTACAACAAAGGAGACATTTTGTCTGAAGGAAGTAGTAAATAGGTTAAAAAAATGACAAAGAAAGTTAAAGTAGGTATAACAAGTCACCTTTATGCAAATTACACTGTGTTTGTCTGCCTTGAAGGTAATGTTATGTGAAAGTCATGGTGTCTGCTTTGAAAGTAAGACTATGTGAAAACCATAGTGTCTGGAAGACAGTCTGCGTTCTGATAGGAGAGCAGACAAAGTGAGTGACCACAAGGCTCTCAAGAAAAAGACCAGAAAAGTGGTATCATCAATCAAAAGGTGTTTGACCATCAACAAGACCCGGCAAAAAACTCAACATAAGTGGTAATGATCGACTGTCAGTGAATAAACAGAATAACGGGTCAGGGACTTGAACCATGGTACAAGCGTGTAGTAGGTCCAACGCTGTTGATAGTACTGCCCCAACCCCAGACTCACAAGCAACAACCTGTAATGAAAAAGGTTTGGAGAAGTCTGGAGACAAGAGAATGGGTGCAGTACACAATATTTTTTTTGCTTTGTCAAAAGAAGTTTGACAATCTGGGGTCCAATTAAAGGGAACTTTGTGACTAGTAAGAGAGGTAAGAGGGGCTACAATATCTGAGAAATTCTTACAGAATCTTCTGTAAAATCCTATCATGCCTAGGAAACGTTGAAAAGATTTCCTACCGTGAGGAACTGGATAATCTTTAATAGCAAGAATTTTAGCAAGTTTAGGTGCAACTTTACCACTACCTACTTCATGGCCTAGAAAAGTGACAGTGGTCTGGCCAAAGGAAGATTTAGATAAATTAACTGTTAAATGGGAACTCTTAAAGGTCTCAAAAAGAGCCTTAAGTCTAAGTAGGTGTTGATCTCAAGTATCAGACACCACAACAATATCATCTAGGTACGCTGCCGTGCCTCCTAGCCCTTTAATGGAGGGACTATCTGAAACGCAAGCAACAAATTTAACTGAGCTTCTACAGTCATATTCTAATATTTTTTCGGATGTGCCGAAAAAATGTACGTTAGGTTATCATGATGTAGATGTGGGAAACTCTAAACCAATTAAACTCTCCCCCTACAGAGCTAATCCTGAAAAGCAAAGGTTACTTCAGCAGGAAGTAGAATTTTTGTTAAAGCATGGTTTAGTGGATGAGTCATCTAGTCCATGGACTTCACCGTGCATCCTTGTGAAGAAGGCTGATGGAGGGTTTCGTATGTGTACAGACTGCCGTAAGGTGAATGAGGTCACAATTACAGATGCTTACCCTCTTTCTCGTCTAGATGACGTAATTGACTTTGTGGGTAAGGCTACTTTTGTGTCCAAGTTAGATCTCCTTAAAGGTTACTATCAGGTACCTTTGACGGATAAGGCGAAGGAAATCTCTGCCTTCGTAATTCCAGGAGGTCATTATCAATACACAGTTACCCCCTTCGGAATGAAAAATTCCCCCTTTTCATTCCAGAAACTTATCCATCAGGCTATTAAAGGACTTGAAGGCACGGCAGCGTACCTAGATGATATTGTTGTGGTGTCTGATACTTGGGATCAACACCTACTTAGACTTAAGGCTCTTTTTGAGACCTTTAAGAGTTCCCATTTAACAGTTAATTTATCTAAATCTTCCTTTGGCCAGGCCACTGTCACTTTTCTAGGCCATGAAGTAGGTAGTGGTAAAGTTGCACCTAAACTTGCTAAAGTTCTTGCTATTAAAGATTATCCAGCTCCTCATGATAGGAAATCTCTTCAACGTTTCCTAGGCATGATAGGATTTTACAGAAGATTCTGTAAGAATTTCTCAGATATTGTAGCCCCTCTTACCTCTCTTACCAGTCACCAAGTTCCCTTCAATTGGACCCCAGATTATCAAACTTCTTTTGACAAAGCAAAAAGAATATTATGTACTGCACCCATTCTCTTGTCTCCAGACTTCTCCAAACCTTTTTCATTACAGGTTGATGCTTGTGAGTCTGGGGTTGGGGCAGTACTATTACAAAACGAGAATGAGGAGTTGCAGCCTGTAGCATACTTTTCAGCCAAGTTCCAGCCACATCAGAGGGCTTACTCTACCATTGAAAAAGAAGCCCTCGCGCTGGTACTGGCTTTGGAGCATTTCGATGCTTATGTGGGCCAGACATCGCAGGTGGTCACAGTCTACAGTGATCACAATCCTCTAGTATATCTCCAAGCCATGAAGAACCACAACACAAGGCTCATGCGCTGGACGCTAAGACTGCAACCATACTCACTCACTCAGAATTAAATATTTTGCCGGCAAAGAAAATGTTTTGGCGGACTCTTTATCTAGAGTCTAATATTTTTATTTATTTACGTTAGGATGTTATATTATTTGTGGTAACCCCTTTTCACGCTCTTTTTTTTATCCCCTGGTGTGGGTTTTTTTTTTTAGTGAGGGGATGCGGGCTACCGTCCGACTGTATCTTGGACCTATACTAGCCTGACTGACTGCTGTCTCACTCTGAGTTTAGGGTTTGGCTTTTTGTCACGAGAAAACCTGAGCTCTATCTAAGAGTTGGATGGTGGAGAGGAAAGGCGGTCCCATATTTTGTGCCATGGCGGCACGGTTACCACTGGGAGGTGGCAGCCTAATCCTGAGCCTTCTCGGGGTGGGGGTGTGGCATGCAAAGAGTACGTAACCTTTATTCGGCGCATGTACACACCCTCATTTACAGGCTATCTCCCTCAACCAGCGAACCAGGTTGCTAAGAGTTGATGATGGGGCCCCGTCGTTCAACTAGTGACCAGGTTCTAGCCAATAAGAAGATGGTTTTGGTAATCGCAGAGGTTATGTGGATACCACTCTCCTGTCTGCCCTTGTCATTCCCATTCTAGAGCTGGTTGAAGCACGGTCTGCTATCTTGTGGCTTCTATTTCTGCCTTGCTTACCGTGGAGTGCACTATATTTATCACTGTACATAGTGTACATATTGCTGTTCTAAATTGGTGAAGGATAATATAAGTCTAAACTTTTTCTGCTGTGTTTATTTTGCTCCCATTACACCCGGGATAACAGACCATTTGGAATCCTGGGTTGTAATACCAATCAGCCATGGAGCCTACAATAGGATGATATTACAACCAGTACTTCATTGACACGATTGTATCGGCTACGCCAACTGTGACCTCGGTGTCTCGTCGCACAATCCCAGAAGCTTCCATCATACACATATTCTCATTCCCCTCAAAGCCATATAGTCCATTAACTCAAGATAATTAATAATTAACGACTGTCAGTAAATAAACAGAAGAATGGACAGGAATTCGACACTTCGTCCGTGCATGTAGGAGGCATAAGGCTAATTTTCCTGAAGGAATTATACAAGGTCATTTACGTGAACCGGCTAGCATTTTCACAGCGGAGTTATATGCAATTCTCACTGCTATCATCCACACTGCGACCATGTCCGCCTCGTCTGCCGTAGTTGTTCCAGACTCCCAAAACGCGTTATAAACGATCCAGAGTTCTGACTGTCCTCATCCCATCGTTTGTTTGCAGCTTTGGTTGTGTCGCATTTCTAGCAAAGAAGTCGTATTTTGCTGGATCCTTGGATATACAAATGTTCAGAACAATAACCGTGCTGACTCAGCCGCTTGGCCAACTATTCAGGACTTCTCAAATGTGCCATATTTTTCAGTGCTCTCTCAACACCGCCGCAACTGCTGCCAACGATGTTGGTCCGCATTAGACTACAACAGTTTTCTTCTGTCAAACCACGTTTATCATTTTGGCCATCATCTTCCCACCATTGTCGGGTCTGAGAGACTACACTCTCACCTTCACGTATTAGATACACACAACTTACAGATACACACAACTCACAGACACCACACAACTCACAGATACCACACAACTCACAAATACCACACAACTCAGATACCACACAACTCACAGATACGACACAACTCACAGATACACACAACTCACAGATGCCACACAACTCACAGATGCCACACAACTCACAGATACCACACAACTCACAGATACCACACAACTCACAGATGCCACACAACTCACAGATGCCACACAACTCACAGATACCACACAACTCACAGATACCACACAACTCACAGATACCACACAACTCACAGATACCACACAACTAACAGATACCACACAACTCACAGATACCGCACAACTCACAGATGCCACACAACTCACAGATACACACAACTCACAGATACACACAACTCACAGATACACACAACTCACAGATACACACAACTCACAGATACACACAACTCACAGATACCACACAACTCACAAATACCACACAACTCAGATACCACACAACTCACAGATACGACACAACTCACAGATACCACACAACTCACAGATACCACACAACTCACAGATACCACACAACTAACAGATACCACACAACTAACAGATACCACACAACTCACAGATACCGCACAACTCACAGATACCACACAACTCACAGATACCACACAACTCACAGATACCACACAACTAACAGATGCCACACAACTCACAGATACCACACAACTCACAGATACCACACAACTCACAGATACCACACAACTAACAGATACCACACAACTCACAGATACCGCACAACTCACAGATGCCACACAACTCACAGATACACACAACTCACAGATACACACAACTCACAGATACACACAACTCACAGATACACACAACTCACAGATACCACACAACTCACAGATACACACAACTCACGATACACACAACTCACAGATACACACAACTCACAGATACCACACAACTCACAGACACCACACAACTCACAGATACCACACAACTCACAGATACCACACAACTCACAGATACCACACAACTCACAGACGCCACACAACTCACAGAAACCACACAACTCACAGATACCACACAAAGAAACGACTAGTACTACCACTTTGACAGAACTATCAGGTCACATTTTTCAACCTATTATCCTATTACCAGAAGGCTGGATATCCAGGATACACTTCTGACGTCTAAACCGCCTCAACACTCTCACTGACCTTACTGAGAGTCCCATCTTTGACACAGATTCTCTCTTTGAATTTTAAAGAGAAACTAACCTATTGCACTAACGTTAACATCAATTTTATGCTTGTACTACCCCCTACCTCCACTAACACCTTCCTACCCCTCACTCGTAACCTTCGCACATTCCGCCCACAGAGCTGTATGACCCCTACGGTTTAGCGCATAAAATGGTTTTAATAATGGTGGAGGTACTTCTGTCACTGTGCGGTGAGGAAATAACTTAAGTACCTCCTCTGTGTGGGGGAGGTATTGGTGTCACTGTGGGAGGATGGAGAGGTATTGGAGACACTGTGGGGGAACGGGGGTGTTGGAGACACTGGGGGAAAGGGGGTGTTGGAGACACTGTGGGGTAACGGGGGTGTTGGAGACACTGTGGGGTAACGGGGGTGTTGGAGACACTGTGGGGTAACGGGGGTGTTGGAGATACTGTTGGGTAACGGGGGTGTTGGAGACACTGTGGGGTAACGGGGGTGTTGGAGATACTGTTGTACGACCAGCAGCCAAGAAAATTAATTAGCTCTGATAGAAACTGAAACCTGTGGAACAAAAATAACCTTATTCCTAGGAACCTGAGAGAGAGAGAAAGAGAGAGAGAGAGAGAGAGAGAGAGAGAGAGAGAGAGAGAGAGAGAGAGAGAGAGAGAGAGAGAGAGAGAGAGAGAGAGAGAGAGAGAGAGAATTATTATTACTCTTAATGCATTATGTTTCTCCTATGTAACACTGATGCATTAAGCTTGATACAGTTCTTTGCTTGGATACATTGAGACCCACAAGATCATTGTATTAAAGTTTGTTGCTGTGGTGATAATAACTGGTTATCTTGGGAAAGATTACATCCTTAGCTGTTGTGCTGAGAATGATAGGTTATCTTGGGAAAGATAACCTCATTTACTATTGTGTTAAGAAAGATTATCATGGGAAAGATAACCTCATTTACTCTCGGTGATGAGAATCATAGATTATATTGGGAGAGATTCCGTCATTTACTGTTGTGATGGGAATGAAAGGCCGTCTTGTAGGTCAGGTAATTTACGTGTTGAAGAATTAGATACTTTTCAAACACTTGCGAATGCGCAATAAAAATTCACAAATGCTTCAAAAATTTCTAATTATTCAACTTCTAAAACATTTACATCACAGTTTACGTATTCCATTGTTTATGTATCTTCTACTCATGATATACATTTATATATGTATACATACGACACACGCCTACAAAAATATGCATGGCACGCCTTATATACGATCATCAAATGAGTCTGTGTTAGGAACCTTAGAAAGAAAACTTAGAATATACATAGAATGAGATAAAAGTAAGTTGATAATGTCGGTATAGTAGGTAACTATTGGAAAACAGTAGTTTGTCTGACAGCTGGTAAATCTTACTTATTTGTCTGCCAGTTGGAAGGCAGCTGGTAGATATTATTTGTATTCCTGGCAGTTGGTAGATATTACTTGTCTGCAAGTTGGTAGACAGCTGGAAGATATTTATTTGTCTGCCAGCTGGCAGATACTACTTGTTTGTCTGCCAGTTGGTAGGAAGCTGGTAGATATTATTTATTTGTCTGCCAGTTGGTAGACAGTGGTAGATATTACTTGCTTGTCTAGAAGTTGGTAGGCACCTGGTAGATCGCACTTTTCTGTCATTCAGTTATCATACAGCACTTTTCTTCCAGTCACTTGTAAGTGGTACTATCATGACAGTCACCTATAGATAAATAACAATAGTCCGAATTTTTGTATTCTTGGGAAGGCACTAAACCACAGGGGTCACACGGCGCCTGGAAAATAGGTAGTAAGCAGATTAGAGACTAGGAACTGAAGGTTAGTTCCAGGCGCTTGGATGAAGCAACAGTCTGGAAAGCAGGAAGAAAACTGGAAGGCGGACCGATCATCAGATGGCACCCTTGCGGCAGATCTCTTGGCAGATGGCATTTCTTTTTTTTTACACTTGAATTTACAGGCTAAGAGCTTTTATCCTACCTCAGCTCATTTCAAAGCCCAGCCCTATCTAAGGTACACTACCACCACCCAGGATGCCTCCCACATCAGTCGACTAACACCAGGTACCCACTTACTGCTAGATGACTAGGGGCATCAAGCTTAAGAAAACATGCCCGATTTTTCTACCCGTACCGGGGATCGAACCACTGACCCCCTCAGTATGTGAGCTGTGGGTGCTACTGACTGAGCCATGGGCATATGACGCCGGAGACAGTGTCCATAACGAGGAGAAGCCAGCTGCAACATGCGTGATTTTCTCTCGTAAAGCAGGAGGCTATAGATCACACGGGGTTATTATCGTGAATCATACCTGGCCACCAGCGGAACGATTCACGCAACTCCCTTCTTGTGTCCACTCCTGTTGGTTATATTGAATGTGCCGCACGACTAAAAAAAAAATAAACTAAAATAGCTTTTTTTTGCCACGTTTCGCTCAAGATAGAGTTTGATGAATCTCACTCGTGAGCAAAATGTCGTCAATAAAACTGTCGAGTAAGTGGACTTGAGTCTGTTGAAGGCATTGTCTACGTGGACGTGTATGGGTGAAGACTGTTAATAGACGATATCTCTATATAACAATGGCTATCTGCTGACCAAACTACCATCTAGCTATCGCTACTCTTATCTAGTCTCAAGACTAGTGAAGTCAGGATAATATAAGAATGCTCTCACCCCGCCTTCTACCATCTTCCTCCCACTACCTGTATGAAAAAGAAGGGTAAGGAAAATCACCACAAAGTGATGTTAAGCGTCGAGTATATGGATGTTTAGAAAAAGAAGCTAAGAGTTTAGACTAACTAATTCTGTTGTTGCTGCTACTACTGCTATTACAACTACTGCTACTACTACTACAGCTACTACTACTACCGTTGCTTCAATTACTATGCCCTAGATAGTCCAGGGACTCAGCTCAAAGCCTCCAGAGATCACTCCTTACGTCCATTCTCAACCTGCTCTTCAGTAAATTGTGATCTCGCTGAAGCCACTCCACATTCACCCGCTCATTTACCAGTGAGTAAAAGAGAAATTCAAAGCTAATAAATTAAAACAGGAACTGGTTAGTGAGAGGAATGAGAATCTGCTGGAATAAAAATGGACTAAATGTAAAATAATGACGAAGTGGCCGGTGATTTATGTTATTAATTTAAAACTGAAGCGTTAAAGAGTGCGATAGAGATTTGTTGTGATGGAAAGATAGTTAAGGGAGGGAAGATAATGGATTAGTGGAGCGATGAGGCAAAAATGATAGAAAGAGAGGAAAGATTTGTAAATGAGAGTTTTTACCATGTAAAATTTACGTATGGAAAGCGAAGTATATGAAGACTAAAAGAGAAGTTACGAAAAGTCGAGTCAGTGTAGCAGGAGACTAGATGAAATAATGAGTGAATTATTATCACAATTTTTGGCTGAGAATATGAACTAGCTTCTGAGAGAGAATAAAGTGAGAAACCTAGAAAACAAAGGAACTTTTCAGTCAAGAGTGAAAGTGGTGATAAAAGTTAATATAACATTCTGAAGTGACAAAACAAACTGCAAAATGAAGGGAGATATTTGATGCATGAGGTAGAGAGAACTAGACCTTTGCTAGGAGACGTGGAGAACTAGACCTTTGCTAGGAGACGTGGAGAACTAGACCTTGCTAGGAGACGGGGACAACTAGACCTAGGAAGTGGCTGACACTGTTAAAAATAACACCAATGTCTGATATATAAAGTATGAATATGTTGTCTCTCTTATCGGCAGCTTAATAGCACAACACTGATGAACTGAGAAATTTATATAAGCCATTACCGGTATATTATAAAGTAATTGAAAACGACAGCTCCTCCCGGGCTGCGATCTCAGGTTTATTATTATTATTATTATTATTATATATATATATATATATATATATATATATATATATATATATATATATATATATATATATATATATATAATGTGGCAGATGTTGCAAGTATATGGAATAGGTGGTAAGTTATTAAATGCTGTAAAGAGTTTTTATGAGGATAGTGAGGCTCAGGTTAGGGTGTGTAGAAGAGAGGGAGACTACTTCCCGGTAAAAGTAGGTCTTAGACAGGGATGTAAAACAATGGTTGTTTAATATATTTATAGATGGGGTTGTAAAGGAAGTAAATGCCACTCTGAAAGAATAGAGAAATTCCAAGCGCTTTCGTGACTACTCACATTATCAAGGAACTATTGATAGTTCCTTGATAATGTGAGTAGCCACGAAAGTGCTTGGAATTTCTCTATTCTTTCAGAGTGGTTGTTTTGCATATTCTGAAATCACCTGTTTACTGTGATCTTATTGCATACATATATATATATATATATATATATATATATATATATATATATATATATATATATATATATATATATATATATATATTACAAAAAAAACCTCTTCATTAATATAATGACGTAACTTTCTGTCATATTAATGGAATTCTGTATTCCTTGCCAATAATACTTTCCGTTCATTGTGCCAACGATGCTGCAAATATAATGTAAAAATATACTGGATTGTTTGCTTTTAGGACAGGAACGAGAAAATTTGAATATAGATCTGCAAGCAAATATTCCCACAGCGAAATACTGTGAATTTTAATACACAGTCGTTTGAATATGAACTCACCAGTTGACGTCACACCCTTGACCTTTTTTCATATTATTGACGATGAATTTTGGAGACTGCAGTATATTCGAAATATTTTTGAATATTTTAGTGTTGTATTTTGTTCATGATTTTAAAATATAGCTTCCTGAAGCAACTTTGTAACGTTGATACAATAGTAACGGTTAATATTAACCCAGTTTTCAAACGCTATTATATTGACCATTAATTCCTTTAGTTTTATATTTACAAAACTACTCACACAGGTAACGCAAATAATTGTTTTTACCCTTTTTCTTTAGTATGATCAAATTGTCTTGAAGTTTCTTGCAGCCATTGTTTTTACTGTGTTTTTATTTTGCTTATTAGCTTTGCGTCGTCGAGGAATACCAAGATAAATCCTTCACTCCCTCCTGTTAGGACTTTTGTTTACGCTAGAAACAACAAGGGCAGCAGAACAGAACCCTGTTTAATTAATCCTGTTGAGCATACTGGTTACTTTCACCCGTTTTGATTTTTATATCTCTTCTATATCATCATTCAGGTAGTCCTTTAACCATTTTAATACCTTTTCCGTTACACTGGCCTGTTTGTTTCGTTTGTGTGTCAGTCTATTGTGCCGTACAGCGTCAAAGCCCTTCCAGCAGTCAGAGAAAATGCAATTTGCCCGACCTTTTCATTCCTGCCTGCTGTTGTGATAAAAAATCTTCTGCACTGAAAGTGATACTCTATTTTTATAATTCTCCCTCATCTTGCATATAATGTTTGTTAGGGATATTGGTGTCCAGTTAAATGTTTGTTAGAGATACCAGCCTCCAGTTAAATGCTTGTTATAGATACCAGCCTCCAGTTAAATGCTTGTTATAGATACCAGCCTCCAGTTAAATGCTTGTTATAGATACCAGCCTCCAGTTAAATGCTTGTTATAGATACCAGCTTCCAGTTAAATCCTTGTTAGAGATACCAGCCTCCAGTTAAATGCTTGTTATAGATACCAGCCTCCAGTTAAATGTTAGTTAGGGATATCAGTCTCCACTCCATGGTTTGTTAGGTGAGGCGATCGGCAGAAGTTTTTGATATAATACTGGTCTCAAGTTAAAAAAAAAAATCTGTCTCCATTGGTGACTGAGTTATGATAGTTCATTTCCTTGTCTTACCCTTCAATGAAGGTGCCTTGATGCCAGTGAACGGCTCTTCATCCAAAGAATTGGAGCTATCCCTCCCCTTGAGTGAAACATGAATACCACACATTGTCTAGGTGCTATATGACAGAATGGGTTTACCACCTCAATGAATATAATAATAATATCCCATGTGTTCTACAGTTTCCCCATTGCCATAATTATATTAAAGAATTGTTGCTTTTAAAGGCAATTGTATTATTGAACCCCACGAACACAGTAATAAAAGGAACATGCTTTCTAAGCCTCATAGATCGACGTGCATGGCAGTCTTATAGTTCCGTCAGTTTACATCAGAAAACTTTGATTGATGCTGTACTGATGTAAGGTAGTCTGTTCGAAATGCCTTGCATGAGAGTCGTCTTTTTCGCGTAAAAAATCATTTTATGGAAAAGTATCTTACAGGAAATTATTATTATTTTCATTATTATCTTTGTCGTGGAGGGACGAGGCTATTGCAAGCAGTGATGAGAGGAGACTCGTTCTTCCATGCAGTGCCAAGGCTTATCCTGCCCTGTTGTCCTGCTCTAGCTTGCCCAATCTTATTTTTTCGTGTCTAGCCTCGCTTTGTCCTGCCACAAACACGCGTGCAAAATGGATGATGCCATCAAGGTGTGTCTCGTCCACTCTAGGCTTCACTTCTGCCTCAAGAACTGGTAAGCAGCTCAGCTGATTAAGGATGACAGAGCCGAACATGATTTTGGAAGTGACCATCATTCATCTTACTGAAACCACCGAGATGAACAATATAATGTAAATCAATGGTAAAATAAACAGACAAGTACATGAATAACAAACAATATGTGGTTTATGGCACTTTATGGCCCACCAATGTCTATCTATTCTTGGAGAGCAATGGATTAACCATGTTGACTTAGTGTTAGCGTTGTTAACATCTTAACTGCTACACAAATAACCCGCACATAAAAGAGAGAAGCTTACGACGACGTTTCGTGACTTTGTCAATGGTCCAAGTCGGACCGAAACGTCGTCGTAAGCTTCTCTCTTTTATGTGCGGGTTATTTGTGTATCGTTCCAGTCACGGTATTGTGCCTTTTTGTTATTTATCCTAACTGCTCCTGGTAGATATAATTACACTCCTCTTAGAGAAACACCTCTTAAGAAAAGATTTCCACCTCTGAAAGCTGCCTAAGTTACAAAGAAGAGTGAAAGAAACTCCTTACCAATTAGTAGCTACTTATGTTAAGAACATATCAGGAGATCTTTCAGCAGGCTTAACGGCCCCTGCCAGGCAGGTCTAGCTCACACCCATCCACACCTATTTTTAAAGCTTCCATCCACGGTTTTCGCTTCATTGACGCTACTCTAATGCTACTTCGACACTACTCCTACGCTACTCCGACGTTACTCCGATACTCAGAGGCTAGTCTGACGCTACTCCGACTCTACTTGGGAGTTTGTTCCATTACTTTTATTTTACTAATTCTAAGTAAATTTCTCCCGTTTGAAGATTCATATTCCCTACTTTTTTTTTGACAAAGATTATTTTTTTTGTACCTCTCTGTAAGTTACACTAAGTTAGTCTCACAGTATCCCAAGTTAGGTTAAGATTGCCTCACATTAGCTAAGTTAGGTTAAGATAGCCTCACATTATCTTAGTGGCAATTTAGGTTAAGTTAGCCTTACAGTATCCTGTGCTAAGTTAGGCTAAGTTAGCCTCACGGTATCCTAGTACTAAGTTAGGTTAAGTTAGCCTCACGGTATCCTAGTACTAAGTTAGGTTAAGTTAGCTTCACGGTATCCTAGTGGTAAAATCCCAGTAATTGCTTGTCTTTATTTAAATATTTTATTAATAAAAACTCGTGTTTTTTTTTAATTGTGGTTTGGATTACCCGTAAGAAATACTGAATTACATTAGATAAGTAGAAGTAATCCTAGAAAGTGAAACTAAGAGCGTATCAGAGGATGATATCTTCAATTGAGCCACTTCAGTGGGACTTGCTAAGTGAAGTGTAATTCTCTGAAGAGTAATTAGGCTGTTCTCGTTTGTTACTCAAGGTATGTCACTGCAACTGTCGCTTACGTCAGCCATTGTTTTTATGATATATGTTGCTCATCCCTGGTCCCTCATGTTACGTCCCTGACCTCACCTTCCTGACCTCACCTCTCTGACCTCACCTTCCTGACCTCAACTTACTGGCTACACCTCTCTGGCCTCACCTTCCTGACATCACCTCTCTGACTTCACCTTCCTGACCTCACATCTCTGACCTCACCTTCCTGACCTCACCTCTCTGACCTCACCTTCCTGACCTCACCTCTCTGACCTCACCTTCCTGACCTCACCTCTCTGACCTCACCTCTCTGACCTCACCTCTCTGACCTCACCTCTCTGACCTCACCTTCCTGACCTCACCTCTCTGACCTCACCTCTCTGACCTCACCTCTCTGACCTCACCTTCCTGACCTCACCTCTCTGGCCTCACCTCTCTGACCTCACCTCTCTGGCCTCACCTCTCTGGCCTCACCTCTCTGGCCTCACCTCTCTGGCCTCACCTCTCTGGCCTCACCTCTCTGACCTCAACTCTCTGACCTCAACTCTCTGATCTCACCTCTCTGACCTCACCTTCCTGACCTTACCACCCTGATCTCACCTTCCTGACCTCACTTCCATGATCTCACCTTCCTGAACTCGCCTGCCTGACCTCACCTTTCTGACCTCACCTCTCTGACCTTACCTTCCTGACCTTACCTTCCTGACCTAACCTTCCTGAGCTAACCTCTCTGACCTCACCTCTCTGACCTCACCTTCTTGACCTCACCTCTCTGACCTCACCTTCCTGACCTCACCTCTCTGACCTCACCTTCCTGACCTCACCTCTCTGACCTCACCTTCCTGACCTCACCTTACTGGCTACACCTCTCTGACCTCACCTTCCTGACATCACCTCTCTGACCTTACCTTCCTGACCTCACCTCTCTGACCTCACCTCTCTGACCTCACCTTCCTGACCTCACCTCTCTGACCTCACCTTCCTGACCTCACCTCTCTGACCTCACCTCTCTGACCTCACCTTACTGACCTCACCTCTCTGGCCTCACCTCTCTGACCTCACCTCTCTGACCTCACCTCTCTGACCTCACCTCTCTGACCTCACCTCTCTGGCCTCACCTCTCTGGCCTCACCTCTCTGGCCTCACCTCTCTGGCCTCACCTCTCTGGCCTCACCTCTCTGGCCTCACCTCTCTGGCCTCACCTCTCTGACCTCAACTCTCTGATCTCACCTCTCTGACCTCACCTTCCTGACCTTACCACCCTGATCTCACCTTCCTGACCTCACCTCCCTGATCTCACCTTCCTGAACTCGCCTGCCTGACCTCACCTTTCTGACCTCACCTCTCTGACCTTACCTTCCTGACCTAACCTTCGTGACCTAACCTCTCTGACCTCACCGCTCTGACCTCATCTGTCTGACCTCACCTCTCTGACCTCACCTCTCTGGCCTCACCTCTCTGGCCTCACCTCTCTGGCCTCACCTCTCTGGCCTCACCTCTCTGGTCTCACCTCTCTGGCCTCACCTCTCTGACCTCAACTCTCTGATCTCACCTCTCTGACCTCACCTTCCTGACCTTATCACCCTGATCTCACCTTCCTGACCTCACCTCCCTGATCTCACCTTCCTGAACTCGCCTGCCTGACCTCACCTTTCTGACCTCACCTCTCTGACCTTACCTTCCTGACCTAACCTTCCTGACCTAACCTCTCTGACCTCACCTCTCTGACCTCACCTTCCTGACCTCACCTCTCTGGCCTCACCTCTCTGACCTCACCTCTCTGGCCTCACCTCTCTGGCCTCACCTCTCTGGCCTCACCTCTCTGGCCTCACCTCTCTGGCCTCACCTCTCTGACCTCAGCTCTCTGACCTCAACTCTCTGATCTCACCTCTCTGACCTCACCTACCTGACCTTACCACCCTGATCTCACCTTCCTGACCTCACTTCCATGATCTCACCTTCCTGAACTCGCCTGCCTGACCTCACCTTTCTGACCTCACCTCTCTGACCTTACCTTCCTGACCTTACCTTCCTGACCTAACCTTCCTGAGCTAACCTCTCTGACCTCACCTCTCTGACCTCACCTTCTTGACCTCACCTCTCTGACCTCACCTTCCTGACCTCACCTCTCTGACCTCACCTTCCTGACCTCACCTCTCTGACCTCACCTTCCTGACCTCACCTTACTGGCTACACCTCTCTGACCTCACCTTCCTGACATCACCTCTCTGACCTTACCTTCCTGACCTCACCTCTCTGACCTCACCTCTCTGACCTCACCTTCCTGACCTCACCTCTCTGACCTCACCTTCCTGACCTCACCTCTCTGACCTCACCTCTCTGACCTCACCTTACTGACCTCACCTCTCTGGCCTCACCTCTCTGACCTCACCTCTCTGACCTCACCTCTCTGACCTCACCTCTCTGACCTCACCTCTCTGGCCTCACCTCTCTGGCCTCACCTCTCTGGCCTCACCTCTCTGGCCTCACCTCTCTGGCCTCACCTCTCTGGCCTCACCTCTCTGGCCTCACCTCTCTGACCTCAACTCTCTGATCTCACCTCTCTGACCTCACCTTCCTGACCTTACCACCCTGATCTCACCTTCCTGACCTCACCTCCCTGATCTCACCTTCCTGAACTCGCCTGCCTGACCTCACCTTTCTGACCTCACCTCTCTGACCTTACCTTCCTGACCTAACCTTCGTGACCTAAATTCTCTGACCTCACCGCTCTGACCTCATCTGTCTGACCGCACCTCTCTGACCTCACCTCTCTGGCCTCACCTCTCTGGCCTCACCTCTCTGGCCTCACCTCTCTGGCCTCACCTCTCTGGTC
Source organism: Cherax quadricarinatus (assembly GCF_038502225.1). Lineage (NCBI taxonomy): Eukaryota > Metazoa > Arthropoda > Malacostraca > Decapoda > Parastacidae > Cherax > Cherax quadricarinatus. The sequence goes on along the minus strand of NC_091362.1, from coordinate 9,886,772 downwards.
TCACCTCTCTGGCCTCACCTCTCTGACCTCAACTCTCTGATCTCACCTCTCTGACCTCACCTTCCTGACCTTATCACCCTGATCTCACCTTCCTGACCTCACCTCCCTGATCTCACCTGCCTGAACTCGCCTGCCTGACCTCACCTTTCTGACCTCACCTCTCTGACCTTACCTTCCTGACCTAACCTTCCTGACCTAACCTCTCTGACCTCACCTCTCTGACCTCACCTTCTTGACCTCACCTCTCTGACCTCACCTTCCTGACCTCACCTCTCTGATCTCACCTTCTGACCTCACCTCTCTGACCTCACCTTCCTGACCTTACCTCTCTGACCTCACCTTCCTGAACTCACCTTCCTGACCTCACCTCTCTGATCTCACCTTCTGACCTCACCTCTCTGACCTCACCTTCCTGACCTTACCTCTCTGACCTCACCTTCCTGATCTCACCTCCCTGACCTCACCTTCCTGAACTCACCTCCCTGAACTCACCTTCCTGACCTCACCTCCCTCACCTCACCTTCCTGACCTCACCTTTTTGACCTCACCTCCCTGACCTCACCTCCCTGACCTCACCCCATGGATTTTCCCTCCACACTTAAAAGTGTATTTTGGTGTATATATGATTAAAGTTTATTTTAAATCCTCTTATAGGGATTCAAGTATTCTTGTCTCGTTGTGAAGAGGCTGCGTACAGCCTTCACAAGCCTTTAAAACGGCTTTAAACTCCATTAACCATAGAGAGCCACTCTATAAACATAGCATTTCCGATATGTTGTACCAGTGATATAATGTTAGGTAAAAGGACATAAGTGCAACTTATGTAACATTTTATTGTAGCAACATTTCGCTCTCTAGGAGCTTAGATAAGCTCCTAGTTGCACTTGTCACACTAGTTGCACTTGTGTCCTTTTACCTAACACATTGTCGGTGTAATTCTACCAACATTATTACAATGATATAATGTTGCCCCTTGCAACTTAGTGTATTTTTTCCTGCAACTTTCAGAGAGATGTCATCTCCAGGTTCCAGCACTCAGTCATTTTCAATCTGCTGGACAATTAGTTTTTGTTTCTGTGTGTATCCTATTTTTAATTGGATTTCCCGCTGTGCAGAATAATACTGAGGAAAAAATGCGAATACCCCAAAATTTCATTTTAGTATCCCCGAGGAAACCAGTTTTGCGTTTTAAGATTCGGGAAGTTTTCTTAAAATAATCTATCTTCGTTTTGCTGACTGAGATGATAGAGTAGACACATGTGTAAAAATTTAGGTACCTTTTCCGTAACGTTTTGCTCGACTGATAAAGTCCACTGAGAAGGTGAAACGTTTCTTGTAATGGATATGTCTTGAATAAAACAATATGCAGTTCATGGAGTTTTTTGAGAAGACGTTTCGTCCTCCAGGGATTGATAAAGTTCCTGGAGGACGACACGTCTTGTAAATAAATGTCATAAACCTGATATTGTGTTTTATTCACATACAAATATTTGTTGGTATAATTTACCATTGATATACACGGACACGTCCTCGCCACGGTTCGTGGTGTGACTGATAAACACGGACACGTCCTCGTCACGGTTCGTGGTGTGGTGGCAAGGTTGTGTGACTGGACCTGGAGATATTTTTCCAGCTCTCGATCTGAGGACAAAAAATCCTGAGATTTACTCTGTTGCAACAGGTATTTTTAAGTTTTGAGAAAAGCTTCTCCGTAGTTCGACTCCTGAACGAAGACACCCGCGATGCACGGCTACCAACGGTGTTGGTTACATAGCTTGTATATACCAGTAAAGTATATACTACCGTGTGTTGTCATCTGACGTGTCCTGCACATACGGCCACTAGCACCTCCTTAGGCACCCACAGAAATATTTTTAAAATATACGGGGCATGATAGCCCCATTTTCTGGAAGGATAAAAATTGCTTGAAATGAAATCACCAGACAAAAATTAAATCTCTCTATAATGGTACCTATTTAAATGAGTGGTAGCCAACAATAGCACACAATAGGCGATACTGTCATTCTCTGCGAGCCACATGAACTGCAAGAGGGGGTAAAACCCCCACCCCCTCTTGGCCCTTCCTGGGAGTACCCAAGCCTAGCTTCATTTTTACACCAACAACGGCTCCCTAAGGTTATATACACCAAAAAAGTGTGTAATCTTCCAGCGTATATATACTGAAAGGTTGCTTTCAACCCTGTGTTGATAAACAGATACATGCACTGCTAATTATCCTCACGTACTCTAAACTTTTCAACTCAGTCAACCAACAGCTCCGTCGAATGCTAATAAACGATTCATCGTTCAAAAAAAACCTATATAAGATTCCAGTATTATTATTATTATTATTGTCGTCATTATTATTATTATTATTATTCTTATTATTATTATTATTATTATTATTATTATTATGAAAGGTGGAAGCGATAGACGAGTAGGGATCATACAGCGCCTGGGGGGAATGAGAGGTAATCAAGATCGATATGAAGAAGGGGAAAGAAGGTCCGAATTCTTTTCATCAAGAGCCCCTGACCAGCATCAAGGGCCCTTGATCAGCATCAAGGACCCCTGACCAGCATCAAGGACCCCTGACCTGCATCAAGGACCTCTCACAGCATCAAGGACCTCTCACAGCATCAAGGACCCCTGACCAGCATCAAGGACCCCTGACAAGCATCAAAGACCCCTGACTAGCATTAAGGACCCCTGACCATCATCAAGGACCCCTGGCCATCATCAAGGATCCCTGACCAGCATCAAGGACCCCTGACCATCATCAAGGACCCCCTGGTCATCATCAAGGACCCCTGACCAGCATCAAGGACCCCTGACCAGCATCAAGAACCCCTGACCAGCATCAAGGACCCCTCACAAGCATCAAGGACCCCTGACCAGCATCAAGAACCCCTGACCAGCATCAAGGACCCCTCACCAGCATCAAGGACCCCTCAGCAGCATCAAGATCCCCACACCAACATCAAGGAACCTCCCTTAAAGAACCACCTTGTATTAGAAAGAGTGAATACGTAGACCAACAAGCTTTATGAAATCGCCATGTTGAAGATGGCTCTGGTAATTTTACTTAAAAGAGAAGATGAGAGATTCAGTGTCACTCCTCCCTTAACCTCTTTCAATGGTTAAGGGAGTGACAGAGTCCAGGAGTGACAGAGCCCAGGCCACGATTAGCAAGTGGAGGATCGAGCCTACACCATTCCTTACGGTTAAGTGGGTTAGGGTTTCAAGGAATGCAGTGTAATGTGAGTGGAGAGAGAGAGAGAGAGAGAGAGAGAGAGAGAGAGAGAGAGAGAGAGAGAGAGAGAGAGAGAGAGAGAGGAGCGAGTTGTGTGACAGGAGACACTTGAGTCTTGCAAGAGGAGAGACGTGAGGTACAACAGTTGGTTGACGATCCAGCTTGCTAGTGTCAGGAAACGTTATGTTTTTTTATCCGGTGTATAATGCATGCTGGCTCTTGAATACCACGCCAGGAGTGTGTATGTAATACACCACCACTACACCTGTGCTGCCACCAACCCACACTAGCACCACCACATCTGTGCTGCCACCAACCACCACCACCACACCTGTGCTGCCAGCAACCACCACCACCACCACCACACCTGTGCTGCCAGCAACCACACCACCACCACACCTGTGCTGCCAGCAACCACCACCACCACCACCACACCTGTGCTGCCAGCAACCCACACCTGTGCTGCCAGCAACCACACCACCACCACACCTGTGCTGCCAGCAACCCACACCTGTGCTGCCAGCAACCACACCACCACCACACCTGTGCTGCCAGCAACCAGCACCACCACCACACCTGTGCTGCCAGCAACCACACCACCACCACACCTGTGCTGCCAGCAACCACCACCACCACCACCACACCTGTTCTGCCAGCAACCCACACCTGTGCTGCCAGCAACCACACCACCACCACACCTGTGCTGCCAGCAACCACCACCACCACCACACCTGTGCTGCCAGCAACCATCACTACCACACCTGTGCTGCCAGCAACCACCACCACCACCACCACACCTGTGCTGCCAGCAACCACCACCACCACACCTGTGCTGCCAGCAACCACCACCACCACCACACCTGTGCTGCCAGCAACCACCACCACCACACCTGTGCTGCCAGCAACCACACCACCACCACACCTGTGCTGCCAGCAACCACCACCACCACACCTGTGCTGCCAGCAACCACCACCACCACACCTGTGCTGCCAGCAACCACCACCACCACACCTGTGCTGCCAGCAACCACCACCACCACCACCACACCTGTGCTGCCAGCAACCACCACCACCACACCTGTGCTGCCAGCAACCACCACCACCACCACACCTGTGCTGCCAGCAACCACCACCACCACCACACCTGTGCTGCCAGCAACCACCACACCTGTGCTGCCAGCAACCACCACCACACCTGTGCTGCCAGCATCCAACACCACCACACCTGTGCTGCCAGCAACCACCACCACCACCACACCTGTGCTGCCAGCAACCACCACCACCACCACACCTGTGCTGCCAGCAACCACCACCACCACACCTGTGCTGCCAGTAACCACCACCACCACCACACCTGTGCTGCCAGCAACCACCACCACCACACCTGTGCTGCCAGCAACCACACCACCACAACACCTGTGCTGCCAGCAACCACCACCACCACACCTGTGCTGCCAGCAACCACCACCACCACACCTGTGCTGCCAGCAACCACCACCACCACACCTGTGCTGCCAGCAACCACCACCACCACCACCACACCTGTGCTGCCAGCAACCACCACCACCACACCTGTGCTGCCAGCAACCACCACCACCACCACACCTGTGCTGCCAGCAACCACCACACCTGTGCTGCCAGCAACCACCACCACACCTGTGCTGCCAGCATCCACCACCACCACACCTGTGCTGCCAGCAACCACCACCACCACCACACCTGTGCTGCCAGCAATCACCACCACCACCACACCTGTGCTGCCAGCAACCACCACCACCACACCTGTGCTGCCAGCAACCACCACCACCACCACACCTGTGCTGCCAGCAATCACCACCACCACCACCACACCTGTGCTGCCAGCAACCACCACCACCACACCTCTGCTGCCAGCAACCACCACCACCACACCTGTGCTGCCAGCAACCACCACCACCACACCTGTGCTGCCAGCAACCACCACCACCACCACACCTGTGCTGCCAGCAACCACCACCACCACACCTGTGCTGCCAGCAACCACCACCACCACCACACCTGTGCTGCCAGCAACCACCACCACCACACCTGTGCTGCCAGCAACCACCACACCTGTGCTGCCAGCAACCACCACCACCACACCTGTGCTGCCAGCAACCACCACCACCACCACACCTGTGCTGCCAGCAACCACCACCACCACACCTGTGCTGCCAGCAACCACCACCACCACACCTGTGCTGCCAGCAACCACCACCACCACCACACCTGTGCTGCCAGCAACCACCACCACCACCACACCTGTGCTGCCAGCAACCACCACCACCACACCTCTGCTGCCAGCAACCACCACCACCACCACCACACATGTGCTGCCAGCAACCACCACCACCACACCTGTGCCGCCAGCAACCACCACCACCACCACACCTGTGCTGCCAGCAACCACCACCACCACCACACCTGTGCTGCCAGCAACCACCACCACCACACCTGTGCTACCAGCAACCACCACCACCACCACACCTGTGCTGCCAGCAACCACCACCACTACCACCACACCTGTGCTGCCAGCAACCACCACCACCACACCTGTGCTGCCAGCAACCACCACCACCACCACACCTGTGCTGCCAGCAACCACCACCACCACACCTTTGCTGCCAGCAACCACCACCACCACCACAACTGTGCTGCCAGCAACCACCACCACCACACCTGTGCTGCCAGCAACCACCACCACCACCACACCTGTGCTGCCAGCAACCACCACCACCACACCTGTGCTGCCAGCAACCACCACCACCACCACCCCACCTCTGCAGCCACCAACCACCACCACCACCACACCTGTGCTGCCAGCAACCACCACCACCACACCTCTGCTGCCAGCAACCACCACCACCACCACACCTGTGCTGCCAGCAACCACCACCACCACCACACCTGTGCTGCCAGCAACCACCACCACCACACCTGTGCTGCCAGCAACCACCACCACCACCACACCTGTGCTGCCAGCAACCACCACCACCACCACCACCACACCTGTGCTGCCAGCAACCACCACCACCACACCTGTGCTGCCAGCAACCACCACACCTGTGCTGCCAGCAACCACCACCACCACACCTGTGCTGCCAGCAACCACCACCACCCCCACACCTGTGCTGCCAGCAACCACCACCACCACACCTGTGCTGCCAGCAACCACCACCACCACACCTGTGCTGCCAGCAACCACCACCACCACCACCACACCTGTGCTGCCAGCAACCACCACCCCCACCACACCTGTGCTGCCAGCAACCACCACCACCACACCTCTGCTGCCAGCAACCACCACCACCACCACCACACATGTGCTGCCAGCAACCACCACCACCACACCTGTGCTGCCAGCAACCACCACCACCACCACACCTGTGCTGCCAGCAACCACCACCACCACCACACCTGTGCTGCCAGCAACCACCACCACCACACCTGTGCTGCCAGCAACCACCACCACCACCACACCTGTGCTGCCAGCAACCACCACCACCACACCTTTGCTGCCAGCAACCACCACCACCACCACAACTGTGCTGCCAGCAACCACCACCACCACACCTGTGCTGCCAGCAACCACCACCACCACCACACCTGTGCTGCCAGCAACCACCACCACCACACCTGTGCTGCCAGCAACCACCACCACCACAACTGTGCTGCCAGCAACCACCACCACCACACCTGTGCTGCCAGCAACCACCACCACCACCACACCTGTGCTGCCAGCAACCACCACCACCACACCTGTGCTGCCAGCAACCACCACCACCACCTCCACACCTGTGCTGCCAGCAACCACCACCACCACCACACCTGTGCTGCCAGCAACCACCACCACCACACCTCTGCTGCCAGCAACCACCACCACCACACCTGTGCTGCCAGCAACCACCACCACCACCTCCACACCTGTGCTGCCAGCAACCACCACCACCACACCTCTGCTGCCAGCAACCACCACCACCACCTCCACACCTGTGCTGCCAGCAACCACCACCACCACCACCACACCTGTGCTGCCAGCAACCACCACCACCACACCTCTGCTGCCAGCAACCACCACCACCACCACACCTGTGCTGCCAGCAACCACCACCACCACACCTGTGCTGCCAGCAACCACCACCACCACACCTGTGCTGCCAGCAACCACCACCACCACCACACCTGTGCTGCCAGCAACCACCACCACCACACCTGTGCTGCCAGCAACCACCACCACCACCACACCTGTGCTGCCAGCAACCACCACCACCACACCTGTGCTGCCAGCAACCACCACCACCACCACACCTGTGCTGCCAGCAACCACCACCACCACACCTGTGCTGCCAGCAACCACCACCACCGCCACACCTGTGCTGCCAGGAACCACCACCACCACCACACCTGTGCTGCCAGCAACCACCACCACCACACCTGTGCTGCCAGCAACCAACACGACAAAACAATTAAGTATAATTTGTATTTAATCTGTTTAATGGGAGATTATATATCCTTTCTGAGCATCTGATATCCCTATCATGTTAGAAATGATAAATCTACCCAAAGGATCGAAGTATAGGCCTACTGGTCTGTATCTGAGAAGTTATGATAGGCTCACACTTCTTACTGGAAATATAAATCATAAAATAATACGAATTCGTAAATCTTGCAATCTGCTCTATTTTATTATACTTATCAAAGTTTTCGGATATTGCATTTAAATTTTTGGGATACTTGAAAATATCTCAGTAACCCCTGGTTTTCCCCTAGGGAGAGGGACCCATGTAGGGGTCTTTCCTACATGGTTCCTCCCAGGAAGATACCACTTCAGGGGTCTTTCCTGCATGGTTGCCCCAGGGAGGGACCCCTTCAGGGGTCTCCCCTTCATCTAGAAGGGACGAGTTTCATGTGTTTTTCCTGTGAGGCGGAGACTGGGAGGTCGGAGTCTGGGAGGTCAGAGTCTTGGAGGTTGACGTCTGAGAGGTCAGAGTCTGGGAGGTCATAGTCTGGGAGGTCAGAGTTTGGAGGTCATTCTTGAAACGGCGCCCACATCTCTCGTACACCCACTGTCACCCATCCAACTGCTCGCCGCTATCACCATCACCACTTTTACAAGCACCACCACTACCACCGCCCCCACCATCACTGCCAACACTACTACTAGCAACACCACCATTGGCACCACCACCCAAACCATCATCACTGCCAACACTACTACTAGCAACACCACCACTGGCACCACCACCACCCAGCACCACCACCACTCAGCACCACTACCCAGCACCACCACTCAGTACCACAACCCAGCACCACCGCTCAGCACCAAGACGATGGGGTAAGAAGAGAATATTCCTAGCACGTCCGTGGGCCATAATCAAGGACAAGGGAGCTGCTGGGAAATATTACATAGCTTACGTGAGAAAGAGAGAGAGAGAGAGACACAGAGAGAGAGAGAGAGAGAGAGAGAGAGAGAGAGAGAGAGAGAGAGAGAGAGAGAGAGAGAGAGAGGAGGATTAAGAGGAGAGTGAGAGAGTAGAGGAAGAGAGAGAAAGAATGTATGCCTGTTTGTGTGTACTCACGTAGTTGTACTTCACTGGTCACTACTAGGTCAATCTTCCTGCTCCATGAGTTTCATCATACCTCTTCTTAAAGCTATGTATGGATCCTGTCTCCACTACATCACTTCCCAGACTATTCCACTTCCTAACAACTCTGTGACTGAAGAAATATTTCCTAACATCCCTGTGATTCATCTGAGTCTACAAGTTCCAACTGTGACCCCATGTTGCTGTGTCCCATCTCTGGAACATCCTGTCTCTGTCCACCTTGTCAATTCCTCTTAGTATTTTATATGTCGCTATCAAATAATCCTCTATCTCTCCTCTCCTCCAGTGTCGTCAGGTCGATGTCTCTTAACCACGCCTCGTAGGACAGGCCTCTTAGTTCCGGGACTTGTCTTGTTGCAAACATTGCTTGTCTAGGTGTGGGTTCCAAACTGGTGCTGCATACTCTAATATAGGCCTGACATACACGATGCACAGAGTCCTGAACGATTCCTTATTGAGATGTCGATATGCTATTCTTAGGTTTGCTAAGTGCCCATATGCTGCTGCAGTTATTCGGTTGATGTGCACCTCAGATGTGGCCGGTGTTCTACTCGCCCCAAGATCCTTTTCCTTGAGTGAGGTTTGTAGTCTCTGGCCCGCTAGACTGTACTCCGTCTGCGGTTTTCTTTGCCTTTCCTCAATCTTCATGACTTTGCACTCGGTGGGACTGAGCACCAGGAGCCAGTTTCTGGACTAGGCCTGCAGACTGTCCTAGGACTGACCCTTGTGGAACCCTGCTCGTCACAGGCGCCCACTCTGACACCTCTTCACGTACCATGACTTGCTGATGTCTTCCCGACAGATATTCCCTGATTCATGGAAGTACTTTCCCTGTTATACCTGCCTGGTCCTCCAGCTTATGCACTAATCTATTGTATGGAACTGTGTCAGAAGCCTTCTTACAATCAAAGAAAACGTAATCTACCCACAACCCTCTTTCTTTTGTCTTACTGCTGTCACTCTGTCATAGAACTTCAGTAGGTTTGTGCCACAATATTTCCTGTCCCTGAAACCGTGCTGGCTGTCGTTGATAAGCTCATTCCTTTCTAGGTGTCCCACCACTCTTCTGATAATCTTCTCCATGACTTTGCATACTATACATGTCAGTGACACTGGTTTGTAGTTTAGTGCTTCATGTCTGTCTCCTTTTTTTTTTTTAAATTGGGACTACATTTGCTGTCTTCCATACCTCAGGTAGTCGCCCTGTTTTGATAGAGTGTTGAAGATTGTTGTTAGTGGTACACATAGTGCCTCTGCTCCCTCTCTCAGGACCCATGGAGAGATGTTATCCGGCCCCATCACCTTTGAGGTATCTAACTCGCTTAGCAGCCTCTTCACTTCTTCCTCGGTTGTATGTATTGTGTCCAACACTTGATGGTGTTTCCCACCTCTCCGTCTTTCCGGAGTTCCTTCTGTCTCCTCTGTAAACACTTCTTTGAATCTCGTGTTGAGCTCCTCACATACTTCTCTGTCCTTTCTTGTGATCTTTCCTCCTTTCTTTCTCAGCCTGATTACCTGGCCCTTGACTGTTGTTTTCCTCCTGATGTGGCTGTACAACAGCTTCGGGTCAAATTTGGCTTTCGCTGCTTTGTCATTTTCACATTGTCGTTGGGCCTCCCTTCTTACCTGTGCATATTCATTTCTGGCTCTACAACTGCTCTCCTTATTCTCCTGGGTCTTTTGCCTTCTGTCCTTCCATTCTCTAGTACAGTGGTTCCCAAACTTTTTCAGCTTGTTACCCAATTTAACATGCCACATAAAGCATGTTACCCCTTTCACAAAATGTTGTTATTATTGATATATATGGCTAAATTAAAACACTTGAGATATTTTCTTTTATTTATTGTATTTGAACATTGTGCATCTCTAATGACTATTACCAAAGATGTCAAGAACATCAGTGGGATGGATGGAGTTGCATACTTGAAGCTAGTTTAGGAATTCTTGGCTTCGTGGTTGAAAGTGCCAGCCTGGCATCGTTTGCAACATTCAAGCGAGTCCTCTTTTTTGTTTTCATACCCAGCACAGTTGAGAAGCCCTTCTCGCACAGATACGTTGTTGAGAATGATACCAACAACTTCAAGGCTCTCTTGGACAGAGTTGGCGAGTCAGGTAGTCGTGAAATCCAAAAGGAATCTGCATTTTGGTTTTGGAATTTGATTTTCAAGGCTTCATTGGCTCGCATTGTGATCCACTCCTCCTTTGCAGGGAAATCATCATCATGAATGGCATCATCAGGTACAGAGAAGGGATGAATGATCCACTGAAGAGTGGCTGTTTCTTGGTCACTCTCTGGAAAGTAGTGATGCATGCTTGTTTCAAGCCCCTTCAAATGGTCGCTCATTTCTTTGTTGATGGTCTGTAGAAGTGATCCAGTATCATGACTATTCTCCTCAACAAACTGGTCTAGGGTGGGAAACTGGGCGATCACTCCTTTCTCCAAGCGCCGAATCCAGAGTCTCAGTTTCCCCAGAAATGCAGTCACAGTGTGATGGGCATCAATGACAGTCGTGTTTCGGCCCTGGAGTTGCAGATTACCACTGTTCAGCTCCGCAAATATGTCAGCCAAGTAACAAAGTCGAGCAAGCCACTCCTTATCGGTGAACTTGGTAGCAAAAGGAGATCCTTTTTGTTCCAGGAATTCCTGAACAGCTTTTCGGAGCTCAATGACTCGACGTACAACCTTGCCTCTTGACAACCAGCGAACATCGGTGTGGTAGAGCAGAACTTGATACTGCTCTCCCATTTCCTTGCACAGCTCCTTGAATATGCGCGAATTCACATCTCTGGACTTGATGAAGTTGACGATTTTCAACACATTTTCAAACACTAACTTCAGATTACCAGGCAGGCTTTTCGATCCAAGAGAGTACCGATGAATGATGCAGTGATCTACAGAAATTGTTATTTGGTTTAACTTTATTACTTACTTATAATAGGTTTACTTTACAACTTTATATACTAAGACAGTGTTAACAATAATCCTCATACCGGGTACCGCATTGTTTTCTTGATTTTCAGAATTCATAACTTTTTTTCTGTCACCCCTCCATTACCCCCCAAAAATGGTTAAATTACCCCCAGGGGGTAATTTACCCCCAGTTTGGGAACCACTGCTCTAGTACAACTGGTTATGGCCTCTATGCACCTTTGAGTGAACCAAGGGCTCATCCTGGCCTTCTCGTTATCTCTGTTGCCATTGAATACAAACCTCTCCTCAGCTTCCTTGCACATTGTTGTCACATATTCCATCATCTCATTTACTGACTTCCCTGCCAGTGCTCTGTCCCACTGAACCTCGTGCAAGAAATTCTTCATGCCTGTGTAGTCCCCTCTCTTGTAGTTTGGCTTCGTTCGTCTTGCCGTTCCTGTTTCCCTCTCCACTTGTAACTCTACTATGTATTCGAAACTGAGAACCACGTGGTCACTGGTCCGGAGGGGTCTTTCATATGTGATGTCCTCAATGTCTGCACTACTCAAGGTGAATACTAGGCCCAGTCTTGCTAGTTCATCCTATCCCTTCTCTCTGGTAGTGTCCTTTACATGTTGGTACATGAAGTTTTCCCGTACCACCTCCATCATCTTAGCCCTCCACGCATTTGGGCCTCCATGTGGCTCCAGGTTCTCCCTGTCAATTTCCTTGTGATAGAAGCCACCCACAATCAGTAGTTTTGCCCTACTCGCATGAGCCGTTCTGGCCACTTCAGCCAGTATGTCAACCATCGCTCTGTTACTCTCATCTGTGTGTGTGTGTGTGTGTGTGTGTGTGTGTGTGTGTGTGTGTGTGTGTGTGTGCGCGCGCGCGCGCGTGTGTGTGTGTGTGTGTGTGTGTGTGTGTGTGTGTGTGTGTGTGTGTGTGTGTGTGTGTGTGTATGTGTGTGTGTGTGTGTGCGTGCGTGCGCGCGCCTCACAAGCTGGAGACAAAAACTTGGTGATTCATTAAACTTAATACTGATCTTAATTCTTCTCTCTCATGTACTGTCGTGTTTTCCCAAATTATCCTGTTCTTTTCTATAGCATTTCGTCTCGTCTATTCACTCATTGACCTACTTCTAGATTTTCCTCCATCTTACATACTGTCCCACTCATCAAACATCTTTATTTCTCTCATCATCCTTCTTGCTTTGTCTTTTTTTTGTCCAATTTTACCCCGATTATTTAAGAAAGTTAACATAAGTGGAGGTGGAATATAGCAAATTGCTAAGTGAAATTGACAGGTCAAAAGCAATGGGACGTGACGAGGTATTTCCTTGGGTCTTGAGGGAGGGAACACTGTGCGAACCAAAACTGAACAACGAGAAGCATGATCCTAGTATTCGAACAAGGGGAAAAGACGTGCATAAAGGCACTTATGTAAAGTTTAGGCGAAACATTTCCTCTAATCAATATCCTAAACTGTACTCTAAGTGTCTTTTTCCACATCTTGTCGGTATCAACATATTTTTCAAATGTAAAGACAGACAGCACTACCCTAATTATCAGTACCTTTGATGTGCATGCTTAGATAATGGACAAAATAATATCAATAAAAGTGATGGAACACCTAGAGAGAACAGGTACCAAGGGTATACGAAAGTAATTATGTTTCTTGCAAACCTAACCACCTGTTTACCAAGCAGCAAATATGTACCAGAGTTGATAAATTAGACACATGTGCAACTCTTGGGTACCTTAATTGAGGAAACGTTTCGCCACACAGTAGCTTCATCAGTCCATACGTAGGAGAAACTTGAAGAACAGGAGGAGAATGAGGTAATCAGTCCCTCAACCTTGAGTCGATGTGTTCAGTCCATCAATCTTGAATAGAATACGGCATATGAGCGGAGAAGCAGCTTATAAACCGTATGGCAGGAGAGGTGCAGCAGTCATAGGTGGTGTCACATTTGTTCAATGTGGAAATAGGTCGTGCCCAAGAATTAGGCAAGCGAAGAATTCCTAAGTACGTATTAACATCCCAAGAAGTTGCAGTGTCTGACAGGTTTGTAGATGAATGGTTCAGAGAACCGACATGTCGGTTCTCTGAACCATTCAGGTACCAGAATGTTAGTCGACTGCTGTGGGTGGCATCTTGATGGATGGAAGTATACCTTAGACTGGCTCAGTTTTCAAATCAAATGAGGTAGGATGTCATCTTTTAGCCTGCAAATTCAGAGGTGTAAAATAAATCCTGCTACATGTACCTAATGGAGTTGAAAATTTGAGCAGGAGAGAGAAGGATATGTGAATTATACTTCCGAATTGTAAGTAAACCTTGGACACTTCCCCGCAAGATACTAATACATAAACTGGCAGAGCAGCAGTAATATCTAAACACAAGGTGTCAATGATAATAAAGGAAGAGGGATCTGGAGAGACAGGCAAGAGGTCTGACGTCCCACGAGGATCTATTATTGTGACTAAAACAGTGTCTGATATACTGTACCTGATAAGGCACAGTCCTACATATTCCTGTTTGAAGATGACTTAAAGCTAGTAAGAAAAATAAATATTAGAAAAGACAAGGAAATGCCACAAAATGACCTGCACAATTGCAATTCAAAGGCCAGTTATAGTTGACCGTAACTCAAGTCTTAAAACAACGATCAACTTAAGCAATTAAAGGCAAAGGCAAACACAAGAGGGAAGTTTTTTACCAATATATTCCCTTCACCAGGTTATTTATAGTATATACACAATTATATAATCATCATAATGGTAATAATGAACAAAGAACCACTCACTACAGCCGGTTTTACACCTCAGAGTAGACCAGTGAGTTTGAGTGTATACCAGCAGTATTAATAAGCGTCTGCCACCCAGCCCGGTGGGGCAGCATAGCCTCAACTTGGCTGGGGTTAAGCTCTTACTAAATTCGTTGATTTGAATTGGTCAGTCCACCAGAGTAGTCGGGCCCCTAAATAAACTACTCCTGCCTAACTACCAGTGTGATGGTCGAGAGGGCATACCAATGAGTTGTGTGATGAACATTGAATAAATTTTAATATCAGTTAGGCAGCCAAAGAGCTTTAACCTCAATAAGCGGATGATCATGAAAATCAGGGAAGGAGAGAGTTGATCGTATGTGGAACACAAGTTTGAAAATGAGTAACTGCAATCCTCAGGTAAGGAAAAGAATTTAGGGGTAAAAGACAACGCATGACAACTGAGGCACAACATCATCTGAAAGACCTTGGCGATGTAAGGAAGTCAAGCAATGAGTTCAGGACTCTATATATAGAGTACAACAAGCTTTCATATAGTATGCAGCAGCAGCATGAAGCCCTCACAAGAGCAAACTTCTTCAGTTACATCTCACCAAAAGTGGCAAGTAAAAGGTGTGTGTTTTGAAAAGATCTCGTGCAAATGATATTTTCATGTGATAACTATTTGAGAATGTCATCTTTGTCATAGTTATGAGCTGCTGAATGCTGCAACCTTGCACAATAAAAACTGAAGTCATAAAATAAATTTAATCTAATAACAGCATGAAGTCACAGTTACTGACGAATTTTTTTTATCATTGTGCACATCTGAGTTATTCACTCTAGACCAGTTTTGTAGGACATTGTAAAATCCTATTAATGCAAGACCTGCAGTAGTTCACTACAGCAGCTACGGACGGGGGCGTCATCTTGAATTATATGGTAATACTCAAAGCGTAGAAGAGCAAAAATCAATCTGAATAAATGAATACTGAAACTAAGTACATGAATATTGTATTTAAAAATCATAAGAGTGTAGTTTAACAATAAGCCGTGTATGTAAGGAAGCCATTCCTGTTGTGTTAATCTAAGCTGGCTTTGTTCCGTATGATGCATTCTTGCTTTAGAAAAAAATTATCATTACTTTCAAACTGAACTTAATTTAATTTTAAGTAATCTTAACAGGTGCAGCTTTATCTGAAAATCAACAACAGTAACTTATTCCTCTGAAATGTGGAAGTAAAGCTCAACAGAAACCAGATTATGGCATTAGCAACAGATAGCGACATAGTATAGAATGTAATAATGTTGGTAGAATTACCGACAATATGTAAAGTAAAAGGACACAAGTGCAACTAATATTACATTAGTAATAGCAAGTAATAGCATTTATATCCTTTTACTAGTGTACGAATTAATTGCTCTACCATATTGTATTACTACTACAAATTTTGTCACCACTACTACTACTACCACTAGTGAACATCGAAATGGTACCTCACTAGTATTGCACCTCATTCTGAGCCTTTATATACCCTCTGTGTCCATATACTGTTTGCATCGGCTTGACAAAGCTCCTGGAGAGCGAAACGTTGCCACAATAAAATGTCACATTAGTTGCACTTGTGTCCTTTTACTTTACATAGTATAGAAGTTTAATAAATTTAGAATATGCAATAATGCTAAGCTACTCGTTTGTTCCTGAGAGATTTTGACTTTCTTAGATGGTACCAATATCTGTTCTGGCTCATGGACTACAGGAAGAGACGTGATTACCCAGAACACTTAATAAGGCAGACAGAAACAGCGTGAAAGGAGGAAGAACTGAAACTGGGTATAAGTGAGAATAAACGGCATATAAAGATGCAAGTGAGTCACAGGGACATAAACACTTTTTCAGTCTTGTTGTGGCTGTGATGTGAAACGATGAAGCAGAGGTAGAAATTTTTTTTTAATAAATTTAAATAACCTGCCAGAAAATCAGTCGCGATTACCTGATATAGAATCGATCCTCGACAATTCGTTTCACTGAATGACTTACATGCGTTTAGTGCTTCTTGAAACACAATACAATTTTACCTGAAAAATATATCTGACGTCACGTTATAAGTTGAACACCAATAAAACCAAGCAGATGGATGTAAACTAAAGAGCATCATTATATATAGAGGGAATTTTTGAAATCAATTACAAAAGCTCTAATGTTATTAACGATGGTGAACACAATAAAGACAAAGTCCTTTATAAAGGTGTTACTGGCATATCAATATACTTTTATGTGCCTTTATTTGAATGAGATTTAAAGCCTCAAAGCAACAACTGGTCTTAAAAAGATCGACACAGATTCACATTAACAGTAATTAGAAAAATAATGGCTATTATGGAACGTAACAGATTATTATATCTACATCAGTTTTTTAGCAAAGCATTAAAGTATTATTTAAAAAAGACAAATCACATGTACAAAACATATAATATGCAAGATTTTGTGAAAGACGACAACCTGAAAGTTGAATTCCTTCACTCGTCCATCTTCAACCCAGCCTGTCCAAGCCCACAACACCCGGCCTTTCCAAGCCCACAACTCTCAGCCTTTCCAAACCAACAACACTCAGCCTTTCCAAGCCCACAACACCCGGCCTTTCCAAGCCCACAACTCTCAGCCTTTCCAAACCAACAACACTCAGCCTTTCCAAGCCCACAACTCTCAGCCTTTCCAAACCAACAACACTCAGCCTTTCCAAGCCCACAACACCCAGCCTTTCCAAGCCCACAGCACTCAGCCTTTCCAAGCCCACAACACCAAGCCTTTCCAAATCCACAACAGCCTCAACACTAAAACTTCAAACCTGCAACTTTCATCACAAACGTTTAAAAAAGTCGCTAACCCTAATACTAGAACCAAAACCTGTAACCTCGAGCAATGAAACCCACAACCTCCAAATATGATTCTTGAAAACCACCATCCTGAACTCTAACTCTTAAAATCAGTGCCGAGCAACCACAAAACCCTTAAAAACCAGCAACCTAAAACCTTTGAAACCCACATCCGTAGCCCTTCAAGCATACAACCCCAACCCACAAGACTAAAAACAAAAGCCTCCAGGGATAGAGGAAGTTTAGGCGATGGAAGGAAATGAAACTTGAAGATCTTTTTATCCCTGAAAGCTTCAGAAAGAGCCGCTGTGTGGCCCTAGGCCAGCACTCCACGACTCCCCGAAGCCTTCTAAACTCTGGCCATTACGCGAGTGTGCAACTTATGCAGTATTGAACCTGGGAGTGAAGCAGAGCGTAATAGCTGCAATTTTCCGTAATTTTGTTCTCTGCATCTAATGGAGCGGCTGTTTGAAAAGTGGCTTTTAAATAGGTCTTTATCCGCGTCACACCCTCGAGGCTCCTGTCTCCACAATCTGTTTTGTTCCTAATTCTGCGGCTTTATCCTGCCGTACCTTTCTACTGCTGTTAAAATATATGGTTTAGAAAACCAACAGGTTGATAAATGAGTGATAGTGCAACATTTGGGAATCTTCATTCTGGGAACGTTTCGCCAGCCAGTGGCTTCTTCAGTTCACTACAGAGAAAGATGGAAGATGAAGAGGCGTTGAGGCATTTTTATCAAGATTGATAGACTCGAAACATTGACTTTAGGCTAAGGGACTGATTACCTAAAAATTCCTCATCTTCCTCCTTTCATTGCATCGGACTGAAGAAGCCACTAGCTGGCGAAATGTTTCCAGAATAAAGTAGGGTGTCTCTGGCTACGAAACGAAGGATCAGTCC
>NC_091362.1:9723434-9863434 GCF_038502225.1 Cherax quadricarinatus | reverse complement strand
CTGGAGTAGTAGTGAGCTGGGGTGGTAGTGGGCTGGAATGGTAGTGGGCCCGGGTTGTAGTTGCAACGGGTGGTAGTGAGCTGGGATGGCACCAGGCTGGGGTAACAGTGGGCTGGAGTTGTAGTGGGCTGGGGAGGTAGTGGTCTGGAGAGGTAGTGAGCTGGGGTTGTAGTTGCAGAGGGTGGTAGTGGGCTGGGGTGGTAGTGGGCTGGGGTGGTAGAGGGCTGGCGTGGTAGAAAGCTGGGGAGGTAATGAGCCGGAGTGAGAGTGGGCTGAGGTGGTAGTGGACTGGGGTGGTAGTAGGCTGGAGAGGTAGTGGGCCGGAGAGGTAGTGGGCTGGGGTTGCAGTTGCATAGGGTGGTAGTAGCTTGGGGTGGTAGTGGGCTGGGGTGGTAGTGGGCTGGAGTGGCAGTGGGCTTGGGTGGTAGTAGGCTGGAGTGGTATTGGTGTGGAGAGGTAGTGGGCTGAATTGTAGTTGCATAGGGTGGTAGTGGGCTGGGGTGGTAGTGGGCTGGGGTGATAGTGGGCAGGGCTGGAAGTTGGCTGGGGTGGTAGTGGGCTGGGGTAGTTGCCTGGGGTGGTAGTTGCCTGGGGTAGTATTGGATTGGGGTGGTAGTTGCATGGGGTGGTAGTTGCCTGGGGTGGTAGTTGCCTGGGGTGGTAATTGCATGGGGTGGTAGTTGCATGGGGTGGTAGTTGCATGGGGTGGTAGTTGCATGGGGTGGTAGTTGAATGGGGTGGTAGTTGCCTGGGGTGGCAGTTGCATGGGGTGGAAGTTGCATGGGGTGGTAATTGCTGGGGTGGTAGTTGCCTGGGGTGGTAGTTGCCTGGGGTAGTATTGGGCTGGGGTGGTAGTTGCATGGGGTGGTAGTTGCATGGGGTAGTATTGGGCTGGGGTGGTAGTTGCATGGGGTGGTAGTTGCATGGGGTGGTAGTTGCCTGGGGTGGCAGTTGCATGGGGTGGTAGTTGCATGGGGTGGTAGTTGCATGGGGTGGTAATTGCCGGGGTGGTAGTTGCCTGGGGTGGTAGTTGCCTGGGGTGGTAGTTGAATGGGATGGTAGTTGCATGGGGTGGTAGTTGCATGGGGTGGCAGTTGCCTGGGGTGGTAGGTGCATGGGGTGGTAGTTGCATGGGGTGGTAGTTGCATGGGGTGGCAGTTGCCTGGGGTGGTAGTTGCATGGGGTGGTAGTTGCATGGGGTGGTAGTTGCATGGGGTGGTAGTTGCATAGGGTGGTAATTGCCTATGGTGGTAGTTGCCTGGGGTAGTAGTTGCCTGGGGTGGTAGTTGCATAGGGTGGTAGTTGCATGGGGTGGTAGTTGAATGGGGTGGTAGTTGCATGGGGTGGTAGTTGCATGGGGTGGTAGTTGCATGGTGTGGTAATTGCATGGGGTGGAAATTGCATGGGGTGGTAGTTACATGGGGTGGTAGTTGCATGGGGTGGTAATTGCCTGGGGTGGTAGTTGCCTGGGGTGGTAGTTGCATGGGGTGGTAGTTGCATGGGGTGGCAGTTGCCTAGGGTGGTAGTTGCCTGGGGTGGTAGTTGCCTGGGGTGGTAGTTGCCTGTGGTGGTAGTTGCCTGGGATGGTAGTTGCCTGGGGTGGAAGTTGCATGGGGTGGTAGTTGCGTGTGGTGGTAGTTGCCTAGGGTGGTAGTTGCATGGGGTGGTAGATGCATGGGGTGTTAGTTGCATGGGGTGGTAGTTGCATGGGGTGGTAGTTGCATGGGGTGGTAGTTGCATGGGGTGGTAGTTGCCTGGAGTAGTAGTTGCATGGGGTGGTAGTTGCATGGGGTGGTAGTTACATGGGGTGTTAGTTGCATGGGGCGGTAGTTGCATGGGGTGGTAGTTGCATGGAGTGGTAGTTGCATGGGGTGGTAGTTGCATGGGGCGGTAGGTGCCTGGGGAGGTAGTTGCATGGAGTGGTAGTTCCATGGGGTGGTAGTTGCCTGGGGTGGTAGTTGCCTGGGGAGGTAGTTGCATGGGGTGGGAGTTGCATGGGGAGATAGTTGCATGGGGTGGTAGTTGCATGGGGTGGTAGTTGCATGGGGAGGCAGTTGCATGGGGTGGTAGTTGCATGGGGTGGTAGTTGCATGGGGAGGTATGTGCATGGGGAGGTAGTTGCCTGGGGTGGTAGTTGCCTGGGGTGGTAGTTGCCTGGGGTGGTAGTTGCATGGGGTGGTAGTTGCATGGGGTGGTAGTTGCATGGGGTGGTAGTTGCATGGGGTGGTAGTTGCCTGGGGTGGTAGTTGCATGGGGTGGAAGTTGAATGGGGCGGTAGTTGCATGGGGTGGTAGTTGCATGGGGTGGTAGTTGCATGGGGTGGTAGTTGCATGGGGTGGTAGTTGCATGGGGTGGTAGTTGCATGGGGTGGTAGTTGCCTGGGGTGGTAGTTGCCTGGGGTGGTAGTTGCCTGGGGTGGTAGTTGCCTGGGGTGGTAGTTGCCTGGGGTGTAGTTGCCTTGGGAGGTAGTTGCATGGGGTGGGAGTTGCATGGGGAGATAGTTGCATGGGGTGGTAGTTGCATGGGGTGGTAGTTGCATGGGGTGGTAGTTGCCTGGGGTGGTAGTTGCCTGGGGAGGTAGTTGCATGGGGTGGGAGTTGCATGGGGAGATAGTTGCATGGGGTGGTAGTTGCATGGGGTGGTAGTTGCATGGGGAGGCAGTTGCATGGGGTGGTAGTTGCATGGGGTGGTAGTTGCATGGGGAGGTATGTGCATGGGGAGGTAGTTGCCTGGGGTGGTAGTTGCCTGGGGTGGTAGTTGCCTGGGGTGGTAGTTGCCTGGGGTGGTAGTTGCCTGGGGGGTAGTTGCCTGGGGAGGTAGTTGCATGGGGTGGGAGTTGCATGGGGAGATAGTTGCATGGGGAGGTAGTTGCATGGAGTGGTAGTTGCATGGGGTGGTAGTTGCCTGGGGTGGTAGTTGCCTGGGGAGGTAGTTGCATGGGGTGGGAGTTGCATGGGGAGATAGTTGCATGGGGTGGTAGTTGCATGGGGTGGTAGTTGCATGGGGAGGCAGTTGCATGGGGTGGTAGTTGCATGGGGTGGTAGTTGCATGGGGAGGTATGTGCATGGGGAGGTAGTTGCCTGGGGTGGTAGTTGCCTGGGGTGGTAGTTGCATGGGGGGGTAGTTGCCTGGGGTGGTAGTTGCATGGGGTGGTAGTTGCATGGGGTGGTAGTTGCATGGGGTGGTAGTTGCATGGGGTGGTAGTTGCCTGGGGTGGTAGTTGCCTGGGGTGGTAGTTGCCTGGGGGGTAGTTGCATGGGGTGGTAGTTGCAAGGGTGGTAGTTGCATGGGGTGGTAGTTGCCTGGGGTGGTAGTTGCCTGGGGTGGTAGTTGCATGGGGTGGTAGTTGCATGGGGTGGTAGTTGCCTGGGGTGGTAGTTGCATGGGGTGGTAGTTGCATGGGGTGGTAGCTGCATGGGGTGGAAGTTGCATGGGGTGGTAGTTGCATGGGGAGGTAGATGCATGGCGTGTTAGTTGCATGGGGTGGTAGTTGCATGGGGTGGTAGTTGCCTGGGGTGGTAGTTGCCTGGGGGGTAGTTGCATGGGGTGGTAGTTGCAAGGGTGGTAGTTGCATGGGGTGGTAGTTGCCTGGGGTGGTAGTTGCCTGGGGTGGTAGTTGCCTGGGGTGGTAGTTGCCTGGGGTGGTAGTTGCCTGGGGGGTAGTTGCATGGGGTGGTAGTTGCAAGGGTGGTAGTTGCATGGGGTGGTAGTTGCCTGGGGTGGTAGTTGCCTGGGGTGGTAGTTGCATGGGGTGGTAGTTGCATGGGGTGGTAGTTGCCTGGGGTGGTAGTTGCATGGGGTGGTAGTTGCATGGGGTGGTAGTTGCATGGGGTGGAAGTTGCATGGGGTGGTAGTTGCATGGGGAGGTAGATGCATGGCGTGTTAGTTGCATGGGGTGGTAGTTGCATGGGGTGGTAGTTGCATGGGGTGGTAGTTTCATGGGGTGGTAGTTGCCTGGGGTGGTAGTTGCATGGGGTGGAAGTTGAATGGGGCGGTAGTTGCATGGGGTGGTGGTTGCATGGGGTGGTAGTTGCATGGGGTGGTAGTTGCATGGGGTGGTAGTTGCATGGGGTGTTAGTTGCATGGGGTGGTAGTTGCTTGGGGTGGTAGTTGCCTGGGGTGGTAGTTGCCTGGGGTGGTAGTTGCCTGGGGTGGTAGTTGCCTGGGGGGTAGTTGCCTGGGGTGGTAGTTGCGTGGGGTGGTAGTTGCATGGGATGGTAGGTGCATGGGGTGGTAGTTGCATGGGGTGGTTGTTGCATGGGGGGGTAGTTGCATGGGGTGGTAGTTGCATGGGATGGTAGTTGCATGGGGTGGTAGTTGCCTGGGGTGGTAGTTGCCTGGGGTGGTAGTTGCCTAGGGTGGTAGTTGCATGGGGTGGTAGTTGCCTGGGGTGGTAGTTGCCTGAGGTGGTAGTTGCATGGGGTGGTAGTTGCCTGGGGTGGTAGTTGCATGGCATGGGGTGGTAGTTGCCTGGGGTGGTAGTTGCCTGGGGTGGTAGTTGCATGGGGTGGTAGTTGCAGGGGTGGTAGTTGCATGGGGTGGTAGTTGCCTGGGGTGGTAGTTGCCTGGGGTGGTAGTTGCATGGGGTGGTAGTTGCATGGGGTGGTAGTTGCATGGGGTGGAAGTTGCATGGGGTGGTAGTTGCATGGGGAGGTAGATGCATGGCGTGTTAGTTGCATGGGGTGGTAGTTGCAAGGGGTGGTAGTTGCATGGGGTGGTAGTTGCCTGGGGTGGTAGTTGTCTGGGGTGGTAGTTGCATGGGGTGGTAGTTACATGGGGTGGTAGTTGCATGGGGCGGTAGTTGCCTGGGGCGGTAGTTGCATGGAGTGGTAGTTGCATGGGTTGGTATTTGCCTGGAGTGGTAGTTGCCTGTGGTGGTAGTTGCATGGGGTGGTAGTAGCATGGGAGATAGTTGCCTGGGGTGGTAGTTGCATTGGGTGGTAGTTGCATGGGGTGGTAGCTGCATGGGGTGGTAGTTGCCTGGGGTGGTAGCTGTATGGGGTGGTAGTTGCCTGGAGTGGTAGTTGCATGGGGAGGTACGTGCATGGGGCGGTAGTTGCATGGGGTGGTAGTTGCATGGGGTGGTAGTTGAATGGGGTGGTAGTTGCATGGGGTGGTAGTTGCATGGGGTGGTAATTGCCTGGGGTGGTAGTTGCCTGGGGTGGTAGTTGCATGGGGTGGTAGTTGCCTGGGGTGGTAGTTGCCTGGGGTGGTAGTTGCCTGGGGTGGTAGTTGCCTGGGGGGTAGTTGCGTGGGGTGGTAGTTGCGTGGGGTGGTAGTTGCATGGGGTGGTAGTTGCATGGGGTGGTAGTTGCATGGGGTGGTAGTTGCCTGGGGTGGTAGTTGCCTGGGGTGGTAGTTGCCTGGGGTGGTAGTTGCCTGGGGTGGTAGTTGCCTGGGGTAGTTGCGTGGGGTGGTAGTTGCATGGGGTGGTAGTTGCATGGGGTGGTAGTTGCATGGGGTGGCAGTTGCCTGGGGTGGTAGTTGCCTGGGGTGGTAGTTGCCTGGGGTGGTAGTTGCCTGGGGGGGTAGTTGCGTGGGGTGGTAGTTCCGAGGGGTGGTAGGTGCCTGGGGTAGTTGCATGGAGTGGTAGTTGCATGGGGTGGTTGTTGCA
Organism: Cherax quadricarinatus; assembly: GCF_038502225.1. NCBI lineage: Eukaryota > Metazoa > Arthropoda > Malacostraca > Decapoda > Parastacidae > Cherax > Cherax quadricarinatus. The sequence goes on along the minus strand of NC_091362.1, from coordinate 9,857,820 downwards.
TGGGGTGGTAGTTGCCTGGGGTGGTAGTTGCCTGGGGGTAGTTGCGTTGGTGGTAGTTGCGTGGGGTGGTAGTTGCATGGGGTGGTAGTTGCATGGGGTGGTAGTTGCATGGGGTGGTAGTTGCCTGGGGTGGTAGTTGCCTGGGGTGGTAGTTGCCTGGGGTGGTAGTTGCCTGGGGTGGTAGTTGCCTGGGGTAGTTGCGTGGGGTGGTAGTTGCATGGGGTGGTAGTTGCATGGGGTGGTAATTGCCTGGGGTGGTAGTTGCCTGGGGTGGTAGTTGCATGGGGTGGTAGTTGCCTGGGGTGGTAGTTGCCTGGGGTGGTAGTTGCCTGGGGTGGTAGTTGCCTGGGGGGTAGTTGCGTGGGGTGGTAGTTGCGTGGGGTGGTAGTTGCATGGGGTGGTAGTTGCATGGGGTGGTAGTTGCATGGGGTGGTAGTTGCCTGGGGTGGTAGTTGCCTGGGGTGGTAGTTGCCTGGGGTGGTAGTTGCCTGGGGTAGTTGCGTGGGGTGGTAGTTGCATGGGGTGGTAGTTGCATGGGGTGGTAGTTGCATGGGGTGGCAGTTGCCTGGGGTGGTAGTTGCCTGGGGTGGTAGTTGCCTGGGGTGGTAGTTGCCTGGGGGGGGTAGTTGCGTGGGGTGGTAGTTCCGAGGGGTGGTAGTTGCCTGGGGTCGTTGCATGGAGTGGTAGTTGCATGGGGTGGTTGTTGCATGGGGTGGTAGTTGCCTGGGGTGGTAGTTGCCTGGGGGTAGTTGCGTTGGTGGTAGTTGCGTGGGGTGGTAGTCGCATGGGGTGGTAGTTGCATGGGGTGGTAGTTGCATGGGGTGGTAGTTGCCTGGGGTGGTAGTTGCCTGGGGTGGTAGTTGCCTGGGGTGGTAGTTGCCTGGGGTGGTAGTTGCCTGGGGTAGTTGCGTGGGGTGGTAGTTGCATGGGGTGGTAGTTGCATGGGGTGGCAGTTGCCTGGGGTGGTAGTTGCCTGGGGTGGTAGTTGCCTGGGGTGGTAGTTGCCTGGGGTGGTAGTTGCCTGAAGTGGTAGTTGCCTGGGGGGGTAGGTGCCTGGGGGGTAGTTGCGTGGGGTGGTAGTTCCGAGGGGTGGTAGTTGCCTGGGGTAGTTGCATGGAGTGGTAGTTGCATGGGGTGGTTGTTGCATGGGGTGGTAGTTGCATGGGGTGGTAGTTGCCTGGGGTGGTAGTTGCATGGGGTGGTAGTTGCCTGAGGTGTTAGTTGCATGGGGTGGTAGTTGCCTGGGGTGGTAGTTACATGGGGTGGTAGTTGCCTGGGGTGGTAGTTGCCTGGGGTGGTAGTTGCATGGGGTGGTAGTTGCATGGGGTGGTAGTTGCATGGGGTGGTAGTTGCCTGGGGTGGTAGTTGCCTGGGGTGGTAGTTGCATGGGGTGGTAGTTGCATGGGGTGGTAGTTGCATGGGGTGGTAGTTGCATGGGGTGGTAGATGCATGGCGTGTTAGTTGCATGGGGTGGTAGTTGCAAGGGGTGGTAGTTGCATGGGGTGGTAGTTGCCTGGGGTGGTAGTTGTCTGAGGTGGTAGTTGCATGGGGTGGTAGTTACATGGGGTGGTAGTTGCATGGGGCGGTAGTTGCCTGGGGCGGTAGTTGCATGGAGTGGTAGTTGCATGGGTTGGTAGTTGCCTGGAGTGGTAGTTGCCTGGGGTGGTAGTTGCATGGGGTGGTAGTTGCATGGGGAGATAGTTGCATGGGGTGGTAGTTGCATGGGGTGGTAGTTGCATGGGGTGGTAGCTGCATGGGGTGGTAGTTGCCTGGGGTGGTAGTTGCATGGGGTGGTAGTTGCCTACAGTGGTAGTTGCATGGGGAGGTACGTGCATGGGAAGGTAGTTGCCTGGGGTGGTAGTTGCCTGGGGTGGTAGTTGCATGGGGTGGTAGTTGCCTGGGGTGGTAGTTGCATGGGGTGGTAGTTGCATGGGGTGGTAGTTGCCCGGGGTGGTAGTTGCATGGGGTGGTAGTTGCATGGGGTGGTAGTTGAATGGGGTGGTAGTTGCATGGGGTGGTAGTTGCATGTGGTGGTAGTTGCATTGGGTGGTAGTTGCATGGGGTGGTAGTTGCGTAGGGTGGTAGTTGCATGGGGTGGTAGTTGCATGGGGTGGTAGTTGCCTGGGGTGGTAGTTGCTAGGGGTGGAAGTTGTCTGGGGTGGTAGTTGCCTGGGGTGGTAGTTGCCTGGGGGGGTAGTTGCGTGGGGTGGTATTTGCATGGGGTGGTAGTTGCATGGGGTGGTAATTGCCTGGGGTGGTAGTTGCCTGGGGTGGTAGTTGCATGGGGTGGTAGTTGCCTGGGGTGGTAGTTGCCTAGGGTGGTAGTTGCCTGGGGTGGTAGTTGCCTGGGGGGTAGTTGCGTGGGGTGGTAGTTGCGTGGGGTGGTAGTTGCATGGGGTGGTAGTTGCATGGGGTGGTAGTTGCATGGGGTGGTAGTTGCCTGGGGTGGTAGTTGCCTGGGGTGGTAGTTGCCTGGGGTGGTAGTTGCCTGGGGTGGTAGTTGCCTGGGGTAGTTGCATGGGGTGGTAGTTGCATGGGGTGGTAGTTGCATGGGTTGGTAGTTGCATGGGGTGGTAGTTGCATGGGGTGGCAGTTGCCTGGGGTGGTAGTTGCCTGGGGTGGTAGTTGCCTGGGGTGGTAGTTGCCTGGGGTGGTAGTTGCCTGGGGTGGTAGTTGCCTGGGGTGGTAGTTGCCTGAAGTGGTAGTTGCCTGGGGTGGTAGTTGCCTGGGGTGGTAGTTGCCTGGGGTTTTAGTTGCATGAATGTGGTAGTTGCATGGGGTGGTAGTTGCCTGGGGTGGTAGTTGCCTGTGGTGGTAGTTGCCTGGGGTGGTAGTTGCCTGGGGTGGTAGTTGCCTGAAGTGGTAGTTGCCTGGGGTGGTAGCCTGGGGGGGGGTAGTTGCGTGGGGTGGTAGTTGCATGGGGTGGTAGTTGCATGGGGTGGTTGTTGCATGGGGTGGTAGTTGCATGGGGTGGATATGAGGGGCAGCGGGCCTCCAGCAGCAACAGCCTGGTTGACCAGGCAAGCACCAAACGAGCCTGGCCCATGGCCTGGGTCAGAGAGTACAGAAACTTTCGAAACTCTTCAAAGACATATCAAAGGTGTATCATCATTCATCTTTTACGATGATGTGAAAGCAATGAAGAATCTCATCCACCACACTTTACATTCGATGTCTAGAAGGAAGCAAAATATTCAGGATTTTTCTCTCACCAGCTGGTGACTTCAGCAGCGTTGTGTCCCGCTTGAGAGGTACATAAAGGTAACAAAATCCACAACAGAGTGGCTGGAGATTAAACTGGGTTTGATAATGATGGTTCACGACGGGCCGGAAAGTCATCGAGTTATTATTTCCGATTTGTGGGTTTGTTAAGCTTTCCACAACACTGATAGTTACTCGATGTTTTATCTCAAATTTAACCTATCGTACATACTATATTAAAAACAAAGTGTTAAACTCGTATGGGTCACATAGCTAACCTGTTCATTGCACATCAACCAGTTCAATCATTCTACGAGATGTGTTACTCTTGGTCTACACATGATTATTATTATTATTACAATTATATTCATGGGAATGACAGATCTGATGAGAGGGCAGTAAGGTTAGCTTCAAGTCCTAGAATCAAGAGCCTTTCACCAGCATCAAGGTCCCTCCTTCCCGTCCCCCTGAAGGAAGGTGGTCTACACATCCCTTCCCACCTGTCAGACAAGAGACATGCGGGAAGGAAGGGCAAAAATGTCTTCATTAACCTGCGAAGAGAGGAAATGACGCCCCGAACAAACATAACAGAAGTTGTGATGGAAGTTGAAGACTCAAAACTTTGTTCAGAAGACGAACTCAGAAAGTGTTAGGATTCTCGCACAACTTATTTTACTGAAGGAGCGTTAGTTGGATTCTTGTACAGCTTATTTAACTCAGGAAGAGTAGAATTATCTGTAAAGATGTTGAGCTCAAGAAATGAGAGTAGGATTCTTACCCAGCTTTTTTATCTGTAGGAATGGGAGAAGGATTCTCTCACACAAACTTCCTGAACGTAAGGAGAGGCAAAAGCCTCTCTCTCACAACTTACTGAACTCAAAAACTAGGATTCTCACGCAACAAATTAAACTAGTGTAGCGGTAGCAGGATTCTCAGACAACTCATTAAACTCATGGAGTGTTAGTAGGATTCTTAGTGTGGCGTACTTCAAATGTTTTTATATTTAGTGTGCATCACACATAAGCACATTCCTACAAGCCATCAGCAATCAGCCTTAAAGCCCAGTAGCCGTGTTCTTGCACCTTTATTAGTTTTGCCTCTCTGTACCTCTGGGTGAACACCAGTTTCTTTGTATGAATTTCTCTTCTGCCTCCTGATGTGCACCAAAAACATACACCATCATTTAATTCACTATCTTTGTCAAAACACTCTGTTTAGGAACTAACTAGTGCTATCACAGTTTTCTATTTTTTTTTGAAGTTTGTACATACCTTCCTTCAAGCAACCACTTCCACAAGGTGTTCAAACGTCAGTATATGGTCGCTAGTGCCTGTGTGTGTGTGTGTGTGTGTGTGTGTGTGTGAGCGTGTGTACTCACCTATTTGTACTCACCTATTTGTGTTTGAAGGAGTCGATTCATATCTCTTGGCCCTGCCTCTTCGCTGGTCGCTGCTAGGTCCAATCTCTTCCTGCTTCGTGAGATTTATCATACCTCTTCTTAAAGCTATGTATGCATCTTGCCTCCACAACATCACTCTAAAGATTGTTTCCCTTCCTGATAACTCAGTGACTGAAGAAATACTTCCTAACATTCATGTGGCTCATCTGAGTTTCCAACTTTCCGCTGTGACCCCTTGTTGCTATGTTCCATCTCTGAAACAGTATGTGCCTGTCCGCGTTGTCGATTCCACTCAATATTTTATGTCATGTTTTCCCTATCCTCTCCTGTCCTCCAGTTTCGTCAGGTTGATTTCCCTTAACCTCTCTTCGTAGGACATAACCCTTAGTTCCGGGACTAGTCTTGTTACAAACCTTTGCACTTTCTTTAATTTTTTGACGTGTTTGACCAGGTGTGGGTTCCATACTGGTCCTGCATACGCGCGCGAGTGTGTGTGTGTGTGTGTGTGTGTGTGTGTGTGTGTGTGTGTGTGTGTGTGTGTGTGTGTGTGTGTGTGTGTGTGTGTGTGTGTGTGTGTGTGTGAAAAATTTCGAAGATGAAAATGAAGTTAATTTGCCTGACTTTTCGGGGTTATCCTGGTGTATAATTTATATATGATAATTGTACTTATGTGGACTTGTGCCTAAATAAATTTACATTAAGGATGCATTTCACCCGATCTTCAAAGATATTTTAGTCCATAAAATTGGGAGTAAACTCTCTCTGTATTTGAGATGATCTCTTAACGCCTTATTAACACATAAGCTCTGGTATATAACCTCGCCTATGTTGGCGAGTTCGTTAAAACAATCTTCGAAAATTCAGTTTCTAGGCTACGAAATTTGATCTATTTTCTGTGGGATGACCTGCAGGGGTTGGCACATGGAGAAGTAAAATTTCTAGATATCGCAGCAGAAGTAACAGCAGCAAAAACAGCAGCTCCTAGAAACTCTCCCCACAGCAGAAGAAGTAGCAGTAGTTTCTTGAAACCATCGCAGCAGCAGCAGCAGCAGCAGCATCAGCAGCATCAGCAGCATCAGCAGCATCAGCATCAGCAGCAGCAGCAGCAGCAGCGTCAGCAGCGTCAGCAGCATCAGCAGCATCAGCAGCATCAGCAGGCCTCGGAGGGCAGATAAAGGGAACCTGTTAGCAAGTCATTTCCATAAGAATCGCAGCTGGCAGCCACGGACGCCTACCAAGCCATTATGCTGCACCTCGGAGTCGGATGTTATTCCACCACTATTCTTGTATTTGATTCCCCATGCCGAGAAAATTGTGCATTTTGTCGCCATGGGCTAATATGATGTCAGCACTTAGGGAAATTTCATGAGTTTATAGTTTGACTTCGTTCTTTTTAATTTGTCTTCGTATGTTCATAGCTTATTTTGTGTTTTTAATTTGTGTGTTTTGAATTTGCTACTGTGCACATTTGTTTTTTTTTGTGCGTGTATACGTGATTTATGTGTATTCGTGTCTATTCGAATGGCACATACATTAACAGAGGGAAACACTAAAATCGTTTGGGTCATTCATCATCTTGGGAATTGGAGGCAATCAGCTGATGCAGAGATGACCTTGGTCAGTGCAAGACTCCATTGTGGGCAGCAAGTACCCGACAAGACGGAGGACCCCTTTTTCTAGAGCAAAGCTTAGGCCCAAGATTTCAAGAGTAGAAGACGTTACGAGACTTTCCCAACTGGGAACCGACGCCGGGTCACTACGTAAACTAGACCAGGGCCGGGAATACACCGGCTAACCACAAACGAACGAGTCTTTGGAGTGTCTCATACCAGTCAGTGGCGGCAGAGTAAATTTAACGGCTTCAATTTCTTCATTTTTATGAAGAACGCCGATAAATGCAAGCTTTGCAATTATTCATGTGAATCAAAGCTAAGTTCAGATGTACATTGTCAATCACTGAGTGACTATTACAACCTAAAGTACACAGAGAAATACCAAGAGGCTACAGAAGAAGGTGAGCAGTACACATCTTAAGGTCAATGGGTGAGCGGATTGTTTATTTTTATTAACACATCGGCCGTTTCCCACCGAGGCAGGGTGACCAGAAAAAGAAGGAACACTTTCATCATCACTCAGTCCATCACTGACTTGCCAGAGGCGTGATGACAATTTTAGCATTTATGATACTTCGGAAAAGATTCCTCGACTTCATCATGTCAAATGTGTTTTCAGTAAGAAATATATTTAAAATTTTCTTTCATCTCCAAGATAATGAGATCTACTTTATCTAACCTTAAAAAACTAGCTTTACAAGGAGGTAACAAGAAAATATGTTGGTTGGTTGAGGCTGCAGTTTCAAGGTCGTATCAGAGTCACGACTAACTTACACACTCATCGTGGACACTTCATCGGGATAAATATTTAAACCATGATAGACTGGGATTTGAAAATTATTATAGCCGTTTTAAAAGAAAAAGCTACAAGTTCTGAAATAGGTAATATTCTTCTAGGCTGCTTAAACAAATTTGGGATTAAGGAGGCAATGATAAACACTTTAACCAAATTGTCGAGAGATGGTGAAATTGTGCGGTAGTGCGCAGAAATGATGACGGATAATGAAGATGACAATGGTGGCGAGATTGATGTCATTCTGTAGTAGATTTCAGCAGATGAACACTGCTCATACTATCATGGAAATGTAAGAGACGCTAAGTCATGTCACAAGAGCAGTTGATGTTGTTTTTGTTTGATGTGCTATGCACACCCTGCAACTCTAAGTACATGATGTGATTGTCTTTAATAAAATATAAAAATAGCCTTGCTACTTAGTTTAAAAACTGGTTAATAAAATTCACATGAAAAATATGAGACTGACGTTTGAATAAAAAACTAAACCACTGCCCAGCTGAACTGTGAAATCCGAGGGAGGGAAGAGTCATCCTGTGAAATGTTGGAAAGTGTGCATGAATAGGCTTCATTTTATTCTCAACAGGTCTTGCCAATGACTCTCTCGTTACCACAAGAAGACTGGAAAATATTGAAAATTTATTACTGTGTCTAAAACCTATGTATAACATCACCATTACTCTCCTGATGAGGAGTCTGATAGCTGGAATGTCCCTGAGAGAGCAGCTAAAATACAAATTGCTTCTCTCCAAATGTCCGAAAATCGTTAAAGTCACATTCCTATGGCACTACTCGAGGGCGAGGGACAGCAGTAGTAAGAAGAGCGACAGGAAACTCAATAAAAGTAGTAGCTGCAACAGCAATAGGAGTAGTAGAAGTAACACTAGCAAGAATAACAGGAATAACAGAGGCACTATGCAATGCCATTGAAAAAAAACGAGAGCAAGCATTGCTCAACAATGTTGCTTTCTTTAGCAAAATAATTGGATCCAACATTCCAGTGCCTCTTAATGGGACCACAAAAAATGATGTTGTCACACAACACCTCAACGCACTGTGGACAAGAATCATGGTATTGGAAGACTCAGAAAAAGAAGAGAGCGCACAGACCCTGGTTGACAATGAGCACTCAGGTGATTACTGTAATGATGAGTCCAACCAGAAGATATCATCGATCAGATACTGTCTGCTGCTGCCGTCACCCACAAAGACAGTGAGGTACTGGATAATACCTTTAAACCAGGAACCGACATAAAATAGGCACATTTCTCGTGTTGCTATGGAAAACGAGGATATATTCAAGTGATGCTGATGTGGCATTTGCACTTCCTGTTTCTACTTTATGATATATATTAAATAAACTTTAGACTTGATATGAAAGATATCATTGACTCAGTTATGTTTCTGAGAATTTTCTTTTACTCCATCAAATTTTTGAAAACAAGACGCTTCAGTTTTCTAGCTATATATTTTGAAAGAAAAAAAATTGCATTTTTAATTTATTGTGTTAATAACAAAAGAACACTGTAATCTAGGTCATAGATACAGCGGATATTTCTTTGTTTTTTCCCCTTGCTGTGTATCAGGTTTTCGGCTATAATATTTAGACTTATTCATCACAATTATCCAACACACTGGGAGACTGTGTTTCATTATTTACACTATATACGTTTTTGCAACTAAATTTGCATAAGCTCGAAGGAAATAAATATAATAGAAAGTTGAAATAAATTTGTTTAATTGATCCAAAAGCAATATTCACCATCCATATTGAAATTATAAGCTAAATGAACAATGCATATAGTAAATAAGTTTATAGTGTGTGTGTGTGTGTGTGTGTGTGTGTGTGTATGTGTGTGTGTGTGTGTGTGTGTGAGAGAGAGAGAGAGAGAGAGAAATTTTTTTTTTAATAAATCAACTGGCTCATTGCTCCAGCTAGGAAGTTCCATCATTATTAGAAAGTCATTAGTACCGCTGTTAGAATTAATAGCTTGGTGCTTAGCTGTCTACGAAAGGCAAAGGGAGGTGACAGAATTATTTACTTGATTCAGTTTTGAAAAAAAAAAAAAAAACGTAAAAGTTACTAAAATTACGGTACGATATTTTTATACTTCTGCAGGCACAGAAAAAAAAAATGAGGGTACAGTAAGAAATCACGATATTTTAGACACGTACGAAAACAGGACAGAAGAAAGTGCCATACCGTACCATTCAACCAGCCTTGGTGGTAGATGCACTACGGTATACACTGAAGAACCGCCAGAAGTCTTCCCACACGCTTACAAGAACACAATTTTGGTATGTTGGAAATAGTATAAAATACCTACGTATAAGTTGATGAGTAAGACATATATTTGACTGAAGAAGCCTACTGTGTAGGCGAAAACGTACACGTATTATTAATGTACATAAAAACGACAAAATAAATTTAAATGTCAACAATGTAACTATCCAACACTATCTTAGAACGATGCTTAACGCATGGCGTGAGCCAGTAGTGCTTGTGCAGTGCTCTTCTGATGCTGATCTTCACCTGATCTCAGTCCCTGAGTTAAGATGCATCGTTCTCACGTTCTCTATGTACTATGTACTCTATGTACTTAATTGGTATAACGTTTCATGGGTGAAACGTTATATCAATAAGGGCGAAACCTAATAGAAAACTAATAGAATTCCAGTTCTTAAAAGCTGTTCTTCCTGTTTCTGCTTTTGGTATCACAGTATTTCTGGGGTTGTATTTACCTCTGATGTTTACCTTCTACGCACGTTGGCGAGTCTCGCCTTTCCTAGTCACAGTAAACCACTTGATATTAGCTTTTGCGTTTTAATTCTCGTATTTATGAGTTTGAGTCCTCTTTTAAACCTCGGGCTTATGAGACGTTTCTCGTGGGAGGTGAAAAATCTGCCAGTGAACAAAAGCTCGACCAGAAATTACAATGATGTGGTTACGACTAGCGATGAAAATGAGATTTAATCCGCTTGAGTAGCTTTGTTTTTTGTTCCGATTAAGCTGGAAAATCATGTCCTAACGCGTGCACACACACACACACACACACACACACACACACACACACACACACACACACACACACACACACACACACACACACACACGCACACACACACACACAGCTCATGGATCAGGGAGAGAGAGGACCTAGTAGCAATCAGTGAAGAGGCGGGGTCAGGAGCTATGAATCGACTCCTGTAACCACAAATAGGTAAGTATACACACACACACACACACACACACACACACAGCTCATAGAGCAGGGAAATAGAGGACCTAGTAGCAATCAGTGAAGAGGCGGGGTCAGGAGCTATGAATCGACCCCTTTAACCACAAATAGGTGAGTATACACACACACACACACACACACACACACACACACACACACACACACGCACACACACACACGATAATGACATAAAATACTGTGAGGAATTGACAAGATGGACAAAGACAGGATGTTCCATAGATGGGACACAGAAACAATTGGAAGTTGAAGACTCAGATGAGTCAAAGAGATGTTAGGAAGTATTTCTTTAGTCATAGAGTTGTCAGGAAGTGGAATTGCCTAGAAAGTGACGTAGTGGATGCAGGAACCATACATAGTTTCAATACGAAGTTTGATAAAGCTCATGGAGCAGGGAGAGAGAGGACCTAGTAGCCATCGGTGAAGAGGCGGGGCCAGGAGCTATGAATCGATCCCTGCAATCACAAATTGGCGAGTACAAATACATGAGTACACGCACGTACAGAGCCCGCTAGTATTAGGTGCTGTCGTGTATAATAACCTCGACAATTATACGTTTAAGTTGCAACACCTGTGTGAGACTTCTCGAGTCAGAGTGAAATTAGAGAAAGTAAATAGTAGCGTATCAAAACTGATGACAGGAGGAATGAAGAAATAAAGCAGACATTATAACATGTGTAATACATGTATGAATAGGGTGGATAAGGAGGAGAGAGAATGGTTATAAGTTACATACCCAATTAACAAAAGAGATGAAATCACAGACCAGGAGAGGATTGAATCCATGGCAGGCGAGTCCTTAAACTCTCAGGTCAGTGTGCTAACAACTGTTCCATGCCAACCTAACAAACTTTATCCAACTAGGTAAAAACCTGTATTTATGGTCACAGTGGTGGCTCATGCTAACAACATTCCTATGGTGTACAGAAATGTACCTATTAGGATCAATCATGTTAGGCCGGAACGGAGCTATGGTTATCACACTGGCCTGTGAGTCTCACTCGTTCTGTGATTTGTTTGTGGTCTTGGTATTACGATTTCGGGAGAAAAACAGAGATATCAGAAAACGTATGTTTATTTTAAGAACGTTAAAGGGTGACTTAAGTAATAATACAGATGGAGCGGCACTACATACAAAGGCTCTTTAATAGAAATAACTGGGTTATTTCATATCAGTGAAATAACCCAGTTGGAGATCAACCGTAGATCAACCACCTGCAAATTTAAAAATGTACTGACTAATATGTAATAATACACATCGCTGAACAAACAGCCAAGAACTCCGCACACAGCTGTGCGAAGTTAAAATTTCAATAAATGATTTAGAAAACCGACAAGTTGATAAATGAGATACTTGTGCAACATTTGGGTATCTTTATTTAGTAAACGTTTCGCCAGCCAGTGGCTTCTTCAGTCCAATACAGAGGAAAGTGGAAGATGGGGATGAGCTTGAGGCACTGATTACCTCAAATTCATCCTCACCTTCCACCTTTCTTTGCATTGGACTGAAGAAGCTACTGGCTGGCGTAATGTTTCCAGGTTAAAGATACCCAAATGTTGCACAAGAGTCTTATTTATCAAACTAGCGAACGTTCAGAGGCTCGCAACGAGACTTGTCTGATCTACGAGGAATGACCTGCGAGGACACACTGAAGAAGCTAAATCTGATGATATTAAAAGATTGAAGCAAAAGAAGATGGATTACTGATACTGACTAGTCACTGAAACCTTCATATTAGTTCATTAACAACCTAAGACAGCATGTTGACTGGTTACCACCCAGAACAGAGTACTGAAAATCATAGAATAGCTGACAGTTGTAGCAGTGTAAAAAATAAACAACTTCCATCTTTCATTTAAATATTCTTGCCAGTTTTTCGACGCGGTAATTCTTTGGTAATTCTTTACGGTCACGTTTTCCGGCAGGCAGTATGACCAGAGGAGGTAGAAGAGGATACACGTTTATTATATTATAATAATATAATGCACTTTTATTATATTATCGTTAATACAACTATTAAGAGTCTTGACTCTACTTGAATTATCTAGTTAGTCCATAAAGTCTTCACCTTTCACGTGAATTATCACCACCGCCCTTTTCCTCGTTCTTCTTCTCTTCCTCTTCTTGTTCCTCTTTCTCCTCCTCAGCCTTCTTCCCCTCCTCTCTATCTCTATCTCTCTGCTTCAGCAAGGCGGCCAGACGCCCCACATTCAACAACACACACCAGCCACCTCCTGGTGCAGGCGCGGAATTAAGAATGAAATATCCCGGGCGATAAGAGAGACGCATGGTAGGCTCCCAACTCTGCCTCCCCCAATCCCGATAGACATTTGCTCGATATATCTACATTACGCTGCCCTGAGACACCCATCACACGCTACAACAGCACCCGCGAGAACCCCATTAAGAGCCAAGAAGCGGGAAGTAAAATGGGTACTGCAAGCCGACCTCCTTCATTCCTTCCCCATGAACCGTCTCAGGCAAATGTCTGTCCGCTCGAAGGAAGACCAAATGTTAGTCGGATTTTCCTTGTAGAATTATCTTCAAGAAGTGGTCCCTGGATACTAGTGAAGAGCTCTTAATCCAAGGAATTGAAACTACTCATCTCTCCCTTAGATCAAACCTGATTACCTTCTGTTCTCCAGGCACTAACAAATTTGTGTTTACTGGTTTCTCAGAATAATAATAATCTAGGTTGGACTGACCCTCTCTGTTGCATCTGCGGCATTCATAGACACTAACCTTTTGAATTCTGCTGCTGTTGTTGTACTCGTCGGGGAAGAAAATCATCCGACACAGATTTATGTCAGGTTTATGTAGCTTCTGTGGTATTCACTTATATAGCAGTTTTGAATCTTGCTGTTGTTGCTATTATTGCAGGTAGAAAAGACAATCTTCCGACACAGTTTTGTGTAGCTTCTGTGATATTCATTAATATGCTCGTTTAAAGATGTTGTTGTTGTCATTGTAATCAGGAGAGAAGTCACCTGATAGGTTTTCGTCGTGTGGTGACTCGTTTAAAGACTCGTTTAAAGATGTTTAAAGATGTTGTCATTGGGTACGGGAGTTATTTCTAGGGAAGCTTTAGGTAGTAGTCGTGGAAATATAAACACATGCAATATAATGTGATCCTTTATTGACTACGTTTCGCCCACACAGTGAGCTTTTCAGAGCTCACTGTGTGGGCGAAGCGTAGTCAATGGGGGATCGCATTATACTGCATATGTGTTTATATTTCCATTGTGTCGGTATTTTATACCATTTATTTCCAGGTAGTAGTCGTTCTGATAAGGACCTGCCTCGCATGGGCCAGTAGGCCTTCTGCAGTGTTCCTCCATTATTATGTTCTTATGTTGTTGTCACTGTAATCAGGAGAGAAGTCACCTGATAGGTTTTCGTCGTGTGGTGACGCGTTCAGTAGCGCTGTTGCACATAAGATGGAGGTGAGGTGAGAAGCAGCCTATGGCGTTGCTGCTATGGACGGCGGTACCTAGTACATGCGAGGAGCTCTCTGTACAAACTCTGTAAGAGTTATCCTGGCTGAAAATATGCTCTCGTTTCCGAAAATGCTTTATTGTTTTATTCTCCCTCGTTTTCTTTCGAGGATCAGGGAAAACAGCCCTGGAAAATTGAGGATATTATCGACCGTAACAGCTCGTGCATGGTTTGAGCAGGAAAATGCTAGGGGACAGCCGACACTCAGTAAGCCTTAACAACTCTTTTAACTGTCATTGTCACTGGGTGACGTTCTTTGTGCGCTTAGGCTGAACTGCTTGCGAATGTCGTTTGAGCCACCTTTCCATAGTGCTAACGCCTGAATTGCACATCCAGTCTTACGATTGATATACTGCTGAGAGTGAAAACTAATGCACTTTGCTTCCCTTGATTAGCAATTGGGTCTAGTCCTGACACTTTTCCTCTTTTCTCCGATATTTCCTCTCCTCCACCTATTCTTCATCCTGTCCCCACTTGCCCCTCGCTCCTAGTGGGTCCTTACCTGTGAGTCCTCTGTTCTGTTCTGTAAGCCTTTAGCACATATCTCGCCCAATGGGAGTGCGGGATTTGCTGGAAAAAAAAAATACAAAACGCAAACACTAAGACACTTTATTGGAAACATTTCGTTCCTGGGGCCGTGGTCACGCCAAGATCCCAGGACCTAAACGTTTTGAATTAGTTGTCCCAATGTTTGCATTTTGTGTCTTGGTTTAACAACCTGTCGATATCACACAGCAGTTTTACCGGATACGGATCTGCAAACATCTTCGCCAGCATCCACTTAAGATTTGCTGTTCAAAATCTTGCAAATACTGAAATTCTTCAAGAAACACCTCACGCTGGAAGGTGATAGCAACTGCCTTTATAACAAGATAGCCCCGTAGGCATACCTTGTTAATCACTTAAAGATATCCCTACGGGGATCAACAAAAATATTTTCCTAAACTAAAATTTTCGTATATAATGTAACACTTGATTCGAAAGACTAAATTTTCAGCGATGGTTTAGTTTAACTAGCTAGGGTGAGATTCCTGTAATTACTCCCGCTGTTGCGGGATTCGTCTGTAAAAACTTGACTTTGTGGTCACAGTGGTGGCCCATGTTAATCTTCCTATGGTGTATGGAAATATACATACCTGGACGAATCTTATTAAAGCCAACTGTAGTTAACGTACTGGCCTGTGAATTTAAAGAATCACTTGCCATGGGTTCAAGCCCCACCTGTTCCGTGATTTGATTACCATTTTATTCCAGGACTTTGAAATCCATATGATAACCTGAAAAAGTCTTTTCTGATCAGCTTCAACTCTCAACAGCGGCGAATCTTACTTACAAGATATTCAATTTTTAAACTGGTTATCTTTCTCGCTAAATAACTTAAGTATTTTTTTAAACGGCTTCAGTCTTTAATGTTCAATGGATCTGAGAGGTAGGACAGCATCTTATAAACATAGGCTATGATGATGTACATTCGCTAATTTACTAACATAGCTAATTAACCAGGAGTTGCCGGATTCCGAGCAATAACTGGAGAATACGTCTTCTGATAAGCTGAAAACTTTCAAACTGTCCTGAAAGGAAGGACTACATTGATTTTGGTTTTTATTCATAACTTTACAAAGCCTAATTTTATCAGCTTCGAAACATCCATGCTGGTGAAATCTAACTAGGACAAGGTCCATGGAACTATTGGGGTGGGCAATTGTCCTTTTTGGCATTTTACAAAGCCATTTCTGATTTTGGTTTCCGTACAATAACTTGAGAAAGCCTTTTTGGATTGGATTCAAATTTTCAACACAAGTGTATCCTACTTCAGGGAATGTTGCAATTGTTATTGGGTGTAGCACCTAATTCGATCATTTTATTTTTAAAACGATGTGATGATTTCTCCGTGAAATGAGTAAGTATTTTCATAACAGTCTCAGTCTTAGTCGTCTGATCCATATTGCGAAAAGGAAAATTTTAGATTCACGCTGCATAAGTATTTTTTTTACTAACATAGTTAATAAACTTGGAATTGTTGGATTCTGTGCATTAACTGTACGTTGTACTTACAACATATAAAATCCCAAGCCTCTTCTGTGTCCCAGCTACCACACGCTCTCACGTGACCTCGTGAAGGTCAATACAACTACAGTGAAAAGCACAATATAATCCGTCCACAGCAAGAGGTCCTGCGCCCCCTACCCCACCCAGTTCCAAAATACTGGGTTTCCTTTGATTTACTGCCACTGCGAAGATTCCACAGCCTCCCAGGAGAACAACTTTCGGGAACGACCGACAACCAGTGAACGGCCAATTAAAGGTTCCTTTACTAACACACATAACATCAACAATGGGGATGTCTTCCGTATTCACGTTCTCTGCGAAACGCACGATGCGGATGCCTATTCCGCGACAACCTTCCCTTGTTGGAAGTACACAACAATCTAGACTCACGAAATCGTAAAAACACGATTGTAAACAAATCACGGTACTGGTGGGGCTTGAACTCATGGCGAGGGAGTCCTAATGCACTGTAAGTTTTAGGACTCGTTTGCCATGCGTCAAATCCCACCCGTTCCGTGATTTCACACAGCAATCTAACCCAGTCAATCACCCAAGTCCCTAACCCAAAACAGTGAAGGATTCTACGAAGATAATATCAAATTACCTTCCCATTGGTATTCGCAATACCCAGAACCACAACTACAGCAAACTCACAGCACCCACATAAATATTGGCACAGCCTATCTTCGTCCTATCTTCATCCAACACAATTCTGGTCCAGGAAGACATCTAAATGAACCCGTACTTTCAACCATCATACTGCGCAAGCCACACATCCTCCTCCAATCAAGACTCCACCAGCTTAATTTCCATATAATACAATTATACAAACTTCATAACTGATCCGTCATGTAACCCACTAATCCACAAGAACACATTTCAGAGCTTTCCTGCATTTACAAATTAACTCCGCAGTATTGCAGTGCCCGTTGCATCCTTGGTGTTGCGACAAATGTCCATAGCTGTCTTAAGGGCGGAAAACAATAAAATCACAACAGTCTGCTAAATAATGGTTTCTGAGGAATTTCGATCATCCGTAAGGCAAACTTCATGAATCCCAGCTTTCCCTCTCGCTGTTAATAACTTGAAAAACCGGACTAAGTTGGGATTAAGAAATCACAAACATCATATTGGTTTGGAAATAAAACGATTAAAAGGAACGAAGTAAATATCATAATAAAATAATTGAAAAGGCTTAACTTGGTAATACAACGAATAAAAACATTAACTAAGTTATCGAACACTAAGTTAACAAATTCCACAGCCAAAGAAATGATTAATTAAGGTGCCGATCGTTGCATATTCAGCCTCTGATTGCACCTCATTATAATAACATATTAAAAAAAGTATTATCCTGGGTAATTAAACAAGCACGAATCTATTTTAATCACCGATATTTCATGAATAATAATCGTATTAACTCGTGGCTCACTGTACCGTTTATGACTATGTAGTCATTCTTCGGAATCGCTGATGAGGCTATTTTGGAAAAGCAATATCCCGTAATAGAATATAGATTCCTGTGAAAATCTCAGAGTACCGCTGGATCAAATATTGGTTTCCTGGGTGGGGGCGCAGTCTGACTCTTAAAATAAACGGATGTAAATATCGAAATCTATTTTTGCTTCAACAGAAACTACGAGGATGGAGGTTAGGTTAGGTAAGGTTTGTCAGGAAACAGGACAAGTGTTTCCTGACACGAGTCTTAGTCAGATGATGACCCACCTTTGGAGCTTTGGTCATCTGACCGAGGCCTACCGCTGGCTTACCGGTCCACCCCTTTAAAAATTATGGTCAGTTATAACCATTTTTACTCCGTATGTACGAGGATGGAGAAAATATAGAGGGAGTAGAGCAAGCTTTCACTGTGACTACGTTTCGTCTTATGTGGAACTCAACGCAGAGTGAAACGTTGTCATAATGAAAAGCCTGTTCGGCACCAGTGTCTTTTTTTTTTTAAGCACTCAACGAAAAGTAATTTTTTATTCAGAAACTAGCACACTGTGCAAGTAACTGGTGACCGATATTTCACACAACTCTCACATGTTTCTTAATCCCTTACATTCCAGTTTACAAGAACCGCAAATTCGGTGTTGCTAAAGTATAACAATACAGCAGCCGACTCAACAACTCTGTTGCTATCAACCGTTTAGCATGACTTACTCTCACTAGTGGAAGTAAGTCATGCTAAACCCCATCACTGAGGGACTGATTACCACGTCTTTTGTTCCACAGTCTTCTCATTATGTCCTTGAATTTGTATTGATAAATCCACTGGATGGCAAAACGTCTACATAATAAGGATACCCAGATGTTGCGCATGTGTCTAATTCTTCTTCATAAAGACCCGTGTTAGGACACTACTGGTGAATATTATAGGTAGATAAGCTGCCGCTTCAGGTTAATTGGCTGATTATCTTGTATCAAGACTGATGAACTGAAGACATCAGACTACGTCTCCACTTCTACTTCGTCTTCATAGAAAGCTGATGTCTCCAGGAGAGTGATTCACCACTCTACTCACCTAATTGTGGTTGGAGGGGTCGATTCATAGTTCCTGGCCCCACCTCTTCACTGGTTGCTACTAGGTCTTCTCTTTCTCTCTCTCTCGGTTCCATGAGCTTTATCATACGTCATCTGTGTTCGACAGGCAATAACCAGAAAAGAGAGAGTAAGAGAAAAGTAGCGAGAGCAGAATCAGCAAGTGAAGCAGAAAGAGTTAAGCAGTTTACAAGAAGTTTGAAGCGGTTAGAGTAGCAAAAACAGTAGTAATCAGAAGACGCTTCCTCCAATATATTTAATGTGTAGAACAGTGTAAGAAACTCGAGCGGCAGATAAGTTGCAACATCAGTAGCAAAAGACGCTTGCAGCAGTTTAACTATACAAAATTGTAATAGCAGAAAGTTTCTTCAGCTGTTCAAGTTGCAACAGTAATATCTAAATACTCGTGCAGCCTCTCAAGCTGTAGCAGCATGTGGTGAAAGATGGTGTAGTAGTTTAAATTGCAATAGCAGTAACAATACCCGTGGTAGCACCAGTAATTTCTGTAAAATCTTCGTTGTTAACGGTGCCGTCGTACGCCAGAGATATTAATTCAGTCCTAAATCCTATCAAGATTATCAGAAAAGACAACCGTCACCTTCATAAAATAAACAGACTAACAGATGAATAAGATACATGTCTAACACTTGGGTGTCTTTATTGTGGTTTTATGAATCCGGTACAGAGACTGAACGATGGAAGACTATGACGCTTCTCCCATTGTAGCAGCAACCACAATCTCTGCTGAACTACACTTCTCCACCACACTGCAACACCCACAATCTCTGCTGTACTACACTTCTCCACCTCACTGTCACCGCCTGTCTAACTCTACTCTTCTTCACTCTAATTTTTATTTATAACTCCATCCTTCCACATCACGGAAAATCCACTTCTGTGCCACTCCGTTTCTCCACATTTTCCATCTTTCTATTTCTCCACCTCTCCACATTACTCATTCTCCATTTCTCAATCTTTTCATTACTATATCTCACTACCACTCTGACGTCCTTACCAAACCATGTGTTTATCTCCCTATCTCTCTACCAGCCCACTTCTTTTTATCTCTATTCTTCCAACTGTTCACCAAATCTCCCCACCACTCCGCCTCCCGACCAGGCCATCTTTGTAATCCTCTATTTCTATCCATCCCTCCTCCCTATCTTCCTTGTCTGTTTTACCCTTGTATCGAGTCTCCAATTTAAGTAAAGAAGTAAGGACTAGCAGAGGCAATAAACACTTCCAGACACTCCAGGAATATTCCAGCCTATTACCACCTAATCCTTTCACAACACAGCGAAGATTGCTGCGCCTCCAAGCCCTCCAAGACTTCCGTGTTATGAGGTCTTCAGTTGTTGATGGGTTCCTTTGTGATTGCGGCAAGAATACAAGGGGGTGATTGAGCCTCCTGTGACGCAGGGAAAGATAGCAACTCATTTAGTTTAAGGAGAGAGATTCTGACTCCAGGGTTAGAGAAAGTAGTGTGAGAGAATAATAGTCTTATGAAAGCATGTTTACTAGATATGTATGAATTTATCTATCTATCTATCGATATATATATATATATATATATATATATATATATATATATATATATATATATATATATATATATATATATATATATATATATATATATATATATTATACATCTGGAGTGGAAGACGTAGGGAAAGGCCAGAGTAAAAATGTTCATTCCTTGTTTAAACTTTATTTTGAAAGGTAGAGGCTTGAGCATCCAGTAGGTATGTGTGAGTAGGTAAGAAATTTCACACTCCGGTGAGGGAGGAGGAGGAAGCGAATGGGAATCCAACATCGTCCACACTGGTGTGGAAAAAAGATGTTACCGCTGCACCAACTAGTACCATAACACGTAAAGAAGCATGTTGCAGAAAAAATGTTTATTCTGGCGACGTTTCGCTCTAAACTTATTCTAGTGTACATAATGACAGAATCCTGACTTTTTTTTTTTTGGGGGGGGGAATAAAGACAGTTGTAGTGAAGACCTTTGTTTATGCAAGCTTTTATCCCTCACTAGGCTTTACCAAGCACTTGATAAAGCCTAGTGTTGAGTGCAACATTGCTCAGATAAAGATCTCCACAGCAACTGTGTCTTTATGTTTTACTTAGACATATTCTGCTACACGTCTCAGTGTCTTCATACTTATTGGCTGTATGATCTTGATACTTGTTGAATGTATGATCTTGATACTTATTGACTGTATGATCTTGATACTGAATGTATGATCTTGATACTTATTGACTGTACGATCTTGATACTTACAGAATGTATGATCTTGATACTTGTTGACTGTATGATCTTGATACTTACTGTCTGTATGATCTTCAACCAGCCAACCTAGAGCAGCTCATACCTGATTCCAGTTGTCACTAAGTTAAGACTCACCTGCTGCCTCGTATCTCAATCTTGTACTTACCACGAATATCTGAAGGCTCGATAACATGTGTTTATATAGCCTTTCATTCATATCAATATAAACTGAAGCTGACTCATGAAACCGTAATATAAAGATTGAAGGCTTTGAAGGGACGAAAGCTAGAGCACGCCACAACCATGTTGGTGTGGGATTCATCTGTAAATTTTTGCATTTGTGGCCACAGAGGTGGTCCATGCCACCCTCCCTATGGCGTATAGAAATAAATCTTGTAAGATGAATGTTATTAGAATCAGCTGGTCCAGCGGTTAACGCACTGGCCTGTGAGTTTTAGGACTCACCTGCCAAGGGTTCGAGACCCACTTGTTTTGTGATAAACTGAAATAGTTCGCTGTCTAGCTTGAGCTGATTCAGAACGCTGTCCTAGTTAATGTTTATTCTACAGCATGCGTCTTGTCTTTAACGTTGTTGACAATATATTATTTGGTTGTCTCCATTCACTCCTATCAAACACGCGTGAGCGTGTTTGATAGGAGTGAATGGAGACAAACGGTTTTTAATACTTGACGTGCTGTTAGAGTGTGAGCAAAGTAACATTTATGAAGGGGTTCAGGGAAACTGGCAGGCCGGACTTGAGTCCTGGAGATGGGAAGTACAGTGCCTGCACTCTGAAGGAGGGGTGTTAATGTTGCAGTTTTATAACTGTAGTGTAAAGCACCCTTCTGGCAAGACAGTGATGGAGTGAATGATGGTGAAAGTTTTTCTTTTTCGGGACACCCTGCCTTGGTGGGAATCGGCCAGTGTGATAATAAAAACAAAATAATGAGAAAGTTGTTCAAGATGCTCTCAAATTGACTTTAATACCACCGTAAAATAGAATCTGAGGCAGCAGCATCTGACATCAGTAAAAAAGAGGATATCCTTGCGAGATGCAAAATTAATTAAGCATTGTAATTACCATTACTAGTTCCTGCTGCATGGAACATGGGGGTAAAAAATGAAATATTAATTACATGACGTCAAGCTCTAAGAAGAGAATTTAATTATAAATGACATTAAATTTGTTTGAAGCGCACGACATTGGCTAATAATCGCGGCTTTGAAGAACAGATGAAACAAATGCTGTAAACTTCTGGCCAAACTCTTCTACCTAAACGAAATGAGATTCTGTGGTGGAGGCAGGAAGTCGCGTAGACATTTAATATCCATGGTAAAGCACTGGCTCTGACGCCAGCGGTGAAGAGATCCTGGTGCTCTACCATAAACACAGTCTGTGACCTGGATTAAAAGGTCAAACGCAAGTTTCACGGTGCTCGTACTAAGTGGACCATCACGAGACTAACACACATCAGCTGACAAAAAAATTAGCATGTCAACATAATAGTTCAAAGCAATAATAACAGCATGGAAGCAAAGCAACATCATGGGAGTAGGTGTAAAAAATATTACCAACATGAAATTGGAGGGTGTCGAGGCTATTTTCTGAGGGGATATATGTTCGATTTAACTGCTTAAAAGTTTGTCTAGATAGTTTAGATGAGGACAGTATAGCAGGAGGCTTTCTCCCGAGCTTCCACTTCCTCCCCAATGTAAGTTATTTAAAAGGAAAATTGGAATTATGTTTGGACTTATTACTGCTGTGACTATTTTAACAATCATCACCACTGCTTCAATCTCTGCAGTTATTATTACACTCATAACTACCACTACCACTACTTTTGCTATTAATACAGTCACTACGATTGATATAACCATTGCTACTATGTATTCCCTGGTAAGGGACAATAACGAGACCTATTATAACGGATGGATTCGGTCAAAGTCCCGTTTTCAGTATCTTTGTTTAAAGAATCTGCAGTGCCTTCTGACAGACCCAGGTTGGAGACACATGATCCACAGCTTACAGAGTTACGTTCACGACTGTGGGATTTCTGTGTTTGATGTAAATGGTTTACAGAACAGACAGTTAAAGAATTAGACACTTTTACAACATTTGGGAATCTGGTAAAGAGATGAATGGTGGAAGAAGAGAATGAGTTTGAATCAATCCCTCAACCTGGAGCCGATGTGTTCAGTCCATCAATCTTGAGAAATGTAGCACATACGCACGGGGAAGTGTTGATAAGAGTCCCAAATATTTTAAAAATGTTTAATTCTTCAACTTGTCGGTTTGTAAACCATTTACACCATATCTGTCAGACTAAACAACATCTTGGGAACTTAATACAGGTAATTCTTCAACTCTTGTCTAACTTATAGACATGACCTACTTACACTAGTGAAATTTTCTATTGGTGACTCCGCCTCCTGCTGCTTCAACTCACCTGTTTGTAGTATATAAAAGCCATTTATCCGTGCATATACTGCACTTTTCCCAAGATTGATGGACTGAATACATCGATTGAGGGACCGATTACCTCAAACTCCTCTTCTTCCAACTTTCATCTCTATACTGGACTGAGGAAACCACTTTTGGCGAAACGTTTCCCCAACAGATTCATAAAGGCTGCACAAGTGTCTAATTCTTCATTTCCAGGTTTGTTGACACTCTTGCAGACTGTGAATTTTATCCAGGTGTCAGGTGATCATTATATATTAATTCTTTTATGGAGGAGCGCTAGAGGAGTAAGAAGACCTGAATACATTCACTAAGGACGTTTGATTACTTAAAATACATGTGTTGGAAGTGATCAGGGTTCGAGGACCAAAGATTTATCAGTAACGGTGTTCTAAGTAAATGTAGGCTGTACGTTTACTTCAAGTTGTCTCTTTTTCTCCCTTTTCTGTCAATCAAACCGATGGTATTGACTTGTTTTTCATCTGTTCCACTAATCAAAGTTT
This sequence comes from Cherax quadricarinatus, assembly GCF_038502225.1. Taxonomy (NCBI): domain Eukaryota; kingdom Metazoa; phylum Arthropoda; class Malacostraca; order Decapoda; family Parastacidae; genus Cherax; species Cherax quadricarinatus. Next base: position 9,834,234 of record NC_091362.1, on the reverse strand, counting down.
ACAATCAACTCTATCGACCAAAGTTTGTAAAACAAAAAACTATCAGGGAAAGTTTGTAACTATACGGACAATATTACAAAGAATAACTTTCTGTATACGTTAAGTATATGACTGAGGCAGCAGCAGTAGTTACAAGATAGAGTAGCAGAGAGTCGGAATAACAAGACGCACGAGTCGAAAATACAAATTTCATTGCTGTAACGTTACTAAGAAATCCAATAAGAAAATTTCACAAATAAGTCAAAAATCTAAATTTTCAAACAACGCTACTAAGCAAATTTTACAAACATCTCTTATAAGGAAACATTACACACAACTCTACCAAGTTTTGTAAACAGGTCTACCAAAAAAAAAAAATCTTTACAGTCAACTTTGCCAGACTTTACAAATAACTTTGCCAAACTTTATAAATAACTTTGCCAAACTTTACAAATAATTTTGCCAAACTTTACAATGTTGCTAAACTTTACAATTCTACCATGAAAGTTCTTGCTACCAGCAAGAAGAGAAATACTGCACCAGGGGAAGTAGGAGCCCATCAGGAGTAATCTGAGGAAGAGGAGGGTATCTCTAATTGAATGGATCAAGAGCCCTTCACCAGCATCAAGGTCTTCCCCACACATGAAGGAAGTAATGGTGAGAATTTTCCTCATGTGGTGCTCAGCATGGGGGGATTTTTATCTTTATTTAAGATGATGCAAAAAAAAAAATTAATGTTTTTTGGATCCCCTTAAAGGCTCGAGTATCTAGAATAATTTTGGTTTGAGTGCACAATGATCATCTCTCATGGGGGGTCATGGAAAAACCCCTCATCCCTGGAGGCTGAGTGAGATATTGAAACTGTTGTAACTTTTGAACCAGCTATTCAGCCTGGAAATATGAGGTCCCCAGAGATTTCACATAAAAACTAATGATCCTTTTTATATGCTAGGTATACTGACGAGAGAAACCACCATTTTGACGGTATTGCCGGTAAAAAATGTTATTTGTGATCATGTCTGGTTACGTCAAATTTGTTAAACTGGTGTAATATTTAATGCTCGAGACAACGGCATGTTCCATTTTATTGTAGTTGACCTTTATATATATATATATATATATATATATATATATATATATATATATATATATATATATATATATATATATATATATATATATATATATATATATATTTTTATCACACTGGCCGATTCCCACCAAGGCAGGGTGGCCCGAAAAAGAAAAACTTTCACCAGCATTCACTCCATCACTGTCTTGCCAGAAGGGTGCTTTAGACTTCAGTTTTTAAACTGCAACATTAACACCCCTCCTTCAGAGTGCAGGCACTGTACTTCCCATTTCCAGGACTCAAGTCCGGCCTGCCGGTTTCCCTGAACCCTTTCATAAATGTTACTTTGCTCACACTCCAACAGCACGTCAAGTATTAAAAACCATTTGTTTCAATTCACTCCTATCAAACACGCTCACGCATGCCTGCTGGAAGTCCAAGCCCCTCGCACACAAAACCTCCTTTACCCCCTCCCTCCAACCTTTCCTAGGCCGACCCCTACCCCGCCTTCCTTCCACTACAGACTGATACACTCTTGAAGTCACTCTGTTTCGCTCCATTCTCTCTACATGTCCGAACCACCTCAACAACCCTTCCTTAGCCCTCTGGACAACAGTTTTGGTAATCCCGCACCTCCTCCTAACTTCCAAACTACGAATTCTCTGCATTATATTCACACCACACATTGCCCTCAGACATGACATCTCCACTGCCTCCAGCCTTCTCCTCGCTGCAACATTCATCACCCATGCTTCACACCCATATAAGAGCGTTGGTAAAACTATACTCTCATACATTCCCCTCTTTGCCTCCAAGGACAAAGTTCCACAGACTCCTAAGTGCACCACTCACCCTTTTCCCCTCATCAATTCTATGATTCACCTCATCTTTCATAGACCCATCCGCTGACACGTCCACTTCCAAATATCTGAATACATTCACCTCCTCCATACTCTCTCCCTCCAATCTGATATCCAATCTTTCATCTCCTAAACTTTTTGTTATCCTCATACCCTTACTCTTTCCTGTATTCACTTTTAATTTTCTTCTTTTGCACACCCTACCAAATTCATCCACCAATCTCTGCAACTTCTCTTCAGAATCTCCCAAGAGCACGGTGTCATCAGCAAAGAGCAACTGTGACAACTCCCACTTTGTGTGATTCCTTATCTTTTAACTCCACACCTCTTGCCAAGACCCTCGCATTTACTTCTCTTACAACCCCATCTATAAATATATTAAACAACCACGGTGACATCACGCATCCTTGCCTAAGGCCTACTTTTACTGGGAAATAATTTCCCTCTTTCCTACATACTCTAACTTGAGCCTCACTATCCTCGTAAAAACTCTTCACTGCTTTCAGTAACCTACCTCCTACATCATACACCTGCAAAATCTGCCACATTGCGTCCCTATCCACCCTGTCATACGCCTTTTCCAAATCCATAAATGCCACAAAGACCTCTTTAGCCCTATCTAAATACTGTTCACTTATGTGTTTCACTGTAAACACCTGGTCCACACACCCCTACCTTTCCTAAAGCCTCCTTGTTCATCTGTTTTCCTATTCTCCGTCTTACTCTTAATTCTTTCAATAATAACTCTACCATACACTTTACCAGGTATACTCAACAGACTTATCCCCCTATAATTTTTGCACTCTCTTTTCTCCCCTTTGCCTTTATACAAAGGAACTATCCATGCTCTCTGCCAATCCCTAGGTACTTTACCCTCTTCCATACATTTATATATATATATATATATATATATATATATATATATATATATATATATATATATATATATATATATATATATATATATATAATTTACCAAATTGCGGCAGGCCAGGATTCGACCCTACGAACCTTGTACTGCCTCCAGAGACAGCACAATGTATGCATCACCTAACCTTTGCACCACGGATCCTACAAGAATCACGCATGCAGCTGAGCTACATGGGCTAGTAACCCCTTCTCCTGTAGAAAATACTAAAAAAGAGAAGTTGGTGTGGATGTAGTGCGGATGATAAGAGAGATGGTTGCTAATGTTAGGAATGAAAAGAAGTTTGATGTCCTGGGTCTAAGTGAAACAAAGCTGAAGGAGGTAGGCGAGTTTCAGTGAGGAGAAATAAATGGAATTAAGTCAGAAGTATCTGAGAGAGTTAGAGCTAAGTAAGGGGTAGCAATAATGTTGAAGGATCAGTTATGGAAGGAGAAGAGGGAATATAAATGTATAAATTCAAGGATTATGAGGATTAAAATAAGGGTCGGATGCGAAAAGTGGGTCGTAATAAGTGTGTATGCACCTGGAGAAGAGAGGAGTGTAGAGTAGAGAGAGATTTTGGAAGATGTTAAGCGAGTGTGTAGGAACTTTTGAACCAAGTGAGAGAGTAATTGTGGTAGGGGATCTAAATGCTAAAGTAGGAGAAACATTTAGAGAGGGTGTGGTAGGTAAGTTTGCAATGACAGGTGTAAATGATAAAGGGAGCCCTTTGACTGAACTTTGTATAGAAAGGGGTTAAGTTATAGGTAATACATATTTAAAAAAAAAGAGGATAAATAAGTGCACATAATATGATGTAGGGCATAATGACAGTAGTTTGTTGGACTATGTATTTGTAGATAAAAGACTGTTGAGTAGACTTCAGGATGTGCATGTATGTAGAGGGGACACGGATATATCAGATCACTTTTTGGTTGTAGCTACAGTGAGAGTAAAAGGTAGATGGGATACAAGGAAAATGGAAGCAGCAAGTAAGAGAGAGGTGAAAGTTTATAAACTAAAAGAGGAGGCAGTTAGGGTAAGATACAAACTATTGGAGGATAGATGGGCTAGTGAGAATATAGGAAGTGGGGTCGAAGATGTATGGGGTAGGTTTAAAAATGTAGTGTTAGAGTGTTCAGCAGAAGTTTGTAGTTACAGAAAAGTGGGTGCGGGAGGGAAGAAGAGCGATTGGTGGAATGATGATGCAAAGAGAGTAGTGAAGGAGAAAAAAGTAAGCATATGAGAGGTTTTTACAAAGTAGAGGTGATGCAAGGAGTATATGGAGAGAAAAAGAGAGGTTAAGAGAGTGGTGAAGCAATGTAAAAAGAGAGCCAATGAGAGAAAGAGTGAGATCCCAGTCATTTAGTATAGACTCACTCTGCCAGTCATTCTAGTACAGACTCACTCTGCCAGTCATCTAGCACACACTCTCCCAGTCATCTAGTACAGACTTGCTCTCCCAGTCATCTAGTACAGACACACTCTCCCAGTCATCTAGTACACACTCTCCCAGTCATCTAGTAGAGACTCACTCTCCCAGTCATCTAGTACAGACACACTCTCCCAGCCATCTAGTACAGACACACTCTCCCAGTCATCTAGTACAGACACACTCTCCCAGTCATCTAGTACAGACACACTCTCCCAGTCATCTAGTACAGACACACTCTCCCATTCATCTAGTACAGACACTCTCCCAGTCATCTAGTCCAGGCCCACTCTCCCAGTCATCTAGTACAGACACACTCTCCCAGTCATCTAGTACAGACTCTCCCAGTCATCTAGTCCAGGCCCACTCTCCCAGTCATCTAGTCCAGGCCCACTCTCCCAGTCATCTAGTCCAGGCCCACTCTCCCAGTCATCTAGTACAGACACACTCTCCCAGTCATCTAGTACAGACTCTCCCAGTCATCTAGTCCAGGCCCACTCTCCCAGTCATCTAGTACAGACACACTCTCCCAGCCATCTAGTCCAGGCCCACTCTCCCAGTCATCTAGTACAGACACACTCTCCCAGTCATCTAGTACAGACTCACTCTCCCAGTCATCTAGTACAGACACACTCTCCCAGTCATCTAGTCCAGGCCCACTCTCCCAGTCATCTAGTACAGACACACTCTCCCAGTCATCTAGTACAGACACACTCTCCCAGTCATCTAGTACAGACACACTCTCCCAGTCATCTAGTACAGACACACTCTCCCAGCCATCTAGTACAGACACACTCTCCCAGTCATCTAGTACAGACACACTCTCCCAGTCATCTAGTACAGACACACTCTCCCAGCTATCTAGTCCAGGCCCACTCTCCCAGTCATCTAGTACAGACACACTCTCCCAGTCATCTAGTCCAGGCCCACTCTCCCAGTCATCTAGTCCAGGCCCACTCTCCCAGTCATCTAGTACAGACTCTCCCAGTCATCTAGTCCAGGCCCACTCTCCCAGTCATCTAGTCCAGGCCCACTCTCCCAGTCATCTAGTCCAGGCCCACTCTCCCAGTCATCTAGTCCAGGCCCACTCTCCCAGTCATCTAGTACACACTCTCCCAGTCATCAGATAAAGAACACTAAATCCACTTTAGTCCTGACAATTCCACCACACTTATTCCATTCCTATCTCCTCACTGTATTAAATCATAACTACATATACCTCACCCACACCTGCTACACTCCCACATGTTATCTCCTCCACTAATCTTCTTGCCCTCTTTATTCTATTTTTCTCCCTTCTCGGTCAATCCAACCTATATCATTTTTTCACTCAATTCCACCAAAATTTACAAACAATTCTATCAATCAAATATTGTAAAAAAGAAAAAAAAGCTTTGTCAGGCAAATTTTACACATTATTTTTTGTAAATAAACTTTGCAAATAATCTTTCCAAAGAAAAGTTTACTAACAAATCTACTAAGAAAATCTTGCAAAGAAATTAAAATTTTACAAATAATTATCAAAAGGAAGTTTTACGAACAGATCTTTACTAAGCTTTACGAACAGATCTTTACTAAACTTTATGAACAGATCTTTACTAAGCTTTATGAACAGATCTTTACTAAGCTTTATGAACAGATCTTTACTAAGCTTTATGAACAGATCTTTACTAAGCTTTATGAACAGATCTTTACTAAGCTTTATGAACAGATCTTTACTAAACTTTATGAACAGATCTTTACTAAGCTTTATGAACAGATCTTTACTAAGCTTTATGAACAGATCTTTACTAAGCTTTATGAACAGATCTTTACTAAAGCTTTATGAACAGATCTTTACTAAGCTTTACGAACAGATCTTTACTAAGCTTTATGAACAGATCTTTACTAAGCTTTATGAACAGATCTTTACTAAGCTTTATGAACAAATCTTTACTAAGCTTTATGAACAGATCTTTACTAAGCTTTATGAACAGATCTTTACTAAAGCTTTATGAACAGATCTTTACTAAGCTTTATGAACAGATCTTTACTAAAGCTTTATGAACAGATCTTTACTAAGCTTTATGAACAGATCTTTACTAAGCTTTATGAACAGATCTTTACTAAGCTTTATGAACAGATCTTTACTAAGCTTTATGAACAGATCTTTACTAAGCTTTATGAACAGATCTTTACTAAGCTTTATGAACAGATCTTTACTAAGCTTTATGAACAGATCTTTACTAAGCTTTATGAACAAATCTTTACTAAGCTTTATGAACAGATCTTTACTAAGCTTTATGAACAGATCTTTACTAAAGCTTTATGAACAGATCTTTACTAAGCTTTATGAACAGATCTTTACTAAAGCTTTATGAACAGATCTTTACTAAGCTTTATGAACAGATCTTTACTAAGCTTTATGAACAGATCTTTACTAAGCTTTATGAACAGATCTTTACTAAGCTTTATGAACAGATCTTTACTAAAGCAGATCTTTATAAGCTTTACGAACAGATCTTTACTAAGCTTTATGAACAGATCTTTACTAAGCTTTATGAACAGATCTTTACTAAGCTTTATGAACAGATCTTTACTAAGCTTTATGAACAGATCTTTACTAAGCTTTATGAACAGATCTTTACTTTATGAACAGATCTTTACTAAGCTTTATGAACAGATCTTTACTAAAGCTTTATGAACAGATCTTTACTAAGCTTTATGAACAGATCTTTACTAAAGCTTTATGAACAGATCTTTACTAAGCTTTATGAACAGATCTTTACTAAGCTTTATGAACAGATCTTTACTAAGCTTTATGAACAGATCTTTACTAAGCTTTATGAACAGATCTTTACTAAGCTTTATGAACAGATCTTTACTAAGCTTTATGAACAGATCTTTACTAAGCTTTATGAACAGATCTTTACTAAGCTTTATGAACAGATCTTTACTAAGCTTTATGAACAGATCTTTACTAAGCTTTATGAACAGATCTTTACTAAGCTTTATGAACAGATCTTTACTAAGCTTTATGAACAGATCTTTACTAAAGCTTTATGAACAGATCTTTACTAAGCTTTATGAACAGATCTTCACTAAGCTTTATGAACAAATCTTTACTAAGCTTTATGAACAGACCTTTACTAAGCTTTATGAACAGATCTTTACTAAGCTTTATGAACAGATCTTTACTAAGCTTTATGAACAGATCTTCACTAAGCTTTATGAACAAATCTTTACTAAGCTTTATGAACAGACCTTTACTAAGCTTTATGAACAGATCTTTACTAAGCTTTATGAACAGATCTTTACTAAGCTTTATGAACAGATCTTTACTAAGCTTTATGAACAGATCTTTACTGGGAAGGTCGAGACACATGGACAAGTCTTCTTACACTCGTTGCCTCTATTCACCTATAGTAAAAGGGTACCTGGGTGTTAATAGACTGATGTGGGTCGCATCCTGGGGGATGGTCAGATACCTACACTGAGAAACTCAAATGTCTCTCAAATGACCTAATTTCTCTCTCCGAGGAGATAAAATATGCCATTGAACTCTGCAACATAACCTATCCTATCCTGAAGCTTTTCGAACAGATCTTTATTAAGCTTTACGAACAGATCTTTATTAAGCTTTACTAAGCTTTACGAACAGATCTTTACTAAGCTTTATGAACAGGATTTAAAAAACAATTATATTGAGGATTTAAAAAAGTAATTATGTTGAGGATTGTCCTCGCCTCGTATAAAACAGTTTATAGTTTCTAGTTATTTCAGTGACGAGGATGAAGTATCCCTCCCAGTGGATAGTAGGTACTGTAACGATATGGTATCCCTCTGCTACACTCTATCCTCCCAGTGGATAATAGGTTCTGTGACGATACGGTATCCCCTCTGCTACACGCTATCCTCCCAGTGGATAATAGGTTCTGTGACGATACGGTATCCCCTCTGCTACACGCTATCCTCCCAGTGGATAATGGGTACTGTGACGATGCGGTATCCCCTCTGCTACACGCTATCCTTCCGGTGGATGCTGAGATGATGGGCTATCCCTCTGCTACACACTAGCCTCAAAAAGAGAATAGATAGAATACCAGATAACGACACGATGGATAAAAAACAACTATAGTAAGCAGTGTTAGTGGCCACTTCTTCTCCAATACACAAATAACCCGGACATAGAAGAGAGGAGCTCACGACGACGTTTCGGTCCGACTTGGACCATTTACAAAGTTATTTCCGGGTTATTTGTATATTGTTCCAGTCATGGTATCGTGCCTTTTTTTGTTACCTCTTCTGAAGGTATTACCAAGAATCAACGTTTCTCATTAAATTAAGACTGAATAATCTTGAAGTAGAGCGATTTAAAATATTAAATTATAGTCTAGGCCTACACATGGCTCTTAAATTCATACACGTACAAGCTTTAAAAATGCATTTAGAGGAAGGGTTGGAGTCTAACCCGAGGGGCACACGTGTAGCAGAAGTTGCACTGTGTGGTAACGAGTGCAGGGAGAGGCCCTTGCCTTCTGTATAAAGAACTGTCTTGGCGTACAATGGCAGCGCCTGGAGGCGACTCTCGTCGTCTGAGTCCGAGTTTGGTAGTAGAAATACTTTTTCCCACACAGCAATTTGCAAGACGTTTGGATAAAGAGGCTCTGGGGTGGAACACAACAACAAAGCATTTTTTCGACATTTTTCCTCTAACAATCTCAGTAAGGGGTCATTTGTATCGCTATGTTCAGGTGAAATTTCAATGAAATTAAATATATTTTGGTCGTTGTGAAAGGTATCCCCGTATTCACCAACCCCAGTTCCCTGTGCCTCAATACATGCTGTTGGAATAGTGCAGAATGCAGCATAAGTTGATAATGGAGTTAAATATAAAGTTTGAAGATTTGAAGGGACTCAGAAGAGACATTCACAAGTAATGGTATGGAAACTAACATCGAAATTTTATCAATAAAAATGGTAAATCAGGACATACATAGCACAAGACAAATTAATTTGGTTTAGAGAGACCAAAGAAAACAATATCCTAAAATACAGAAGCGGCTTGAAGCTATATGAACTTATCAGTATGGAAGAGTTCAAGGTAACCAGATGTGACACTTGGAAATTATCTGATGAAAAGCAATATTTCAGTTTTTCCAATTTCTTCCGAAAAAGCAAAATGGGACCAACACAGTCAAAACCAATCCAAACTTTTCTCTAAGACTGACCAGCTCTTAGGAAAGTACAGTAAGTAATTACGCATGTTCATAAGTTTTATGTAAGTTTAGTGTACATAATATACAGATTTTTACAATGATCATCAGGGCATAGAGATGTTATAGATATATAAAGGAACATTATGTTGACTTAAACTAGAAAAAACAAATAAAGTCAACAATGTGGTTTATTTTTTGACTCGAAGAAACATTCCCCAGTTATTTCACAGAAGCCAATTTGTTTAATAAAACTCTCACATAACTTACACAACCCGATATTATGAGATTGTTTCCTCTGAAGCAAACACATCAGCAGCAAAAGTTTAAAACCGACCAGAAGACACATTTTCCAGTTACTGCAAAGAATTCAAGAATATCTGTACCTACATGGCTTCAACCCATGAAAAGTTCCATCCATTTCATACGTTGTATCAGCAACTGAAGACTGATGTTCACAATTGTTATATTTTAATCAGAGGAAAGCGCTAAACTCGTAGGTGTAATTTAGCGCTTTTAGAATGGGAGGCAACCTGGTACCCTCACTGCTCAAAATCAACACAAACGATGCTTCAGATTATGATACACCAGAACATTAGGTTTGAAGCCGATCAGAAGAGGCACTCTTAAGTTATTCCTTGTTAAACAATTTACTTAATAAAAATGGTAAATATAAATTTATATATTTAAAAATGAGTGACAGCTGTGTTTTCATAAACCTCAGAAATGGTAAAAGTTTGAAGCCGACCAGGAAGGGCATCCTCCAGTAATTGATTTCATTCCAATGATTTCAAGTTTATTAGCAATTTGAGTTAAATAATTCAAACTTATGGAGTATCTTCCTTTCCACAGAATTCCTTATCAATAATGTTTTGAAGCCAGTCAGAATAAGCATTCTTTACTTATTGGATAAGAAGAAATATTACTGTTAATTCAGTATAATTGGGCCTTATGCCACCCAATGGCAGTGTGAACTTTGTGTTCAGAAAACCACGTCAGTGAACATTTGGTGATCATTCAGAGGTCAGGTCCCTCTCAAATCCAACCATTCTCACTTGTAGAAGTTGTCAAAGATGTTGTCTATTCAGTACCAAGATACCATTGTATTTAAGTGTCTGACAGAGTAATGTAAATTCTCAAAAGTTTAATATTTACGTAGATTACTTAAAATGAGTTTGTCTGGTCTTTTTTCCTGCAAAATTTCTAATAACTATCAAAATAAATTTCTCTGGCAATGCTTGATTCAATACTCAGCCTTTCTAAATCAATAAGTCGGGTTTGATACATAGTAGATATTAAAAAGTTTTCGTTATGTTTGACTTTGCTATAAGATCTTTCTCCTGACGCTGCTGTTGCTGGAGTTGTCAACAATACAGTGGACCCCCGGTTAACGATATTTTTTCACTCCAGAAGTATGTTCAGGTGCCAGTACTGACCGAATTTGTTCCCATAAGGAATATTGTGAAGTAGATTAGTCCATTTCAGACCCCCAAACATACACGTACAAACGCACTTACATAAATACACTTACATAATTGGTCGCATTGGGAGGTGATCGTTAAGCGGGGGTCCACTGTATTTTGAAACTTAACTTCAAACATTTGGAAATATCACACAAAGTTTCTAGTCTATTAATAAGTTTAGCAATTCTAAAAGTTTCAGTTCTGGCTTTACAAAATTTGCTTTATGTACTAATGGTAAATGTTGCACTTCTGCTGCAGAATCTTCATCATTAAGATCTGGGTCTTGGACCAATGTACCTGCTAAACTGCCCCTACTGAACCCTGGATGTACGCCATAACAGTCGACTAACATCCAGGGACCTATTTACTGTTAGGTGATCAGCGGCAGCAGGTCCAAGGAGACGTGCCTGGGATTGCACCCGGGGCTATCGGTTGTGAGCTGAAGTTTCTACCACTGAATTACAGGCCACGTTATTGTGCAAAAGTAAGAAATTTGTCGTCCTCTTGACGCTGAAGTTGCTTCCCAACAACGTTACATACGTGCTGTTTGCGACGTCGTCTTCAGTCTATGTACCTAGATGCATCCGACTGTTTGATTCGTATCAACATTTCTGGTAGTTATGCCTCAACAAGTATTTCTATCGTGGCAGTTATGTCTATGAATTATTGAAGTTAATATCTTTGTGTGACAAATGCTTATCAAAGGTTCGCTTAACGATGCCAGTTGCTCTGTTACACTGGAACGCCGTGTTTAGTTTATTCTCACTTGCTATGTAGGTGAGGTGTCTTGAGGCTGGTGTAGGGTTCCCGGAGGAACTGGGTCAGAACTCCCCTTCCTCGGATAAGCTTAATGCATCCTGTTCCCGAGGCGCTGTATGACTCTTACGTGTTTCAAGTTTCTCAACGAATATGACAATAATAATGATAATAATAATGGTTAATTCTGGCTCTCTCCCAGCTACTCCAGAACATCTTTCGAGCCGCTTTCAAAAACACTGCCCGTACTGACACGAGGTTTACTGTTGTTTCATTTTGGGTTTGTATCCCTTGTAAATTATGCTTTTCTGTAAATAAACCAAGCAGTTTTTTATTCGGTGACTTATAGATACAGTCGGCTACGTTAAAACACTTAAAATTTCGTTTGATATTGAGATCTGATAATGAATGCCAGAGAATATTATATCTACCATTTAAATCGCTTTGCGTATGTTAAATATAGACCCTCGATCATCAACTAATTTGAACAAACTTGATTTGTAGGGTTATCAACTTCTGTGATCATTACTAGCTTTCCCCTGATCTGAAATGCAAATCATACTGTAATTATCTTTTAGAGCAAAAGGTCACCTATCTTTTTAGTTCGGAAATTATAACGTTTCCACGAATATATATATGTATAGTAATGTCCGAGAAGATGTTTCAAGGGAAAAATATCAGCCGAGGAAAGTCTTAAAAGTATAGCCTGCAGCAAGCTCCGATAGGCTATGTTGCTAGGAATTCAGTTGTATATTTGGTAAACTACGACGTAACGCTGACTCTATCGTACCTTCCACCCCGGGACATATGAGACTCGATGTAATAAACTATGAAGACTTAACCCTGAAAGCTGCGTCTCGGTGCCTCTGTGCATTACTGGTATTCCGTGAAGTACTGCCGGTGCTCGCTTCATCCTCCACAACTTACCGATATATTAGAGATGGAACTAGCTGACGGTACGGTCCGAGTCGATCATGGTCGGTCTGAGAAAAACGTCTGCTTTCATTTTTGATTTGTGAGTTGTTCCAGATGCGGTACTGTGACTTTTATTCATCATTTCGTTTAATAAGTTGCAGCTATGGATGCAAAAACAATATGACTTCAGGGCAGGGTAATTATGACATTGTTTCCAGTAGCCTTTCTGAGGCGATAAAACTAAATAGCCATACAATATTAGCCAAAGTGAGAATTTTCCCCTCACATATGCAATATTATATACAATAACATCATTAGGATACGTGATGACTTAATATACAATATAACCACAGTGAACAATATTCAAAACTGATTCATGATCACTCGTAACTCTCGATAATGTTAGGGATAACGAAAACACTTAGAATATTGTTACTGTTCACTGCGGTTATACCGAATATAAAGTCATCATCTATCCTTATGATATTACATACACCATTGTTTAGGTAAGGGAGGGGAAATCCTCACGTTCCTCTATATTTCATCGCTATCCAGTTTCATTTTCTCAAAAAAAAAAAAAAAAAAAAAGGCTATTGGAACCCTACTGATATAAATAATTGCTCTTGTCCTGAAGTTATGTTATTTTTGCACTCTTAACTTTAATATATTTAACTAAATGAGAAATAAAAGTCACAATATCGTAACTGTGTGTGTGTGAATATATATATATATATATATATATTATATATATATATATATATATATATATATATATATATATATATATATAAATATATATATATATATATATATATATATATATATATATATATATATATATATATATATATATATATATATATATATATATATATATATATATATATATATTATATATAATATCGACATTCAAGAATACAAAAAAAAAAAAAGAAAAAAAAATCTCGTATGTTGGCAGACGACTTTTGCGGAATAAGCTAAGTCGGTGAGTTCAGTTTAGAAAGTAGTTCCAACTTTTCCAGTATTGATACTTTGACAAGAGCAACATTTCTTGCCTCAACCTGCACAACATTGTCCATACCTGTCGCTAACACAAGTGAGGCATCGGTTCCCTGTCTACTGATGCTCTGTCTAGTGACAGTGACTGTCTACTCAGTTGTTTATGCAGTCTATCTAGTAGCAGCGATATTTTATTTAGTGAAGGTAGTATTACCAAACTCAGCAAAGTTCAGCTGGGAGCCGTGTCTGCCATAATTAGAATACAATCAAACTGCGCATAGCAACAGTTTTATTGATCCACTGCTACTAACATATTTGTGGGGACGGGGGTGGGGGGGGGGTAGAAAGACTTAACCAGTTCCGAACTGACGATTGTTTTAGTCAAATTTCCAATTGAAATGTGATGTTTGTGCGTTTCTTTCAGGAGAGTTATTGAATGAATGATGGTGAATATTTCTTTTTCTCTTACATCACTATCTTGATGAGACGGCAGAAGCAGGAACAGAAAAAACTTTTGTCATACATAAAAAATATGTTAGATGATTTAATATTAATATATCATATTAATATTAATAATAAATTTATTATTACTATGTAATAATACATAATTCAGTACTACAGTGCTATAATATATAACTATTACAGTGCTATAATATATAATTTACTATTACAGTGCTATAATATATAACTTACTATTACAGTGCTATAATATATAATTTACTATTACAGTGCTATAATATATAATTTACTATTACAGTGCTATAATATATAATTTACTATTACAGTGCTATAATATATAATTTACTATTACAGTGCCATAATATATAATTTACTATTACAGTGCTATAATATATAATTTACTATTACAGTGCTACAATAGATAATTCAGCAATACAATGGTGCAAGAGATAATTCAGTATTACAGTGGTATAATAGTTTATTAAGTATTACAGTGACATTAGAGGGAACTGAGCATTACACTGCCATAGTTGGGAATTGAGTGTAAGAGTGATATAACAGGAGAGTTATTACAGTGTTCTGTTAGAAGAGTCAGCATTACAATGCCATAATATGGAATATAGCATTACAGTGCCATAATAGGGTATTCAGTATCAGAAGCTGTTTGAATTCCCTCTTACATAACAACACAAAACGAGCTTCGGGTACTTACTGAGACTAAACAGGATGCTGGAGATATTAGAGACAACACAGGATGATGCCGGACACATTGAGGATAACACAAGATGCTGGAGACACTAGACATAACACAGGATGCTGGAGACACTAGACATAACACAGGATGCTGGAGACACTAGACATAACACAGGATGCTGGAGACACTAGACATAACACAGGATGCTGGAGACACTAGACATAACACAAGATGCTGGAGACACTAGACATAACACAAGATGCTGGAGACACTAGACATAACACAGGATGCTGGAGACACTAGACATAACACAAGATGCTGGAGACACTAGACATAACACAAGATGCTGGAGACACTAGACATAACACAAGATGCTGGAGACACTAGACCCAACACTGGATACTGGATACTGGAGAGAACTGAAAGGAAAGAGGATGCATTGTTTAAAACGTTGAAGACTGTCGACTACACAAATGTCATTAATGTTGCAAGTCACCTGTGCACCACCAGTCAAGAATGTTTTAAGCACTAAAATGAGGTTTAAAGTAAAATCCCAGTATATCTACACTGAGAGATACACACACTATGGTGTGTCTCTTGGACAAGCTCCTATGTACGACCTCCTTAAATAAAAGCCCAAAAATGTCTTTTTCTGAAGAACTAACTAAAAATATTAAATAATCAGTCGCATTTGTTTATTATTTATGAAACTTTTATATGAAGCAATGAAAACATTAAGGTAACTTTAAACGATGTTTCGGTCCATCCTCGATCATTATCTAGTTATTCTAGTTGCAGCTGACTGGTCCAGGAGGGATATAAATCACAGCTACAATTTCTTCTCCAAGGTTTGGGTTAGTTGTGTATCATTCTACTTATGGTACTGTGACGTTTATCATTTTTAATAGTATTCCCAACAACGATAATTTAATATGACAAACGGTAGTGTCTCAGTTGTGATGAATGGTTTGAAAAACCGACAAGTTGAAGATTGAGACACTTATGCAGCATATGGGAATCTTTATTCAGGAAACGTTTCGCCACACAGTGGCTTCATCAGTCCAATACAAAGAGGAAGGCGTAAGGAGAGGAGGAGTATGAGGTAATCAGTCCCTCAGCCTGGAGTCGATGTGTTCAGTCCATCAATCTTGTAGAATGTCTCAGTCAACACTCCTGGCACATCGTCAGTCAAAGATGCGCTAATAATGGCGATCCAAATATCTATTTTTTTACGCCTCTGTTTTATCGTTATCGTACTCCACCTCATTTCAAAGCCCAGCCCTAAGGTATTTTACACTCCTTCACGATAAAACAGATACGGTAGCCAAGAAAAGTACTCTGAAGGAAAATATTGGTGTAGCTCTGTCTAGCATTAGGAATAAATTAGGAGAGAAGTAAATAAGGAAACTGAATATTATTGGAATGCAGTTAGAAATCTGAGTAGATTTATAACCCACTATGATAACATGAACGTAGATAAATCCGCTTATGGAGCAACTTGTAAAATGAACAAACTGACTGATGTTGTAGAAGCCAGGCTCAGGATTCGTTAAAAGTACTTCTGGCAGTTTGACAGACACACAGATGATGATCACACCAAATGCAAAATATGTGACCAGTCCTATAGTCACTATGTGCTTAATGTCCACTTAATGAGGAATATAGAGATAGACAGTATAATGACGTATGTGATATATCAAGATATCTTATTAATGAGACTAAGATACCAGATATATTAAGCAAATTTCCTGAATTTGCTTAATATATCTGGTGAAAAGTAGATATATAGCCTAGTTCACAGACCTTTTGTGTATCCATACGTTACCGTCTACAATATGGATATGGCGTGCAGAATGAAACTAGCCACTTCGGTGGCAAAATCACATCCACCACCACCTCAGGATGCGACCCACAACAGTCAACCAACACCCAGGTGCCTACTTACAGCTAGGAGAACAGGGGCAGCAGGTGTGAGAAGACATACCCAACGTTTCCACCCGTGCCGGAGATAGAACCACGAACACGCAACATGTGAGATGAGTGCGTTGTCAACCGAACCTCCAGCAATAATAATGAAGCGACAAGGATGCACAGAGAGTAAACACCGTGTCCCAGCAATGGGTGGCTCTGCAAAGTGTCTTTCCTTCAATGCATATTGAGTGCGTTTCTTTTTAATGTGCAGTTTTCTCCCACTAGAAGAAGAGCCACGGAAAGAGAGAGGCGAGCCAGAGAGAAACTCCAGAAATGTTATTTTCTCAGCCGCAGCGTCTGGGGGAAATCCGAAAAAGAAATCAAACCATTTGTTCAATTTAACCCAAATGTATCTCATATCGTAATCGACAGAGCAGAGAGGAAAAATACACGCCAGAGGGAACTCCAAATAAACTGATTCTCCAGAAGCTGGCATTGTGAGTCGGCCAAAATGTGTTAAAAAAAACTTTACATCCAGAAACTCCCTTGTTTATTGTCAGTAAATGTTTAGGTCAAAGTACTCTTTTTTTTCAGAGTGGAGGAGGGGAGGGAAGGGAAGGAGGGAGGGAGGGAAGGAGGGAGGGACTGAGGGAGGGACGGAGGGAGGGAGGGGTGTAACTTGATGTCGGTGAAGGGCTCTCGGCACAAATCTAGCTACCCTCCCGTCCCATGGATTGAACCTGATTATCTTCCATTCCACATGCGCTGTGTGGTCCCCTTGAAAGTTTTGCGCTTTCCTGTGAATATAACAAAGCAAAAATAATGAATTTCTATCAAATTATAAGAATTTTTTTCAAGCTGCTGATTACACACATAAATGTGATAACTCCTCCTTGCGACGTCCCTTTGATTTGTTTATTATCTTCACGAATATCGTAAGTTATTATATTTTCCGTAAGTCTTAAGCAGGTTTAATTATTTTAATGCAAAACAACCACAGGGAAAAGTTGAATGATACTTCTAGGCTCTTTGTATTGCAACCAAACATGTTCAGGATCTTGCAATGTTGCACAAATGAATAGGAAGTCCAGGTAGATGCGTTCATGCTCATTTCTGAACATTGCAGCCTCCTGAAGATGCATTGATTGCAACACGAAAGGCCTAAGCCTATCATTCAACTCACCTTGTGGTTGTTTTGCATGTTGTATCGCTTGTTCGCGATTATTGCATTACTTCTAGATATACGTATAGGATTTTAACGTTCGTACACGATTTGTCAACATGCGTTCCATCTCACTAAAGATATATTACAACCAGTCAATGGCTCTATTAACATCTTTGTTAACAATGAAGGTAGAATCACCAACAATATATTTGGTAAAAGAACACGTGAAATTAAAATGATATTTTATTGTGGCAAAGGCTTGACAAAGTTCCCGGAGAGTGAAACGTTGCCACATGTGTCATTTTATCTACCATTTTTATTGTCAAGTCTTTATTGACAAGTCTTTATTGTCAAGTCTTTCCAATTTTATCTGTGGCTTCACCCTCGCCTTGGTATGTTTATATCTCGGGGCTCCATGTATTGCATGCATCTGTAATAATAATACTAATACTACTACTACTACTAATAATAATAATAATAATAAATATAATAATATTTATTTCTACAAGTACATGATGCAGCTTATGTAGACCATAGCTGACCCCAGCGACATATTATATTGAAAGCCCCTGGTTATGCAGAGCATTTCGGGCAACTTGGGTTAATTTTGTCCTCGGGATGAGACTCACACCAGTCGACTAACACTCAGGTACCTACTTACTGCTAGGTGAACAGAAACAACAGTTGTCTTAAGGAAACACGCCTAAATGTTTCTACCCGTGCCGTGGATCGAACTACAGAAGAGTTGAGTGTACTACCAACCGGTGTTTCGGTGCTGATTAAGTGCTCTTGATTCAAGCAGTTAGAGCTGCCAGCCCATTCCTCAGATGAAAATTGACTACTTTTCATTCCACAGGTGTATTGAGAGAAACGTTGTTAAAATAATAGATCTCACGCTATTGTATATGTAGGCTCGTTGCCTCGTCTATTGTCATCTACCAAAAAGTAGAGATAATAAAAAAGATGCAAGAATACAAATTAAAAAAAGTAAAAAATACCTTTCCCTTAAAAAAAAAAAAAACTCCATAATTTATAAGACTTAATCGCCAAAATTATTGTCATTGCTTTCTTAAAGCTTTACAAATTCAAGATAATTTCTTAACTTCTTAAGAAAAAGAACAGATGGTCTCACATTCAGATGAAAAAGAAAAAAACTTTTCTCGTAATATATAAGAGGTGTGTAAGCGGTAAGTCCCATGATATATCCTTCCTTTTGTTGAAAGTAATGAGAGTGACGTGAATATATTCATTCAGGGGAGTTTGTTAATGTTTGTAAAGGAAACTGATTCAGATGGGAGGCACTATCCTGCCCTTCTATGGCTCGAGTGTAATTTAGAAGCCCCAGTTCCTAGGGGGCTGTAGGAATTTTATCAGTTTAGCTCTTCCCCACAACAACAACAACAATACGCACCACCACCACCACCACCACCACCAACAACAACAACCAAAAATACCACCACCACCACCAACAACAAAAACCAAAAATACCACCACCACCACCAACAACAACAACCAAAAATACCACCACCACCAACAACAACAACAACCAAAAATACCACCACCACCAACAACAACAACAACCAAAAATACCACCACCACCACCAACAACAACAACCAAAAATACCACCACCACCACCAACAACAACAACCAAAAATACCACCACCACCACCAACAACAACAACCAAAAATACCACCACCACCACCAACAACAACAACCAAAAATACCACCACCACCACCAACAACAACAACCAAAAATACCATCACCACCAACAACAACAACAACCAAAAATACCACCACCAACAACAACAACCAAAAATACCATCACCACCAACAACAACAACAACCAAAAATACCACCACCAACAACAACAACCAAAAATACCACCACCACTACCAACAACAACAACCAAAAATACCACCACCACCAACAACAACAACAACCAAAAATACCACCACCACCAACAACAACAACAACCAAAAATACCACCACCACCACCAACAACAACAACCAAAAATACCACCACCAACAACAACAACCAAAAATACCACCACCACCACCAACAACAACAACCAAAAATACCACCACCACCAACAACAACAACAACCAAAAATACCACCACCACCACCAACAACAACAACCAAAAATACCACCACCACCACCAACAACAACAACCAAAAATACCACCACCACCACCAACAACAACAACCAAAAATACCACCACCACCAACAACAACAACAACCAAAAATACCACCACCACCACCAACAACAACAACCAAAAATACCACCACCACCACCAACAACAACAACCAAAAATACCACCACCACCAACAACAACAACAACCAAAAATACCACCACCACCAACAACAACAACAACCAAAAATACCACCACCACCACCAACAACAACAACCAAAAATACCACCACCACCACCAACAACAACAACCAAAAATACCACCACCACCAACAACAACAACAACCAAAAATACCACCACCACCACCAACAACAACAACCAAAAATACCACCACCACCACCAACAACAACAACCAAAAATACCACCACCACCAACAACAACAACAACCAAAAATACCACCACCACCAACAACAACAACAACCAAAAATACCACCACCACCACCAACAACAACAACCAAAAATACCACCACCACCACCAACAACAACAACCAAAAATACCACCACCACCACCAACAACAACAACCAAAAATACCACCACCACCACCAACAACAACAACCAAAAATACCACCACCACCAAGAACAACAACAACCAAAAATACCACCATCACCACCAACAACAACAACCAAAAATACCACCACCACCACCAACACCAACGACAACCTCCTCCGCCACCACCACCAACACCAACCACCACCACTACCACCACCACCACTACCATCACCAACACCACCAAAACCACCACCAACAACAACAACAACTACGAACCACCATCAACAACAACAACAACAAAAATAAGCGTATAAAAGTCACAGACTTGCCTAACTATATTTAGTTATAGACATCATTACATATTTAACAGCGGAAGATGAGCTAAAACTCCCAAATGAAAGGCAGGAAGGCAGGAATGACGGTCCAATTTAAAGTTGCACAAAAGTGTTGGCAAGTGTTAAATTATTTATTTGTTTCGCAAACTTTTTACCAACTGACAACACAATTACTTGCTCAAGTTGGAAAAGGTGAACACAAAAGCTCAGGTGATTAAAAGAAGAAAAAGAAAATTTGAACTTTGAACGAAAAAAATGAATGAGTTATGATGTCAGATGATTGTTGATGATTTACCTCATGATTGTTGGTTAGTTAATGTCAGGTAATTAGAGATGATCTGTCATGATTTTCTAGAAATGATTCATCTGTCATGATTGTTGGTTAGTTAATGTCAGATGATTGTTGATGATTCATCTGTCATGATTGTTGGTTATAGAAAGATGGTAAGTGTAAATTAAAAACTTGTTAGGTTATTATATGCTTACCAGACAGTAAACTCCTGTGAGTCACAAGGAGTGGTGGAGGCTCGATCCTCCGTCTGGCAAGTGCCATATTAGTTTTTAAATATGTCAAATACATTTAGGGAGATTTTTAATAAAATATAAAAAAAATACGTGGACCTAAATGGGATTTTTGATGAAAAAATCTCTTGTCGTAAATAAACCTCGAAATCTACATGTGCCAAGTACACAAATAAATGAAATCGGAATTTCTGTTAAATTACGTGATGTAAAGAAGTAACTATTTGTTATTGCAATAAACAATATCAAATAACAATGAGTTATTTAGGATTTTTTTTTTTCAAAGTTTCGGAGAGACGCGTCAGAGTAACTCAGGATCCAGAGTTCAAACGCTTTTTAACTTTTGATATGATCACCAGCATAGACCAGCCTGAAGAGTTTGACCTTGTAAATGTGAAGTGAGGAAAGCATAATCTTGTCATA
This sequence comes from Cherax quadricarinatus, assembly GCF_038502225.1. NCBI lineage: Eukaryota > Metazoa > Arthropoda > Malacostraca > Decapoda > Parastacidae > Cherax > Cherax quadricarinatus. The sequence continues at coordinate 9,812,460 of NC_091362.1, read as the reverse complement.
CCACTCCTCTCAAGGGAGGTTCCTTGACGCTGTTGAGGGGCTCTTGATCTATGAAATCGGATCTGTGCTCCAGTTCCCTGAATTGAGCCTGAATGCCTTCTATCCCTTCCCATATGTGCTGTATAACCCTACGGGTTTAGCGCTCCTCCATGAATATAATAATAATTATAATTGTCTTACAATTTGCTCTATAATATCCCAGCATCACCGAAGAAAATATATATGAAGAGCTTAATAAGAAATGGAGAGAGAGTTGGATTTTTTTAAATAACAGCTTTCTGAGATTGTAAAGATCAACCTGGCTCGTTCTGGTATACAGCTTCAAGGAAAAGTTTTTTTTTATTTATTTTAATCAGGGGAAATAGCTAAACCCGTAAGAGGGGTCATATAGCTGCTGGAGAATGGGAGACACTTACCTTCGATGTAAGGAAGGAAACGATAGCTCCAGTCCCTTGCATCAAAAGCTCCTCACCAGCCTCCATGCACATATATTAAAAGATGAATCAAGGAAAAGTGTGGCCATCCATAATGGCTACCATATATGAAGATTTTCTGATTTGAATATATCTGGCGCAACCTTCCGCTGCTGCTCAGAGAACTTTATAACTCGCGACACTCAAACGTAAAGTATATCTGAGCTTCAAACATCACTAGCCTACTACACAGCAAGACACTGACATTAAAATGGTAACTATGGTATGTAGTACCTAGTGTGTTTATGTAGTACCTGGTATGTTTATGTAGTACCTAGTGTGTTTATATAGTACCCGGTGTGTTTATGTAGTACCTGGTATGTTTATGTAGTACCCGGTGTGTTTATGTACTACTCGGTGTGCTTATGCAGTACTTGGTGTGTTTATGTAGTACCCGGTGTGTTTATGTAGTACTTGGTGTGTTTATGTAGTACTTGGTGTGTTTATGTAGTACTCGGTGTGTTTATGTAGTACCTGGTATGTTTATGTAGTACTTGGTGTGTTTATGTAGTACTCGGTGTGTTTATGTAATACCTGGTATGTTTATGTAATACCTGGTATGTTTATGTAGTACCCGGTGTGTTTATGTAGTACTTGGTGTGTTTATGTAGTACTTGGTGTGTTTATGTAGTACCCGGTGTGTTTATGTAGCACCTCGTATGTTTATGTAGTACCCGGTGTGTTTATGTAGTACTCGGTGTGTTTATGTAATACCTGGTATGTTTATGTAATACCTGGTATGTTTATGTAGTACCCGGTGTGTTTATGTAGTACTCGGTGTGTTTATGTAATACCTGGTATGTTTATGTAATACCTGGTATGTTTATGTAGTACCCGGTGTGTTTATGTAGTACTTGGTGTGTTTATGTAATACCCGGTGTGTTTATGTAGTACTTGGTGTGTTTATGTAGTACCTGGTATGTTTATGTAGTACTTGGTGTGTTTATGTAGTACTTGGTGTGTTTATGTAGTACCCGGTGTGTTTATGTAGTACCTCGTATGTTTATGTAGTACCCGGTGTGTTTATGTAGTACTCGGTGTGTTTATGTAATACCTGGTATGTTTATGTAGTACCCGGTGTGTTTATGTAGTACCCGGTGTGTTTATGTAGTTCCCGGTGTGTTTATGTAGTACTCGGTGTGTTTATGTAGTACCCGGTGTGTTTATGTAGTACCCGGTGTGTTGATGTAGTACTTGGTGTGTTTATGTAGTACCCGATGTGTTTATGTAGTACCCGGTGTGTTTATGTAGTACCCGGTGTGTTTATGTAGTACCCGGTGTGTTTATGTAGTACCCGGTGTGTTTATGTAGTACCCGGTGTATTTATGTAGTACCTGGTGTGTTTATGTAGTACCCGGTGTGTTTATGTAGTAACCGGTGTGTTTATGTAGTACCCGGTGCGTTTATGTAGTACTTGGTGTGTTTATGTAGTACTCGGTGTGTTTATGTAGTACCCGGTGTGTTTATGTAGTACCCTGTGTGTTTATGTAGTACCCGGTGTGTTTATGTAGTACCCGGTGTGTTTATGTAGTACCCGGTGTGTTTATGTAGTACCCGGTGTGTTTATGTAGTACCCGGTGTGTTTATGTAGTACCCGGTGTGTTTATGTAGTACCCGGTGTGTTTATGTAGTACCCGGTGTGTTTATGTAGTACCCGGTGTGTTTATGTAGTACCCGGTGTGTTTATGTAGTACCCGGTGTGTTTATGTAGTACCCGGTGTGTTTATGTAGTACCCGGTGTGTTTATGTAGTACCCGGTGTGTTTATGTAGTACTTGGTGTGTTTATGTAGTACCCGGTGTGTTTATGTAGTACCCGGTGTGTTTATGTAGTACCCGGTGTGTTTATGTAGTACCCGGTGTGTTTATGTAGTACCCGGTGTGTTTATGTAGTACCCGGTGTGTTTATGTAGTACCCGGTGTGTTTATGTAGTACTTGGTGTGTTTATGTAGTACTTGGTGTGTTTATGTAGTACCCGGTGTGTTTATGTAGTACCCGGTGTGTTTATGTAGTACCCGGTGTGTTTATGTAGTACCCGGTGTGTTTATGTAGTACTTGGTGTGTTTATGTAGTACCCGGTGTGTTTATGTAGTACCCGGTGTGTTTATGTAGTACCCGGTGTGTTTATGTAGTACCCGGTGTGTTTATGTAGTACCCGGTGTGTTTATGTAGTACCCGGTGTGTTTATGTAGTACCCGGTGTGTTTATGTAGTACTTGGTGTGTTTATGTAGTACCCGGTGTGTTTATGTAGTACCCGGTGTGTTTATGTAGTACCCGGTGTGTTTATGTAGTACCCGGTGTGTTTATGTAGTACCCGGTGTGTTTATGTAGTGCCCGGTGTGTTTATGTAGTACCCGGTGTGTTTATGTAGTACCCGGTGTGTTTATGTAGTACCCGGTGTGTTTATGTAGTACCCGGTGTGTTTATGTAGTACCCGGTGTGTTTATGTAGTACCCCCGGTGTGTTTATGTAGTACCCGGTGTGTTTATGTAGTACCCGGTGTGTTTATGTAGTACCCGGTGTGTTTATGTAGTACCCGGTGTGTTTATGTAGTACCCGGTGTGTTTATGTAGTACCCGGTGTGTTTATGTAGTACTTGGTGTGTTTATGTAGTACCCGGTGTGTTTATGTAGTACCCGGTGTGTTTATGTAGTACCCGGTGTGTTTATGTAGTACCCGGTGTGTTTATGTAGTACCCGGTGTGTTTATGTAGTACCCGGTGTGTTTATGTAGTACCCGGTGTGTTTATGTAGTACCCGGTGTGTTTATGTAGTACTTGGTGTGTTTATGTAGTACTTGGTGTGTTTATGTAGTACCCGGTGTGTTTATGTAGTACCCGGTGTGTTTATGTAGTACCCGGTTAGTTTATGTAGTACCCGGTGTGTTTATGTAGTACCCGGTGTGTTTATGTAGTACTTGGTGTGGTTATGTAGTACTTGGTGTGTTTATGTAGTACCCGGTGTGTTTATGTAGTACCCGGTGTGTTTATGTAGTACCCGGTGTGTTTATGTAGTACCCGGTGTGTTTATGTAGTACCCGGTGTGTTTATGTAGTACCCGGTGTGTTTATGTAGTACCCGGTGTGTTTATGTAGTACCCGGTATGTTTATGTAGTACCCGGTGTGTTTATGTAGTACCCGGTGTGTTTATGTAGTACCCGGTGTGTTTATGTAGTACCCGGTGTGTTTATGTAGTACCCGGTGTGTTTATGTAGTACCCGGTGTGTTTATGTAGTACACGGTGTGTTTATGTAGTATGTAGTACCCGGTGTGTTTATGTAGTACTTGGTGTGTTTATGTAGTACCAGGTGTGTTTATGTAGTACCCGGTGTGTTTATGTAGTACCCGGTGTGTTTATGTAGTACCCGGTGTGTTTATGTAGTACCCGGTGTGTTTATGTAGTACCCGGTGTGTTTATGTAGTACCCGGTGTGTTTATGTAGTACCCGGTGTGTTTATGTAGTACCCGGTGTGTTTATGTAGTACCCGGTGTGTTTATGTAGTACCCGGTGTGTTTATGTAGTACCCGGTGTGTTTATGTAGTACCCGGTGTGTTTATGTAGTACCCGGTGTGTTTATGTAGTACCCGGTGTGTTTATGTAGTACCCGGTGTGTTTATGTAGTACCCGGTGTGTTTATGTAGTACCCGGTGTGTTTATGTAGTACCCGGTGTGTTTATGTAGTACCCGGTGTGTTTATGTAGTACCCGGTGTGTTTATGTAGTACCCGGTGTGTTTATGTAGTACCCGGTGTGTTTATGTAGTACCCGGTGTGTTTATGTAGTACCCGGTGTGTTTATGTAGTACCCGGTGTGTTTATGTAGTACCCGGTGTGTTTATGTAGTACCCGGTGTGTTTATGTAGTACCCGGTGTGTTTATGTAGTACCCGGTGTGTTTATGTAGTACCCGGTGTGTTTATGTAGTACCCGGTGTGTTTATGTAGTACTTGGTGTGTTTATGTAGTACCCGGTGTGTTTATGTAGTACCCGGTGTGTTTATGTAATACCCGGTGTGTTTATGTAGTACCCGGTGTGTTTATGTAGTACCCGGTGTGTATATGTAGTGCCCGGTGTGTTTATGTAGTACTTGGTGTGTTTATGTAGTACTTGGTGTGTTTATGTAGTACTTGGTGTGTTTATGTAGTACCCGGTGTGTTTATGTAGTACCCGGTGTGTTTATGTAGTACCCGGTGTGTTTATGTAGTACCCGGTGTGTTTATGTAGTACCCGGTGTGTTTATGTAGTACCCGGTGTGTTTATGTAGTACCCGGTTTGTTTATGTAGTACCCGGTGTGTTTATGTAGTACCCGGTGTGTTTATGTAGTACCCGGTGTGTTTATGTAGTACCCGGTGTGTTTATGTAGTACCCGGTGTGTTTATGTAGTACCCGGTTTGTTTATGTAGTACCCGGTGTGTTTATGTAGTACCCGGTGTGTTTATGTAGTACCCGGTGTGTTTATGTAGTACCCGGTGTGTTTATGTAGTACCCGGTGTGTTTATGTAGTACCCGGTGTGTTTATGTAGTACCCGGTGTGTTTATGTAGTACGGGGTGTGTTTATGTAGTACCAGGTGTGTTTATGTAGTACCCCCGGTGTGTTTATGTAGTACCCGGTGTGTTTATGTAGTACCCGGTGTGTTTATGTAGTACCCGGTGTGTTTATGTAGTACCCGGTGTGTTTATGTAGTACCCGGTGTGTTTATGTAGTACCCGGTGTGTTTATGTAGTACCCGGTGTGTTTATGTAGTACCTGGTATGTTTATGTAGTACCCGGTGTGTTTATGTAGTACTCGGTGTGTTTATGTAGTACCTAGTGTGTTTATGTAGTACCCGGTGTGTTTATGTAGTACCTGGTATGTTTATGTAGTACCCGGTGTGTTTATGTAGTACCCGGTGTGTTTATGTAGTACTTGGTGTGTTTATGTAGTACTTGGTGTGTTTATGTAGTACCCGGTGTGTTTATGTAGTACCCGGTGTGTTTATGTAGTACCCGGTGTGTTTATGTAGTACCCGGTGTGTTTATGTAGTACCCGGTGTGTTTATGTAGTACCCGGTGTGTTTATGTAGTACCCGGTGTGTTTATGTAGTACTCGGTGTGTTTATGTAGTACTTGGTGTGGTTATGTAGTACTTGGTGTGTTTATGTAGTACCCGGTGTGTTTATGTAGTACCCGGTGTGTTTATGTAGTACCCGGTGTGTTTATGTAGTACCCGGTGTGTTTATGTAGTACCCGGTGTGTTTATGTAGTACCCGGTGTGTTTATGTAGTACCCGGTGTGTTTATGTAGTACCCGGTGTGTTTATGTAGTACCCGGTGTGTTTATGTAGTACCCGGTGTGTTTATGTAGTACTTGGTGTGTTTATGTAGTACCCGGTGTGTTTATATAGTACCCGGTGTTTTTATGTAGTACCAGGTGTGTTTATGTAGTACCCGATGTGTTTATGTAGTACCCGGTGTGTTTATGTAGTACCCGGTGTGTTTATGTAGTACCCGGTGTGTTTATATAGTACCCGGTGTTTTTATGTAGTACCAGGTGTGTTTATGTAGTATCCGGTGTGTTTATGTAGTACCCGGTGTGTTTATGTAGTACTTGGTGTGTTTATGTAGTACCCGGTGTGTTTATATAGTACCCGGTGTTTTTATGTAGTACCAGGTGTGTTTATGTAGTACCCGATGTGTTTATGTAGTACCCGGTGTGTTTATGTAGTACCCGGTGTGTTTATGTAGTACCCGGTGTGTTTATATAGTACCCGGTGTTTTTATGTAGTACCAGGTGTGTTTATGTAGTACCCGGTGTGTTTATGTAGTACTTGGTGTGTTTATGTAGTACCCGGTGTGTTTATGTAGTACCCGGTGTGTTTATGTAGTACCCGGTGTGTTTATGTAGTACTTGGTGTGTTTATGTAGTACCCGATGTGTTTATGTAGTACCCGGTGTGTTTATGTAGTACCCGGTGTGTTTATGTAGTACCCGTTGTGTTTATGTAGTACCCGGTGTGTTTATGTAGTACCCGGTGTATTTATGTAGTACCTGGTGTGTTTATGTAGTACCCGGTGTGTTTATGTAGTACCCGGTGTGTTTATGTAGTACCCGGTGTGTTTATGTAGTACTTGGTGTGTTTATGTAGTACTCGGTGTGTTTATGTAGTACCCGGTGTGTTTATGTAGTACCCTGTGTGTTTATGTAGTACCCCTTGTGTTTATGTAGTACCCGGTGTGTTTATGTAGTACCCGGTGTGTTTATGTAGTACCCGGTGTGTTTATGTAGTACCCGGTGTGTTTATGTAGTACCCGGTGTGTTTATGTAGTACCCGGTGTGTTTATGTAGTACCCGGTGTGTTTATGTAGTACCCGGTGTGTTTATGTAGTACCCGGTGTGTTTATGTAGTACCCGGTGTGTTTATGTAGTACTTGGTGTGTTTATGTAGTACCCGGTGTGTTTATGTGTGTTTATGTAGTACCCGGTGTGTTTATGTAGTACCCGGTGTGTTTATGTAGTACGGGGTGTGTTTATGTAGTACCCGGTGTGTTTATGTAGTACGCGGTGTGTTTATGTAGTACCCCCGGTGTGTTTATGTAGTACTTGGTGTGTTTATGTAGTACCCGGTGTGTTTATGTAGTACCCGGTGTGTTTATGTAGTACCCGGTGTGTTTATGTAGTACCCGGTGTGTTTATGTAGTACCCGGTGTGTTTATGTAGTACTTGGTGTGTTTATGTAGTACCCGGTGTGTTTATGTAGTACCCGGTGTGTTTATGTAGTACCCGGTGTGTTTATGTAGTACCCGGTGTGTTTATGTAGTACCCGGTGTGTTTATGTAGTACTTGGTGTGTTTATGTAGTACCCGGTGTGTTTATGTAGTACCCGGTGTGTTTATGTAGTACCCGGTGTGTTTATGTAGTACCCGGTGTGTTTATGTAGTACCCGGTGTGTTTATGTAGTACCCGGTGTGTTTATGTAGTACCCGGTGTGTTTATGTAGTACCCGGTGTGTTTATGTAGTACCCGGTGTGTTTATGTAGTACCCGGTGTGTTTATGTAGTACCCGGTGTGTTTATGTAGTACCCGGTGTGTTTATGTAGTACCCGGTGTGTTTATGTAGTACCCGGTGTGTTTATGTAGTACCCGGTGTGTTTATGTAGTACCCGGTGTGTTTATGTAGTACCCGGTGTGTTTATGTAGTACCCGGTGTGTTTATGTAGTACCCGGTGTGTTTATGTAGTACCCGGTGTGTTTATGTAGTACCCGGTGTGTTTATGTAGTACTTGGTGTGTTTATGTAGTACCCGGTGTGTTTATGTAGTACCCCGGTGTGTTTATGTAGTACCCCCGGTGTATTTATGTAGTACCCGGTGTGTTTATGTAGCACCCGGTGTGTTTATGTAGTACCCGGTGTGTTTATGTAGTACCCGGTGTGTTTATGTAGTACTTGGTGTGGTTATGTAGTACTTGGTGTGTTTATGTAGTACCCGGTGTGTTTATGTAGTACCCGGTGTGTTTATGTAGTACCCGGTGTGTTTATGTAGTACCCGGTGTGTTTATGTAGTACCCGGTGTGTTTATGTAGTACCCGGTGTGTTTATGTAGTACCCGGTGTGTTTAAGCAGTTTTTTTACTTATATGTTTCAATATTTCTTTAGAAAATGTGAGAGGTAATCGCAACTCTATTTACCTGCTTCATTATAACGTTACAATGAATCAAATCACCCTTTCAGTAACTAAGTATGTAAAGAAAAATGTAATCTCTTCTGGTTGGTGATAAATTTAACATGAGTTACAACAAAGCCGAGCTATATTTTTATAGGATTAACATTTTAATTTAAAATAATAATAATAATAATAATAATAATAATAATAATAATAATAATAATAATAATAATAATAATAATAATAAAAAAAAAATTTTCAGAAAAAGAGGTTACGATGTTGCAATTTTTATTAATATATATATATATATATATATATATATATATATATATATATATATATATATATATATATATATATATATATATATATATATATATATATATATGTATATATATATATATATATCGATCTCGTATCCTAATGATTACTGTACATTTGTTGTTGATTTTATATAGATACAGTATTCAATAACTTATGAGAAAGTAATATGTAGCATAAATAATGCTATTCTCCCTTATATAGGTGTTACTGACTGACGTTTAAGTAAGCTTCTTATTTCCTACTTAACACAGTTTTAAGAATAGGTATGAAAGGGGTCAAGAGGCCAGAAACAAGTAATGCTAGTCAATGACGCTTAATAGGCGGGGGACAGGAATCAAGACTTGACACTTTTAAATAAAAATTGGCGAGTACACAGCTCAGCGAGATGTTGGCGAGACAAGAGTAAGAACGAGCCTCACTTCTCAGCCTTCATATGCCAAACAATCTCTACCTTGTATTTATCCACTCATACACACACCTATATAACCCGGCAACCTCAGTACTTAGACCTCTCTCCACCAGAAAACCCCTACTTGGTATATGTTCATTCATACCCACACATATCCAAACTACTTTAGTATCCAGTCCTCACCCCACCATACGAGACCTCTTCTCAAAATCCATCCATTCCCACACACAACCACATACATAAGAACATAAGAAAGATAGAATACTGCAACAGGCCTTCTGACCCATGCACGGCAGGTCCATGTCACTCCCCAGCTTAGATCAATGACCCACCTAGACAGGTCACTTCCACTTAAGGAAGGAACACGGCGTAAGACCTAGTAGCACAACCTAGTCAGGTTCAACTCACACTCACCCACCTATTTTTAAAATTACACAACGTCTTAGCTTCTATGACGGTACTCGGGAGTTTGTTCCACTCATCCACAACTCTATTACCAAACCAGTGCTTTCCTATATCCTTCTTGAATCTGAACTTTTCCAACTTGAAACCATTGCTGCGAGTCCTGTCTTGGCTGGATAGGGAAGATTTCTGATACATGGGATCAACTTTGTCATCCTCCTTTGTACGTTTTCCAGTGCATTTATATCCATTCTGTAATACGCTGACCAGAACTGTGCAGTATAATTTAAATGAGGCCTAACCAAGGATATATATAGTTGAAGAACACCCTGAGGACTTCTGTTATTTATACTTCTTTGTATGAAGCCAAAGGATTCTGTTAGCTTTATTGCGAACACTTATGCACTGTTTCCTTGGTTTTAGATTATTGCATGGTTATTTCCCTGTCCAACATGTAGAACTTTGCATTTGTCTATATTAAACTACATCTGCCACTTCTCCGACCACTGTATCAATCTATTCAAATCATCCTGGAGTGCTCTAATGTCCTCGTTAGAATGAATTGGACAACCTTGGCACACAGTCCTCACCTCCACCAAAGACAACCTTTTCTCTGTATCTGTCCAGTCCAACACCGCTATATACCCCGACAACAAGTACCCCAACATAGCCACTGAATAGACCCCCATCGTTCCCTAACACTTAACAGAGACGACCTTCGCGTCCCCCCCCCCCCATACACAGCAAAATCCAGCTCACTTTAGTTTCTTTCATAGTTCTTACGTTGTTTTGCTCTGTGATAAAGAAGATACCTTCATAAATTTCATTTCTCTTGTGTGTGTGTGTGAGGTGGGAAAGCCTGAAAAATGGCAATTCTCAAGAAATAATAGCTAGAGGCTTTGCCGGAGCGAAACTTTCTTCAATCTGCCGTAGCTGCTCAACGCTCCTTAGTGAAATGTTTGATGATAGCCTCATTTTCCTCCTGAAGTCTCTCAACTTAGCCTGACAGATTTCAACACATCGTATGAGCATCATCCTGCGTGATGGAATCTGACAGGACACATAAAAATAATAATCCTTATATCTACAAGTACAAGATACAACTGGTACAGACCAAGCTGATATAGAAAGCAGACCATTGTGTTCACCTTTGGTTAATTTTGTCCCCAGGATGCCACCAACACCAGTCGACTACCACCCAGGTACCTATTTAATCCTAGGTGAACATGGACAGCAGGTGCCTTCAGCAAACACGTTCTAATGTTTCCACCCATACCGGGGATCGAACCACGGACATTCATTGTGTGAGCAGACTGCTCTACAAATAGCTAGTTACTTTTTGTTCCCACAGTGGATGATAGGATAGAAGTGCATTCTTCATGTATCCAGTTTTGGTAAATAAAAAAAAAGACAGGCCCTACATTTCCATAATGACCAGCCTAACCTCAACAACCAACCCCTTTCCACCACCACCCACTCTACCGCACACTGCGTATGTATTCAATTTTTGCTAAATAAAGACAATCAGAGCTCTGCTACTCCTAATTCCCATTATCTCTCCACAGTCAATATGACCAAGTCTCCAAGATAGAATTATAATTATTGCTATTATTATTAATATTATTATTCTATTGTAACTAAGTTACTAAACCAGTGCAATTCCTCTCCTAACCAACCTGACTCATCCTTCCGTAAAACCCTGTACTTCAGCTAGACCCCTTTCCTCCCCCTTCCCCTGCGCCGTACCCTAGCAGCCTCTCTCACTCCCGACCCCTTTTACTGCAAGGGAAAAACCACCCTTATCTACACCTCCTATAACATTTAAATGAAAGCTATTTAAAGATATTAACCTCAAATACTATGCAAGGCACAAGGATAAGGGCGAGGTAAATGCAGGCGACATTACAACAGCAATAAAAAGTGAGATAAATGGTTTAAAACCTACAAGATTGATGGACTGAACACATCGACTCCAGGCTGAGGGACTGATTACCTCAAACTCCTCCTCTCCTTATTAAACACTTCTGATTTGTATTGGGCTGATGAAGCCACTGTGTGGTGAAATGTTTCTTCAATAAAGATTCCCGTATGTTGCATAAATGTCTCAATCTTCAGGGTAACACATGAAAGTGTAGTGTAAAGTCCTTACACAACATCCACAAAGAATCATAACCAATGGTTGTACATGAATGATACACAATGCCGACAAGATGAAAATTAGACACATGTGAAACATCTGGATATCTTTATTGTAGACGTTTCGCCATCAGTGGCTTTATCAGTGCAAATTCTAAGACCAATGGTGCTTACAAAAACTAGTGCAGGGCATGATGGAGGCTCGATCCTCCGTCCGCGAGTAAAATTGATAAAGAAATACATACCATGAATATTAACAATTAGGACCTAATATTAACAATTATATACCACAAACGAAGACTGTGATCAGATCAAGGGCAAAGATTACAACAGAATATTTTGACCAAAAGAACTGTAAGGCATGTGAGAGTAGAGGAGAGGCAGGGGAGAGGCAGGGGAGAGGCAGGAGATAGGCAGGGGAGAGGCAGGGGAGAGGCAGGGGAAATATCGAAGGCAGAGCTAATGGTATTACTTATAGAATGTTTTGTATGCCAGCACGTAAAACGTATCCACGAGAATTAAAAGATATCATAGCAGGCAGCACGAGTTTTGCTCTTCTATGTTACAGGCAACCAAGGCTTCCCTGTTCCCATTTGATGGCCTTGCAACAGGATACACAACACTAACATATTTGGAAACCCATGATGATATTGTTTTCACCATGAATGAACCAGCACACAAACTGCCATTTGGAATCAAATGCCGCACAGTGGAGAGGTTTCAAAACCTGGTAGAGGAACAACTAGAGAAAAGAAAGGAAGAGACAGTTAGGGGAATCTTCATGAAGACTGGCTAGGCAAGGATGTGAGAATCTCTAACCAGAGTACAACGGATAGAGGCATGGTTGACAAATAAACAGCAGAGAGTTTGCATAAATGGGGAGAAATCAGAATGGGGGCCCGTCACAAGCGGTGTTCCTCAGGGGTCAGTGCTGGGCCCCTTGGTGTTCACAATTTACATAAATGACATAAATTAGGGAATAAATAGCGACATAAGCAAATTTGCCGATGACACCAAAATAGGCCGTCCAATTCATTCTGACGAGGACATTAGAGCACTCCAGGATGATTTGAATAGACTGACGCAGTGGTCGGAGAAGTGGCAGATGCAGTTTAATGTAGACAAATGCAAAGTTCTAAATGTGGGGCAGGAAAATAACCATGCCACATATAAACTAAATAATGTAGATCTTAATATTACTAATTGCGAAAATGATTTGGAGCTCTGGTTAGCAGTAATCTGAAACCAAGACAACAGTACATAAGTGTTCGCAATAAAGCTAACATATCAAGAAGTATAAATAATAGAAGTCCTCAGGTTGTTCTTCAACTCTGTATATCTTTGCTTAGGCCTCAATTAGATTATGCTGCACAGTTCTGGTCACCGTATTACAGAATGAATATAAATGCACTGGAAAACGTACAAAGGAGGATGACAAAGTTGATCCCATGTATCAGAAATCTTCCCTGTGAGGATAGACTGAGGGCCCTGAATCTGCACTCTCTAGAAAGGCGTAGAATTAAGGGGGATATGATTAAGGTGTATAAATGGAAAACAGGAATAAATAATGGGGATGTAAATAGCGTACTAAAAACATCTAGCCTAGACAGGACTCGCAGCAATGGCTTTAAGGTGGAAAAATTCAGATTCAAGAAGGATATAGGAAAACACTGGTTTGGTAATATAGTTGTGGATGAGTGGAACAAACTCCCGAGTACCGTCACAGAAGCTAAAACGTTGTGTAGTTTTAAAATAGGTTAGATAAATACATGAGCGGGTGTGGGTGGGTGTGAGTTGGACTTCCGTACACGACAGACCAAAAATTGTCAAACGGGATGGTTAGTTGTGAATTAAAATGATTCAAGTATGTATTTTTTAAGGAAATGAGACCAGTGTCAATACACGAGTAAAAATATGATGAAAACAGAGAATGAGAAGTTATGAGAGATAAGCAGAGAGACCGAACGAGAGAAATCTAAAAAAAAAAAAAAAAGACGGAGAAGTGTATCTGCATTCATTCATAAAAGAAAAAATTAATTACTGGGCTCTCTAAAATATTAGTATCGATGTGCACGCAGTGTATACACATGCAGTCATCCATCAACATGTACGTTTGACAAGAGACTGACCGTGTACCCACCTACTGTCAGAGCCTGAAATAAAGCCATGAAACTCGACTGAAAGAAGAACGGTCTTACAAAACCGAGAGTAACTCTAGCAGCCAAGAACAGCGGACATAAAGTAACAATCTGCACGAGACACCGAGACCAAGCCAAGCTTAACACTGCAATAAAGATCCTGTGGCAGTCAGGGAATGTGTTGGGTGATCGTGTGTCTATTGGGGCAGCCGCTGACCCTTGAATAGACCCAAGCTAGCCCTCAGGGACCTGTTACCGATGGGGCTAAGAAAGAAAGCAAACTAGTGTTTATTTAGTCTTCATATATAATTTTAAACTTTTACGATGGTTTGTTTAGTAAATTACGTAGAAATGACCTTAGCTTTTAACCCATTAAACACTGGGACTTGTTTTCAATGGATCTTTGAGAGTACTCTCCAGGCACATACTATGTAGCTATTTACACACGATTCAGCCAACATTATGGGCCAGACGTGGACTGAGACACACCTATGATACACACTTGTCCAGGTTATACAAGAAATGAGACACAGCTATGATACATACTAGTCATCCAGGCTAAACAAGGAATGGAACAACTCTGTGATACACAGTCGTCTAGGTGAAGCAAGAACTGAAACGCTTCTGTAATACACTATAATCTAGCTTAGACAAGAAATAACACTCCTTTAAGAAGCATTTCCATTTCGTCTAGCCAAAGCAACAGAGACGCTCGTCTTTGAGGTTCTAACTTAGACAAGGATAGAAACATGTTGTATTTACTTACAGTTGCCTAGGTTAGACTAGGAAACAGGCAAGTTATTTTGATATACAGTTGTGCTGTGATACACTGTCGTCCCACTAGCATTCAAGAACGGCATTCGGCTCACAACCGAAAGGACCCGGATTAGATTAACAAGCGAGGCGATATGAATGGGGTAGACTCCTTACCCTTTCTTCCCCTATTCACCTAGCAGCAAGTAGGTACCTGGGCACTAGTCGACTGTTATATGTCGCATCCTAAGGAAGAGAAACGAGGGACCCCTAACGGCAATAAGCCATATTGCTTGACTTTCTTGGATTATCCTGGTTAATTAACTCTCAAAGGAAAATAATCAGGACCACCGACACCACTACTACTTCTACTACTATTACTATTACTACTATACAACTAATACTACGATTATTTCTCTTTCTCCTCCTGTTCTTCCTCTTTCTCGTCCTCTTCCTCGTCCTCGTCCTCGTTTTCTCCCTCGCCCTCGTCCTCCTCTTCCTTCTCCTTTTACAACTCTTCCTCCTAGTTCTGCTCCTCCCTCTGCAAGGATCTGGAGTAGTCTTCCCCTGTAGCAGGGTGCAGCTAGCACTAAGCACTAGGCTAGCAAGACAGCAGGCTCAGGCATGGAGGCTATCAGCTAGTCGGGAAATAATGTGTCAGCCACCCTCCAGGTAGGTACTATACAGTACAGCGGCGAGTTCTCAGTGAAGTTATGACTGGTCTAAAAACATAACGAGCTTTTCCTGGGAATGTTTCCCTCAGACATGAGCTTCATCAAGTCAACCCTGTGCGAAACGTAGTCTCAATAAAACATTTTTCTTCATATTGTTTCTTTATACCCATAAATGTCCTCAATGTTCCACTACACCGAAGTTATGATTTACAGTTAATATGAGTCTCCATTGTTAGATCTGTGTTATTCATTATCTGATAAGGGATTTGAGACACACTGTAGTAACTTTCACTTCAGAGTGAGCCGTTCTTCGACTGTATCAAGCAGAAAGATTGATAAAGAAGATAGATTTACACCTCAGTACACTCCTCAATACACGCGACTGGATTAGTGCAGAGTGCGGTGTAAGTTGATATTATTGTAATCTAAAGGGAATCAGAAGAGGCATTTATAAGTTATCATACAGAAGCAAAAGAAATAATTCTTCAATGAAAATGGTAAATTAGGATGTACAGTTGTACACAGACCAAATCTGATTCAAATCTTTGAGAGACTAGAGAGAACAATATTCTAGAATACACAAGCATATTAAGCTTGAAGAAGCTGAGATGTTGCGTTATGAAGTAAACACCATGGAAGAGTTGAAGCTAATCATATGTGACACTCAAGAACTGTCTCATGAGACACAATCAATTCTGACCAGTTTTTAAGAAAGTTATGTTTAACAATGAGAGCAGTGATGACACTCAAGAACTGTCTCATGAGACACAATCAATACTGACCAGTTTTTAAGAAAGTTATGTTTAACAATGAGATCAGTGATGACACTCAAGAACTGTCTCATGAGACACAATCAATACTGACCAGTTTTTAAGAAAGTTATGTTTAACAATGAGAGCAGTGATGATGACGGGGTAACACAAACTCTGCTCTACTCTGCTTCTGTAACCACTAGTGTGTCATCCACGAGGTAATCACATACTACATAAGCATTTGCACTCGCGTTCACACACACACACGAATAGGCACGCGCACATGCACACACGCACACACACACACACAGTGAAGAGGCGGGGCCAGGAGCTATGATTCGACCCCTGCGACCACAATTAGGTGAGATGAGCACATACACAGCGAAGAGGCGGGGCCGGGACCAGTGACTCGACCCCTACAGCCAAAATAGATAAATAGGTAAGTACACACACACACACACACACACACACACACACACACACACACACACACACACACACACACACACACACACACACACACACACACACACACACACACAAGTTGGAAGATTCTAAGTTAGAAATTCAAAGTAAACATTATGTGATAACTATTTTGACACATACAGCAGAATATTCTTAATTATATATGTCGTATTTTGAGAAAAATCATAAAAAAAATTCGAAACTATCATCCGAGCATCAAGAAATATATGAAAGAAATTGACAGACGTCAGATACGGGTGATACTTAAATGTTATGCAAAAAAAAGGTCAGCAAACATATAAATTTATGTTTTTTGAGAGGAAAGAGCTAAACCCGTAAGTGTAATACAGCGTCTGAGGAACAGTGAGAACTTGGTTTGACTTTAGGAAGAGTAGAGGAGTTTCAGTTCCTCGGATCAAGAGCCCCTCCTTGGTATCAAGGTTCCTGCCCCCACTTGGATGGGAGTTTAATGAAGGAATACAAATATTCCTTCTGGTAGACATAAATATTCCTTCTGGTAGACATAAACATTCCTTCTGGCAGACAAACATTCCTTCTGGCAGACATAAACATTCCATCCCTGGCAGACAAACATTCCTTCTGGCAGACATAAACATTCCTTCTGGCAGACATAAACATTCCTTCTGGTAGATATAAACATTTCAATTCTGGCAGATATAAACATTCCATCCCTGGCAGACATAAACATTCTATCTCTGGCAGACAAACATTCCATCTCTGGCAAACATAAATATTCCATCTCTGGCAGACAAACATTTCCTCTCCGGCAGACATAAATATTCCATCACTAGCAGACTTGCACATTTCTCAGTACTGCGAGATTGAATATCGAATGACACACGATTCATCTCAGATTAAATATGACTTTTTGAAAATTAATTTGTATTCCACTTGCTCAATACATTCTATTACTATTTTTTTTTGGCTGGTCCTGTCAAATATTTTCAACGTAATTTGCTTTTAAAATATACCCTATAACATATAATATTGACTCACTCGAAAATACATTTTGCAATATTCCTCCAGTGCATATATTTAAATTGCATCAGATATTCAGAATACGAAAAGCTCTCTCCTCTAATTTCACAAATGTAGGTGCCTAACTAAATGGTATTTTGAAAAAAAAATATTATAATTGGTAGGACTCCATTAATTCAGTGTTCTTATTAAGTAAGCTGTAGGATTTGAGATCTGCTGAAGTAGGATAATAGGACTTAGCTTGTAAAATAACTGCAGGACTTCATAACCAAGTAGTTTGAAGAATCCTCGGGCGAGATTAGTTTTATTTAATTTGATTTCTCTATGGGTAATATACTTTGGGATCAGTGTACATCAAGAAATGTGTAATATATACAGTCTCCTAGTACACAAACACAGACACACACGAAGGCGCGATCAGACGTGGAAATATACACACACGCACGCTCAAACATGAGATTACATCCGCGCATCTACAATGACAGACACTTGTCTCTAATAAAGCAGTGAAGGAGGAGGTGCAGATGCAAACTTTAAGGTGTCCTAAAAGTCTGAAACATACAGGAGATCTCGGCACACACACACCACCTATTTTTTCGTTGTTCCACGTATTCGATGGCTTCCGACTGAGCCATTGTTCCACCCGCCGGTGATTGTTACCCTCGGTAGAACATAATGAACATTGGCTCAGTTTGAAGCCAACGAGAAACGTGGAACATCGAAAAGATGCTGTAACTGCGGTGCCCTCTTGTACAGGACACTTGCTCATCAACATACTTTCCTTCCTATAGGCTCGGCGACTCGATTCGATACTGGTCCCTGCTAGACAGTCCCTCTGGAATCCAACAATTCTCACTCATAACTTGTAGTTAAGTGATAAAATATCTGCAACAAACGAAGGGGCGGTAGGGAAAAAACACCACTCAGACGACCTCAGAAGAAAATACAGATTTTTTCGCTGAGGATCTTTCCCGATTTCAAACGTGTACTGCAACAGCGATATAAGAGAACTGACTCTGTACTTCTCAGCATAAGATCGCCTAAGTGTCGAAGCATGAAGTTGCATGACGGATGGATTGGTTACGATAACCTCAGCATGTGACTCCCCACGTTTCTTTAGACTTATTCTTGTGGGAGTTTGTACAGGATTAGGTTATCAATATGTCAATAGCTCACATTAAAACTTTCCGCGTTAGAATAAATGGTCGAATCGGAAAAGTCACTCTATATTTGTTGGCCAATACAATGAATTAAGCCAAGTATTGATCAGCTGTGTTATGGGACGCTAGAGGTGCACGTGTTGAGGTTCTCTAGATTCGACAACCGTGAAGCTGTATAAAAAGTTTATTAGTTGACCTATCATATGCAGAAAATTTCATATATATATATATATATATATATATATATATATATAAATATATATATATATATATATATATATATATATATATATATATGTCGTGCCGAATATGTAAAACTGGTCAATTAGTAAAAACTCATTTAAAATTAAGTCCTTTCTAAAATTTTCTCTTATACGTTTAAAGATATATTTTTTTTTCATTAATGTTAATGTAAAAAATTTTAATTTTGATCCAAAAGAATCTTAGAAAACTTACCTAACCTTATTATAACAAGAACAATTTAATTTAGCCTAACCCAACTAAATATATTTTAAATTTGTTTACAATAATTTAATATTAAACAGACACAGTGAAATATATTTTTTCCGTTAGGTTCAGAATGATTTTGGCGAAATTATTGCATACACAAATTTTCACTTGTCCTGTATGGCAAGATGAGCGTTGCTATTTAAGCCAAGATCGCAAGTTCTGCCTATTCGGCACGACATATATATATTTATATATATATATATATATATATATATATATATATATATATATATATATATATATATATATATATATATATATATGTATATATATATATATGTCGTGCCGAATATGTAAAACTGGCCAATTAGCAAGAACTCATTTAAAGTTAAGTAATTTCTAAAATTTTCTCTTATACATTTAAAGATATATTTTTTTCATTAATGTTGATGTAAAAATTTATAATTTTGCACCAAAAGGAACTTAGAAAACTTACCTAACCTTATTATAACAAGAACAATTTATTTTAGCCTAACCCAACTAAATATATTTTAGATTTCTTTACAATAATTAAATACTAAACAAACACAATGAAATATATTTTTTTCGTTAGGTTCAGAATGATTTTGGCGAAATTATTGCATACACAAATTTTCACTTGTCCTATATGGCAAGATGAGCGTTGCTATTTAAGCCAAGATCGCAAGTTCTGCCTATTCGGCACGACATATATATATATATATATATATATATATATATATATATATATATATATATATATATATATATATATATATATATATATATATATATATAAGACAACCACGGGGGGAGTAGAATGATAGCTCTAGGTCTTTCGTGTTGCAATCAACACATCAGGAGCTTGCAAAATTGCAGAAAAGAGGAAGGTTTCCAAGCGAATACGTTCCCAGGGGACAGCGTTCACTGGAGTGAGGCTCGCTCATGTTCTTATTTCTGGTAATGTCGTTGTATGCCCATCCCTAACCCCTCATCCATGCCTCCCCCTCCACGCTAGGGTAAAGATTGGTGTTATGTAGGTGTGAGCGATGCCTGCCTTCCTCTTAGAGAGAAGTTAAGGACGCGATCAACACGGCTCCCTTCCTCCGAGTATTTTTTTTCAGTCCTGCCTATTGCAACATTACAATGGTATGTTGCTTATGGAAACGATAGCTGCTAATGATGTTCAATTATTGTTCATTATCTGAGTGTCTGAACACTATCAAAGGCTCGTGTAACTCGGCTGGCGTCGCGTCGCACATTGAGTATCCGTGGTTCGATCCCCGGTACGGGGTAAAATATTGGGCGTTTCCTTACACCTGCTGTTCCTGTTCACCTGGGTATTAGCCAACTTGTGAGGGTCGAGTTCTGGGAGACAAGATTAACCAAAATCGCTCGAAATGCTCTGCATAAGAAGGGGTTTTCTATATAGTATGTCACTGATGTCAGCTATGGTCTGTTTAAGTTGTATCATGAACTCGTAGAAATAAAAATTATTATTATTATTATTATTATTATTATTATTATTATTATTATTATTATTATTATTATTATTATTATTATTATTATTATTATTATTATTATTATATTTGTGGCTTTATAAACCGTCTTCGTTAAGTCACTTCACTTCTATAAGCTTTAAAATCTGAAATTTTCTTTCATCGTCTGTTATTTTTCACTAATATTGTTTCTGCAATTGAAGGTGGATTGCCGTTGTGTTTTTCCTGTATTCATTTTAGGTTGATATAATTCAAGGGAGGTATACTAGTTAAGAGCTCCTGATCCGAAGAAATGGAGCTACTCTCTCTGCGGTTTATCGCTTCCCAATAATAATAATTTTAACGTAATAATTAACACAATAATAATTATAACAACAATAATAATGATTATAATAATTCTTAGACATTTATAAATATTATGCGTTGTTTTAGTACTATAGTCGATGCCCAAGTAAATAAAATTTCCTGTGATGGGGCGTAGATTCCAAGTTCGATTCCGAAACATAATTAACAAATTTAAATAAAGAAAAAAGTAATTAAATTAAAAACGAAGCCTTTCAATTGCTTTTATTTCAGTACATGTTAAATATGAATCAAACAACATGCACCTCAGTAATATCTGAGGCAAAATCATTAAGTAATATCTCAAATTTCTTCTTAAGGTTCACTCAGAAATAACACCAAACGTAGATCTACTTTTTTTTACGTTTTCAAATGGAGAAAAATCAAGGTCGGACGCTACGCGCACAAACGTAGATGTACGGTTGGACAGTTTAAGGATTAAAGGCAAAAATGCAAATGGTTACGTAGAGATCTAGAAAATAGTGCTGTAGCAGGACAAGTAGTAATGACTTGAGGCATGAAGGGCAGCAAACCAAAATTCTGTAGTTTAAAAAGATATCTTCAGAATGCCTGAGACTATCTGAGGATTAGTGAGCAAAGATAATTCTTGTACAGTTTAGACACGGAGACCAAAAAATTAGTCGTGATTTTTCCACCTCTATATACTATATATGACCAGTTCCCACTCGGATAATTTCGTCAAAGTTTTATTACAGGACTACGTCAAAGATAATAAATATGACTTCAGGCTTGACGTCCTATGGGGAATAAATGAAAAATTTCCAAAGAGGGAAGCAGCTTCAGGAATCACATAAATACTGAAACATGAAGCCTGGTATTACATCGAGCCTCCAAAGGCTCACGTAAACACTGTAAAAGCAAGTCTGACTAGGTAAGAATTTTTAAGAAACCTTAAAAATATTTTATAACGTTGCACTCCGCTTAAGGAAGCCAAGTCTAAAAGCACTCATTAAAGGGCTCAGCGGCGCCTGCACAGTCACATAGAGAAGAATGAAGAAATTCAGATATTTCCAACCAGATTTGTAGCGGAGAGAAGGAGGGAACAATGTTACGAGGAGAGGCTAAGGAAAATAGTCCTTAGTGCACTTGAAGAATGAACGAAGGATCAGGGAACATATTATCATAACGTAAATGTAAGTTACTGGCCTTGTGAACAATAAAACGTGAAAAGTATATAAGATAACTGTATACAAGACCAAAAGAAAGAAAGAAAAAAATAAAATTACGGAACAAATGATACTGAAGGTATTTATTTACACGAGTGACAGATATTCGGAATGTTATGGACGCCGAGGTACCGAGGTACTGCAACAGCTGGAAATTTTAAATTGCACGTTGAATTATATACTGAACTGAGACGAGAGTCCACGAGCGGTGCTCTGCTCCTGTACAGTATTTACAACAAGGTTGTCGTCACATAAACACCTCACCACGACCCCCCGGACACTAATACTCTTGATGTCACAGTTCAGAGCTGCAGTGAATACACAGTGAGTATTTAGGGAACCTGCTTATTATGAGACCCTCACTTAATTCACTCACATTTCACGGAATACATGTATCTTTTACATGTATTCTTATTATACAAATGTTGCACGAATGTAAATAATTAAGAATGATGTGATTCAGTTTCTTAAATGTATTACAAAGACATTCATTAATCTTTGCATTTTTGTAAAACAGTGTTAATATTTTACTCTTCCACGATAATTTATTCTATTTATCTAAATCAGTATCTTCTAAATACATTTAATGAGCTTTAAAATGCTTTCGAGGAGGCAATATCTTCTTTATATGATATTTCTTGAATTTAAAGCGACGATAAATATATTATCTCTCATAAGATGAGGAAACAGTTGGTGATAACATAATCTGTTAGATGCAGAATCCCTTTTAATATTATATATTGCTCTTCTGATGTACTGAAACTTTTCCAGAAATTACTAAATAATATGATACATAATCCTTTTAAAATACATTTTAGAAGGCTTTAGACAGTTTATAGAATACATATTCAACAGAGACTATGACCATGAATTAGCAAGTTTAGTTCAATCAGCTCATCGCTGGCTAAACAAACATCAAGCCTGGCAGACCCTTATTAACGTGTGAAGATTTTTCTATTTTCCCTGTTGCTGTTTGTCTCTCCGTTTACTACATAATTATATCTGAAATACGTTCGCTTTGTTGAGAGTTTGTTCATAAATAGTTAAACTCTCAGTGGCAGTCTTTAGTGGATTCTCTTTCGAGTTAATTCCCTTAAAGGTTATTTTGAAACTCTTGTTTTTCAGCTGATATTATGGTGCTTCTGAGCAAGAATTATACTTATAATACGGTTAAAGTAACGGAATTATAACACTGGACGGGCGTGGATGTGCTCGACCGTCAAGTGTTAGACAAACATTGGCCTCGTGTAGCGTATAACATTTCTATAGGTAAGATACGTCATGTTTAAATATTTGAAATCGATATCAAGAGCCATTTTAAAGCTATCCCACAAAGACCATTATTACAGCTTGTTCACTAAACCTGGCAAATTGGCACCAGTATAACCAGAATTTTCTCGTAAGTATAATATACATTTTTAAGTGTTTAAAACCTATCAGATGAGTCTTTTTTAAGCTATCACGTGGAAACCAATATACTAATTGCTCAACCGCAATGCAAAGTTTTTTGGAGTAAAATATACCTGAGTAAAATACAACATCCGAGAAAGCTGAACCAAATCCGATTAAAGAAACATTCCCCAATTACTGAATGGAAACTAATAATTCACTTTTTTATTTTAAAAGTTGAAAAATATGCAGCTGCAAAGCTGAAAACTGAACTGATATTTTCCTTTGAGTCGATGCATTAGTGTAGTAAATTCAAGACTGTGGTAAAGGCAGTCTCAGATTATTGCTTGGAAGATACAACTCATAATAATTGCAATTATATTTTAAAAACTGGCACCTACACTACCCGACATTAATCCAAACTTACCACTTAATAAGATACACCAACTTTAAAACTCTGAAGCTATTCAGAGGAGGCATTCTAAAAAATAAAAACGAAAAAAAAGTATGGCACACGATGTAATCTTGATGTCACTTTTCAGGGAGATTCCATCAACACATTACTTCATCCACTTCCTTTTTACTCACTTCTATCTTAAAGTCTATTTGAAAATATTTATTTCTTAGACCTTGTCAATAAGAACCTTAAAATCCACTCAAAACACTATGAAACAGAAGTCTGAGAGAAACGCAAAGTTTCGCTCCTTCATTTTAAGAGTTAAGGTGCTGGTGCAGGAACCTGTATCTGGCCACACCTTACAAGCTAAATTTATGGGACCCATGCAAACCATTTACAAAATCTCTGATGTAAATTATGTGGTAGCTTCCCTTGATAAACCCACGAAAAGTAAAATTTACCACATAAATCAGATTAAAATATTAAATAGCCCACATAAAGTCCCTGTAATGACTGTGTCCTCTGCCTCTAGACGACCCTGATTCCTTGCACACCATTCTACAAATTCAAGTTAAGCTTCCTAATTTTGTCCTCAGTGGGGCTGTCTAAAAATTAAATAATAAGTCTAACTGCCCTATTACAATCTTACCCTGAATATTTTCGGACGCCCCGAAAAAATGTACCCTGGGATATCATGATTTAGATGTTGGAAACTACTTCAGCAGGAGGTCGAATTTCTGTTAGACCACGGATTAGTGGAGGAGTCATCCAGTCTGTGGGCTTCACCCTGTATCCTTAATAAAAAGTCTGATGGAGGTTATCGAATATGTACAGACTACCGTAAGGTGAATGAGGTCACTATTCCAGATGCTTACTCCCTGCCATGTTTGGATGACTTAGTGGACTTTGTGGGTAAGGCTACTTTTGTTTCCAAACTAGACCTTAAAGGTTACTATCGGGTAACTGGCAGATAAGGCGAAGGAAATCTCTGCCTTCGTAATTCCGGGTCATAATCAATATACAGTGACCCCATTCGGAATGCTGAACTCGCTGGCAACGTTCCAGAAGCTGATCCATCAGGCTATTAAAGGACTTGAAGACACGGCAGATTATCTGGACGATATAGTACTAGTTTCCGATATGTTGGACCAACATGTTTCCCGACTTAAAGTTCTCTTTGAGAAGTTTAAGAGTTTCCAGTTAACTGTTAATTTGTGTAAGTCATCCTTTGGTCAGTCTACTATTACTTTTTGGGACCATGAAGTAGGTAGTGGTAAAGTAGCCCCTAAATTTGCTAAAACTCTTTTCATGAAGAATTACCCAGTACCTCGCGATAGAAAATCCCTCCAGCGTTTCTTAGGGATGCTAGGTTTCTACAGACGATTCTGTAAGAACATTGCAGATGTTCTAGCCCCCCTAACCCCAATTACCAGTCAGAAACAAAACTTTTAAAGAACTCCAGTGTCAAGAATCGCTTAATAAAGTCAAACAGCTACTTTGTTCTGCCCCCATTCTCCTGTCTCCCGATTTTTGAAAGCCTTTTGTGTTACAGGTTGATGTGAGTCAGGGGTAGGGGCAGTAGTCGTACAAAAAATCTGGGGAAGAGTGGTTGCAGCCTGTCTCTTATTTCTCTGCCAAGTAGGAACCTCACCAAAGGGATTACGCCACCATCGGAACATTTCGAGGTCTATGTGGGGCAGTCGTCCCAAGTGGTCACAGTCTACAGTGATCACAATCCTCTGGTCTACCTCAACACCATGAAAAAAACACACGTCTGATGAGATGGAGTCTCAGGCTGCAGCCTAACAATATTAAACTCGTCCATATTGCTGGCAAGGAAAATGAGCTGGCCGATTACCTTTCCGTTGTTTAATTTTGGTTAGGATGTGTTAGGGACCATATGGGTAGCTTAGCTCTTTTTTCCCCCTTTATAAAATGTTTTTAATAATGGTAATGAGGGGACATTCTGCTGCCATCCGCAGGTGTCTTAAACCAACGTTAACCCTACTGTCTGCTTCCTCTCTCTAGGATAGAGTTTGACACTGAGTCTCGAGAAAAGTTGAGCCCTATCTAATAAGTTGGATGGATGAGAGGAAAGGCAGTTCCATTATTGTTCAGTGCCATTGGGGGTGTAGCATGCAACGAGTATGTTACAATTTATTCGGCGTATGTCACACTCCCATATAGGCTGCCTCCCAACCAGTGAACCAGGTGCTAAGGGTTTAACGATCGATAGGGTACCCATTGTTTAATCAGTACCTTGGTTCATTAACCAATCACAGGCAAGCTCACCAAAGCTGAGGCAACGTGGTTCACTTGAGGGAAGCAATGGCAGACTTGCCTACCTGCTGGTTGAGTACGGTGCACTCTCTGTGACTTCTGCTTTGCCATCTGTCATCGTGGTCTACACTTATTATTCTATCTGTACATATTGTACATCGAGTACATATCTGTATATAGTAGAAGGCAAAATATACTTTATAGTCTACTGCTGAGTTTTATTTTCTCCAATTCCCTGGTATACCATTATGCCTGGTATACCAGACTTCTGGTACATGGTACTGCGAGTATCAGTGAGTAGAAGCCCCCTATTCCGTGAAGCGGCCACAGTGAGGGTGAGGGGAGTGTGGGAGAGAGGGAAGGGGTTAGGAGATGAAAAATGGGATGGTGGGAGAGAGAGAGTGAAGGGGAAAGGAAATGAGATGGGGAATAGTGCGAGGGGAGAGACGATGAGGAAAATATTATGGAAGGAGAATGTGTTAGTGGGGGGAGAGGGAATAGAAGTGACATGAGGGGAAATGGGGTGAAGAGGAGGTTAACTGAGTGGAAAGGATACCATAAGGACGAGGGGAAGGAAAATGAGAGGATGATGGCACGAGGGGAGGAGCAGAGGGGAAACAAATAAGAGGGAACATAGTAGAAACAAACGAGAATAGAAGCAAATGGAAAACAAAGGAAAGAGGAAGCAGAAAAGAAATAAGAGGGGAGAATCGGAAGAGGAACAAATGGGGAGCGGAAGCCGGAAATAAATAAAGGGATTGAGAAATCAGGAAGCAGAAGAGGAACAAAATACATGCAGGAGATAAGGAGAAACTAAAGACAAATGGCGAAAGAGGGGAGAAGAAAAATGAATACATTGAAGGTGTGAAGAAGTTGGGAAGAATCAGTGAGTAATAAATACACGAAAATAAGATATCCGAGGATGGAAAAGAATAAGAGATAACAGCAGAATAAAGCTAGATCACAGGGGTATAAATAAAGGAGGAGCTGGAAGAACGAACAGAGGGTAAACCAAATGAAGAGCTGGAAGAGACGAGTGAGAGGGTGGTTAGAAAGAGGTGTAGAGACACAGAGGCAGAAGAATAAAGAAAGGAAAGGATTAGGAAATACATGGAGGAATCAGAATGGATGAAGAGATGAAAGAAGGGAAGAAGGAGATTAACAAGTGAGGAGGAGGAGGAAGAGGAAAGAAGAGGTACGGTGAAGAAAAAATGAGAAGCCAGTCAAATTCAAACTTAAATTTTCAATGTTTATATGACGACGTTTCGGACCGAAACGTCGGGTCGTAATAAAGTGTCATTATCCGATGTGCGGGTTATTCGTGTATTGTTCCAGTCACGATATTGTGCCTTTATGTTCTTTAGTTTACATGTAATGGAACACTTCTAAGTGCATAAGATAACCACTAGTATGCAAATGCATTTCGGGCAACATAACTGCCAGTATCAGCATTGGTGAACTCAAGAAGCTGGTTACCAGGCTTGCTGAGTCAATGATCTAGAGGAGGAAGTGTGTTGCTTGCCTGCTGGTCAAGTGTCAACAATGATGAAGAATCGACTTGGTTGAGTCAACTCTGGACGACTGAGACGTCAAACATTGCTGTAGTGATCAACGTCTTCCACACATAAGGTGTATATGCGACTTCATGTAGCTCTCTGATGCGCGAAACGCCATTTAACTGCATCCGTGTTCCTTTATTAACAGAGAGAGAGAGAGCGAGAGAGAGAGAGAGAGAGAGAGAGAGAGAGCTAGCTCCTTGGTCGTGGATCACTGTTGCCAACACAATGGTCTTGGATCATTGTAGCCGACACCATGGTCATGGATTACTGTGGTCAACATCAGTCTTGGATCACTGTGGTCAGCACCATGCCCTTGGATTACTGTGGCCACCTCATTTGTCTTGAATCACTGTTTCCATCTCTACACTCTTGGATCACTGTGGCCACCTCTATGGTCTAGAACCACTGTGGCCATCTCTATGGTCTAGGATCACTGTGGTCAAGCCTGTGGTCAAGGGTCACTGTGGCCCTCACCATGGTGACATGGCAAGAAAATGGGGCGAGGGGAGGGAAGGGAGTGATGAAAAAGTTGAGAAAGTGGAGAGTTAAGAGAAAGGAAGAAAGTGGAGAATGGGGAGAGAATGGCAAGTGGAGAGAGAGTGTAAAGTGGAGAGAGAGTGTCAAGTAGGGGGAGAGAGTGTCAAGTAGGGAGAGAGTCAAGTAGGGAGTGTCAAGTAGGGAGAGAGTGTCAAGTAGTTAGTGTCAAGTAGTTAGTGTCAAGTAGGGAGTGTCAAGTAGGGAGTGTCAAGTAGGGAGAGAGTGTCAAGTAGTTAGTGTCAAGTAGTTAGTGTCAAGTAGTTAGTGTCAAGTAGGGTGTGTCAAGTAGGGAGTGTCAAGTAGGGAGTGTCAAGTAGGGAGAGAGTGTCAAGTAGTTAGTGTCAAGTAGTTAGTGTCAAGTAGTTAGTGTCAAGTAGGGTGTGTCAAGTAGGGAGTGTCAAGTAGTGAGAGAGTGTCAAGTAGGGAGAGAGTGTCAAGTAGGGGGAGAGAGTATCAAGTAGGGAGTGTCAAGTAGGGAGAGAGTGTCAAGTAGGGGGAGAGAGTATCAAGTAGGGAGTGTCAAGTAGGGAGAGAGTGTCAAGTAGGGAGAGAGTGTCAAGTAGGGAGAGAGTGTCAAGTAGGGGGAGAGAGTATCAAGTAGGGAGTGTCAAGTAGGGAGTGTCAAGTAGGGAGAGTGTCAAGTAGGGGGAGAGAGTGTCAAGTAGGGAGTGTCAAGTAGGGAGAGAGTGTCAAGTAGGGAGAGAGTGTCAAGTAGGGGGAGAGAGTATCAAGTAGGGAGTGTCAAGTAGGGAGTGTCAAGTAGGGAGAGTGTCAAGTAGGGAGAGAGTGTCAAGTAGGGGGAGAAAGTGTCAAGTAGGGAGTGTCAAGTAGGGAGTGTGTGTCAAGCAGGGAGTGTCAAGTAGGGAGTGTCAAGTAGGGAGTGTCAAGTGAAGAGAGAGTGATACGTAGGACGAAAGACTAGAGAGTGGGAAGTAAGGAAACAGTGAAGAAGGGCAGTGGAAAATGGAGGGGAAGAGAGAGAGAGAGAGAGAGAGAGAGAGAGAGAGAGAGAGAGAGAGAGAGAGAGAGAGAGAGAGAGAGAGAGAGAGAGAGAGAAAGCTTCTTCAGCTATTATATCTAGTTTTCATATTGTCATGTATGCATGAAGCAGCACCACCAGCACCACCAGCACCACCAGCAACAACAACAGCACCACCAGCAGCACCAACAGCACCAGCAGCAGCACCAACAGCACCAGCAGCAGCACCACAAGCACCACCAGGAACAACACCACCACCACCAGCAACACTAGAAGCACCAGCAGCACCACCAGCACCACCAGCAACAACAACAGCACCACCAGCAGCACCAACAGCACCAGCAGCAGCACCAGCAGCACCAACAGCACCAACAGCAACACCAACAGCACCACCAGCAGCACAAATAGCACCAGCAGCAGCACCAACAGCAGCACTAACAGCACCAACAGCACCAACAACAACACCAACAGCACCAACAGCAACACCAAAAGCACCAGCACTAACAGCACCAGCACCAACAGTACCAGCAGCAGCACCAACAGCACCACCAGCAGCACCAACAGCACCAGCAGCAGCACCAACAGCACCACCAGCAGCACAAATAGCACCAGCAGCACCAACAGCACGAGCAGCAACACCAACAGAACCAACAGCAGCACCAGCAGCACCACCAGCATCACCAACAGCAGCACCCCCAGCAGCACCAGCTTAGTGTTCATGGTACACATCTTGATGCAGTGATATACTGCTAGTTATAACTCTTAAGTCTGTTTCTCTCTCTCCCTTCCATTATTCGGTATTTTTTTCTTTCTTTTTTTAACATTACTTTTCGTTGTTTGATATTCTTTGTCTGGCTTTCCATACTGTTTTTCCGACTCAAATATTCATTCTATTTTATGAGTTTTTTTGGGCCATGTATGTATGTATATATATATATATATATATATATATATATATATATATATATATATATATATATATATATATATATATATATAACACTGATCTCTGGCTGAAGGAGACTCGAACCTACGAACCTTGGAACAAGGCACGCAGTGCTTTACCAATCTACCCACACTTGACCAATACCTTGGAGTCCAGCTTGCGCTAGACTGCAGTTCTGGCTCGGGGTGCGACGCTTTCATTTTTTTCCTCTTTTAGTGCATTAAAAAATTTGCCTGCACCCAAACAAAACTTAATGGGTGCTTTTCTGACACTAAGATGCATCAGTCATTAAGTATTGAAGTTCGAAAGAGTTAACATGGGAAAAGGTACAACAACTTTGGTCACTGGCAGCTGCACGTAGTAATTGTTCCAAGAATATGGTCCTAGTGACCGTGGCCAAGTGCTGAAGTTTTGAAGCCGATTGGATGAGGCGTTCTCGAGTTATACGCGAAATAATTAAGAGAAGCTGGAAGAAAAAAAATCAGGCAACCTCTTTCAGGTCTCCCTAAGAGCTACCTAATAGACTTGGAATTGTTAGATTCTGTGTGATAACTGAAGAATGCCGTTTCTGGTCGGGTTCAAACTATTTACTGTTTTCCTTTAAGAAACGCTATGCATTGTTTTTAGCTTTTGCCAATTTCAATTTACCATTTTTATTAATCAAAACAAGCCATTAAAACTGAAGTTATTATCCAGTTCAGAAACTAAATTGGTTGTTTTAAGCTAAATTTGATTCTCTGGTTACGTATCTAAGCTTGTTTAGTCTCTTCCACAAAATCTTATGATGGACATTTTAGCTATTCTTGTTTAAAATATCACATAATACATGTTACTTAACACTCATAGATATTATGTTGCTTGTGCTCAGTACGGCTCTACCGCTCTCAAACTTATCGTCAGGATGGTCTGGTATCTCTTCTCCATAATGGATGCCTTGGTGAAAACGTTCACCGTGTTTATCATTAACGTCACCAAGGTTCAGCAGGAAAGTCAGGGTGAGAATGGAGGAAATTAATCTTGAGGGACATCCAGCATCGCAGTGATGACTGACCAAGAAACCTGCACTAGTGTTCTTGAATGCCACTCATACTCTCAGTTCAGCATCTGGAAGACTTTCCTCAAAATGAGTATCCGAATTTGAGGTCTAGTGAAGATACTTTCCTTCAGTTTGGCGTCATTAACATCAGGAAACCTTTCCTCTAGATAGACAAACCCTGTACCTTCTTTTGTCCAAAGTTTTCAGTGAGGGTTAGCTTAATGTGTGAAGGTCATGAACTTTCTTTACTCCTGCCTCATAAGGTTTCTAGAGCTGGGCACGTACGTTGAATGTAATGCTGCTTTCTATTTTCTGTCGTTTTCTGAACACACTAATTCTTGTGTCTGGGTGCAGTAAATACCACTGGTGCAATCTTGAATCAAGTAACTTTTGTTGTTCCCTGGATAAATAAAGATCATGAACAAGATCGTTAAGGTCACCACAAGCAGTGGTTCCTGGTTGACTCAAATCGAGTCAAACTCGGAACCTGACTTAGCTAAAAATTTCAATATCGATGATTACAGAATGTAACTCAAGCATCTTAAAATAGTTGTGTATTGTTATTTACAGGTGTATTATTATTGTGTACTGTTATTATTTATTGTGTATTATTATTTGTGCATTGTTATTATTTGTTGTGTATTATTATTTATTGTGTATTATTATTTGTTATGTATTGTTATTTATTGTGTATTGCTATTATTTGAGTATTGCTATTTATTGTGCATTGTTATTATTTGTTTTGTATTGTTATTATTTGTTATTTATTGTTATTATTTGTTGATTATTGTTATTATTTGGTGGTGCATTATTAATATTAGGTCGTAAATTGTGATTATTTTGTCGTGTATTGTTATTATGGTCGTGTATTGTTATTATGCCAATTTCATTAAACCATTTGGGATAAGAATCTGCGTGAAACCTGGAGAATGCCTCTGGAGATTGACTTCAAACTTTCAAACATGTTGTATGTTACACAGAGAAAGGCTCGGATTGGTTTTCGGATGTATAGGTGCCGAATAAATCTTCAGATTAATTTCGAATCGTTAACACCGATATTAAACTGTTTTAGAAATTTAAACCGCACTCTCCGATATTCCTCCTGCGTGCATTATAGGGGGCGGGGATTATGGAATACGGGAATAACTTCCCGAGATCATAGAGGAAGAGAAGACAGGGGGATACCTTCCTTTAATAACTGCGATACAGGCAGCAGGAGTTGTGAGATACGGGGGGATACCTTTTTTTAATAACTGCTGTACAGGCAGCCGGAGTTACGAGACACGGGGGATACCTTCCTGGGATAGCTGAGGTACAGGCAGCAGGAGTTACGAGACACGGGGGAAATACCTTCCTGGGATAACCGTGGTACAGGCAGCAGGAGTTACGAGACACGGGGGAAATACCTTCCTGGGATGACCGTGGTACAGGCAGCAGGAGTTACGAGACACGGGGGAAATACCTTCCTGGGATAACCGTGGCACAGGCAGCAGGAGTTACGAGACACGGGGGAAATACCTTCCTGGGATAACCGTGGTACAGGCAGCAGGAGTTACGAGACACGGGGGAAATACCTTCCTGGGATAACCGTGGTACAGGCAGCAGGAGTTACGAGACACGGGGGATACTTACCAGCGAGCGCACAGCGCCAAACTCATCTAGTTAAAAGAGGCTTTGGTTACGCTGATTAAACCCTCCACAAAGACCAGCAAATGAATTTTCACGGCACCAAAGATACAGACATTCACTTCCATGTTAACGAAACTCAGTATGCGGTTTATGACATATTATTGAGGAAGCGTTTCGCCCACCAGGGACAGTATACATTCTGTTTGACAGGTAACTGATTTAGTATCGCTCTAGTTACCTTTCATAGGACGTACATTGATGTCGGTGTAATGTTCTTGATCTAAGAAATTGGATCTATCTTTCCCATTCTCACATTAACCTTCATTATCTCACACTCCCGAGGTACTAAACCCTTTACTGGTTTAGCGCTTACTCATTAATAATAATAATAATAATAATAATAATAATAATAATAATAATAATAATAATAATAATAATAAATTAATAATAACAACAACAATTATAATAATAATAAATCGTAGTTTTTTCCTGTCTTTAATTTCAACAAGAGGCCACAAAAATTTGTTAAATTTAATAGACTTTCCGAAGGTCCATGAGGGCAGTAAGCCGCCTCGATGCTATCAGATATAATTTAACTCCTGAAATTGCGACCAAAGTCTATCAGTGCACAAACACACACACACACACACACACACACACACACACACACACACACACACACACACACACACACACACACACACACACACAGAATGTGCCCTGCCCAACAGTAATTCAGCAGGCATGAATAATATTACCAACTGCTGGAGTCATAATGGGAGAGAGACTGAGTTGGTCGGATCTGCAGATCTAATACAAACCTCTTCTCTGTTTATCACTGGTATTATATACCGACAAGTGTGTGAATAAAACACAATTTGCGGTTCACAGTGTTTTATTGAGAATATATTTCGTCCACCAGGGGATTTTATTAGCTTTCACGAGAACTGATGAAGAACTGATAAAGTTCTAGCTTAATGTAACATAATTTTTCTCTGTACTTCATATCATGAATTTTTAACGCATTCCGGGTAGTGGTTAATGGGGTTTGAAGCCTATCGACTACACTAGGGTCATTAAAGGTGCACCGAACCTGTTCAACACCTGTCAAGAATACTTTAATCCCTAAAAATGTGGATTTAGAGCTTAGTTTTGATTATAATAGTTTAATCGCAAAAAAAAGGGATTAAACTATTGTATTTCTCTAAGCATTTATGCGCTGAGAGAAATGCACCTGACGGTGTATTGTCTATGAACTGAAGTACGCTGGGCATTTTAATTCTTTGATTTCTTTAAAAATATTGTGCAAATGATCTTTTAAATATACCTCTGATACATTACAACCTTTTACATTTGTTTGAGTGAGCGGCAATGTACTTCTGGGAAATCTTTTTTTTTTTTCTTGTCCCGCTCGTCCTTTTATGGATATGTAAGTAACATAAGTGAGCTTACTTTTTTCAGTTGTGGTGGGATGAACCTCTGGATCGTGGAAGTGTGTCAAGGACGTGTGATGAACCCATGGATCGTGTAATTATATTTTCAGAATATATTGTATAATGAATTCATTGGCCATGGAACTGAACCTCCGGAATGTGTGGTTCTATAAAGCCATATATTTGGAAATTATTTTGGAAAAATATGGCGTTATAATCCCTTATGGTTTGAAGATGCGGTGGCAAAGCAACACTTGTACACAGAATTACCTGCATTTCTATCCTCGTTTGTTGCATCCAGTAAACCAGAGAAGGAAATAATCCCAGAACGCTTGAGAGGTGCTGTAGGAAATTACGACCAAAAGTTCATCGAAGCAGCAGTGCAGGGAGAAATCCTTGGAGACTCTTCAAGCAGACCATCTTCTCCCAGAGATTACGAATAATCCCACTGGGACTGATTCATCGTGGAGGAAAATCTCCTAAACATTGATCGACAATGCATCAGTAAAGGGCAGATCTTATTTCGTAGTGGTGAAGGCATCACATGCTGTTAATTTCCTTTTGGCTATCCTTAATTCATCCTTAGGCAGTCACCTCGATCCTCAAGACATTCAGATTGGTGTAACACTTTCCCTAGCTGCCTCTATATTCACCAAACACTGGTGCATCCCCAGCAGGGCGTCAGTTGATCAGTTCGCTCTACATGGTCTTGTCGGTCATGCATCACAAGGACAGCATGCTAGACATAATTCCAAGTTAATAATAATTGTAACCATGTTGAGTTAGGCATGCGAATTAATATCTCAGTGTCTGTATCACTGTCTGAATTGTTTACCATTCCAATGGCACTTAAGTTGACTTATGACAAAGAACCTGATTCCTTAATCATTATAGATTATACGTTATCACCGAATACACTTGAATTACATATTATTAAAAAGTAAAGGAGAAAGGAATTAATAAACTATTTTTGAGGATTTTAACACAATGAATTAATCTTATACAATGGAAAAAGTTAAATAACTTTAGTGTCAGTTTCAAGCACTAGAAATAATATTAAAAATAATTAAATTATGTTTCTGAATGTCATAGGAATGCACCTTCAAGCCGGGAAAGACAGTAACTCACTGTGAAAGCAGAAACGAGATTAAAGTGAACGATGCTGTAGCAACCAGCCTTAGGCTTGCTTACAAGTATTTCCAACAGTTATTCCTATGTATAGACAATGATCGAAGTAAATGAAAATTATGTTGTCAGCCTTATGGCCACTCAACTGAACATTATATAATGACTGTCCACTTACTGAAAAAAATATAGTGATAGACAGTATTATAGCCTATATAATATGCTAAGTATTTTATTAATGAAAATATTATAAGATATTTTCTGCAAAATTCTAAATTTGCAGAAAAGAAGAACGTTAAGCTGTAAAAATAAAAAGATTCTCCTGTTAACCCATTTAGGGTTATGGCGGAAAATTCCAAAATCCGTCGATGTTTGTGCTGGCGAGTTACCGTCGTCTTCCATGACACAAAAGCAACATGACCCCATGGCTGGTATGTTTTCTTTTTTTGATATAAAGTCTTTCTTCTTCTTTTGATAATGTAGAGTGAGGGTGTGAAGGAGGTTGAATATTTCCCAGTGAAAGTAGGCATTAGATAGGGATGTGTGATGTCACCATGGTTAATATATTTATAGATGGCGCTGTTTAATTAAGAAGCTCATGCTAGAGTGTTGGGGAAAGGTGTCAGAATAAAATATAACAAATAACGTATAGTTGCTCTTTGCCGATAACAGATTCGCCGATGGGAGATTCTGGAGAGACTTTGTAAAGGTTGGTAGAGGAATTTAGGAGGGTGTGTAAAACAAAATAAAAAAGAAGTGTGCATAGGAAAGAACAAGGTGAAAGGAATAACAACAGAATATGCAATGAAAGACTGGATATCTGACTAGAGGATAGTAAAATGGAGGAATTAAATGTGTTCAGATATTTAGGAGTGGACCTGTCGGCAGCAGACTATGAAATATGGTGAGGTTCAATGAGGAATCGTCTTAAGCGATGTCGATTTGGCATTTTGGCAAAGAACGTTAAATGTGTGACTGCCACACTTGAATGAAAACGTTAGTGTGTGTGTGTGTGTGTGTACTCACCTAATTGTGGTTGCAGGGGTCGAGACTCAGCTCCTGGTCCCGCCTCTTCAATGATCGCTACTGGGTCCTCTCTCTCTCTGCTTCCTGAGCTTTGTCATACCTCTTCTTAAAACTATGTATGGTTCCTGCCTCCACTACTTCACTTGCTAGGCTATTCCACTTGCTGACAACTCTATGACTGAAGAAATACTTTCTAACGTCCCTGTGACTCGTCTGAGTCTTCAGCTTCCAGTTGTGACCCCTTGTCCCTGTGTCCCCTCTCTGGAACATCCTATCTCGGTCCACCTTGTCTGGGTGTGTGTGTGTGTGTGTGTGTGTGTGTAACCTGCTTGTAGTTGTAGGGGTCAAGTCACGGTTACCGGTAACTCCTCTTCACTAGTCGCCACTAGGTCTACTCTTTCCCTGCTCCATGAGCTTTATCGTACCTCATCTTAAAGCTATGTATGGATCCTGCCTCCCCTACTTCGCTCGCCAAGTTGTTCCACTTCCTGACAACTCTAATAACATCCCTGTGACTCATCTGAGTTGTTAGCTTCCGGTTGTGACACCTTGCTCCTGTATCCCATCTCTGAAACATTCTGACCCTGTCTACCTCGTCAATTCCTTTCAATATTTTGTATGTCGTTATCACATCCTCCCTATCCCTCCTGTCCTCCAGTGTCGTCAGGCTGAATTCCCTTAACCTCTCCTTGCAGGACATACCCCTTAGCTCCTGGATTTGTTTTATCGCAAAATTTTCCATTTTCTCCAATTTCTAGACGTGTTTGACCTGTTGTGGGTTCTTTTCTGATGCTACGTACTCCAGCATGGGCCTGACGTACATGATGGAGTGTCGTGAATGACTCCTTACTTAGAAGCCAAAACGCTATTTTTAGGTTTGCCAGGCTCCCATATGCTGCAGCAGTTATTTGGTTGATGTGCACCTCAGGAGATGTGCTCGTAATGATTCTCACCCCAAAATCGTTTTCCCTGAGTGAGTTTTGCAGCCTATGACCCCATAGGCTATATTTTATGAGTCATTTGTTGAACCAGGCTTGCAGCCTGTCCAGATTCCACTGTAGATTTACCTGATCCTCGTCCGCTCGTATTCTCCCCATTACTTTCACATCGTCTGCAAACAGGAACACCTCTTCCGTTATATCACTCACATATACGAGAAACAGCACCAACCCTAGGACTGACACTTGTGGATCCCCACTCGACACGCACACCCACTCTGACACCTCGTCAAGCACCAGCTCGCGTTGTTTCCTTCTTGTCAGGTATTCCCTTATCCATTGCAGTACTTTCCCTGCTATTCCTGCCTCCTCCTCTATCTTTTCAGAAAGTCTCTTGTGCCGTGTTGTGTCATAAGCCTTATTATAGGGATGGTTAGACTGCATGCAAAGGATGCAGTCTAACCATTTCTGTCTCTCCTCTGTGTGTGTGCGTATATGTGTGTGTCTGTGTCCGTTTTCTGTTCGCTTATCAGGTACACTCTGGCAGCATGGTACTTGAAGGAGAGTGATCCAGCCATCAGAAGTACATGGAGATGAATCGTATGGGAGTACGGCTGACTACCAAGAAACAGTCACTCATGCATACTCGGAACAAAGCTCTACACACACACACACACACACACACACACGACACTGGAGGACAGAAGGGTCAGGGGAGACATGATAACGATATACAAGATACTGCGGGGAATAGACAAGGTGGACAGAGATAGGATGTTCCAGAGAGGGGACACAGGGACAAGGGGTCACAACTGGAAGCTGAAGACTCAGACGAGTCACAGGGACGTTAGGAAATATTTCTTCAGTCATAGAGTTGTCAGCAAGTGGAATAACCTAGCAAGTGAAGTAGTGGAGGCAGGAACCATACATAGTTTTAAGAAGAGGTATGACAAAGCTCAGGAAGCAGAGAGAGAGAGGATCCAGTAGCGATCAGTGAAGAGGCGGGGCCAGGAGCTGAGTCTCGACCCCTGCAACCACAATTAGGTGAGTACAATTAGGTGAGTACACACACACACACACACACACACACACACACACACACACACACACACACACACACACACACACACACTTTACAAAAAAAAAAACTAAGGAAAATAATCTCTAAACTAACACAGAGGAGAGTCTTCCTCCATACTAGGAATCTTTGACCAATCCAAGTTTTTACTGCCTTGCGCTGTTGTGGTAATTGTTTTGAGAAGTGTTCCCAGCTGGCAGCGTTAAAAGTGAGGGAAGTGTATAAACTGTTCTGGAGGGCGGGAGGGAGAGAGGGAGGGAGAAGAGAGAGGTAAACTTTTGGAAGGAAGAAAGAAGGGGAAGGGAGGATGGGAGCTAGAAGATGAGGATGATGGTTAGGAGGATGTTGAATGAAAGGAAAGAGATGATGTTGATGAGGATGAGGATTATAAGTGAGGGAAGTGAAAATGTAATTGTGAGGGGAGGAGGAAGAGGTGTAGATGCGAATGAGAAGAGAGGGTGGAATGGGTAACAAGAGGGAGGGTAGAAGGGATAAGAGGAGGAGGAGGAGGAGGAAGACTGTGGGGAAAAGGAGGGTAGAAAGTGTAAGAGGAAGTGGAAGAATGTGAGGGTAGAAAGGATATCAGGAAATGGAGATGGGATAATAAGGAGTGCAAAGAAGGATGGAAGAATTGATGGAGTCATGAGAAGACGAGAAGGTATGAAGAAAATAAAGAAGAAGAAGAAGAAGAAGAAGAAGAGCAAGAAGAATAAACTGAAGAGGTTATAGTGAGAATGATAAACTAGAGAGTAAACAGTAGGGCAAAAATTCTGGAGATGAAATGAAGAAATAAAGAGAAAAATAGATGATTTAAAGTGAAGGAAGAGGCGTGCAGGTCGAAAAAAGAAGCGGGAATCGTAGTAAATCTGAGTGGCTGAGAAAGTGGATGAGCAGCACCAGATGAAGAGGAAGATGCGAAGATGAGTGAAGATGGTGAGAGAAGGTGACGAAATGATGCAACCTCCAGCACACGATGATGCTCTCTTCCATCTTATATATAAAAACACACTAGAGACGCGATACGAAGACGGAGGATCGAGCCTTCATCATCCGTTGTGGTGGATGATCCACACAAAGTCATACACAATACATGGATGATAATAATTCTGTTTCCATTTAGCAAAATAATAATATTAGTATCTTAAAAAATAAAGGCACAACACCGTAACTGAAACAAAGCATAAATAACCCTCCCACAAGAGAACAAAATTTATAACAACGTTTCGACCCGAACTGGACCATTAACTAGTTAGACACTTAGTGGTTCAAGTCGGGCCGAAACGTCGTCAAAAGTTTCATTGTGTATTAATGTTATATTCATGGAGGGAAGCGCTAAATCAGCATGAGTCACAGTGCTGGGAAAATAAGAAGCAATCAAGGGGAGGATAGCTTCAATTCCTCGGATCAAGAGCTGTTCACTGGCTTATGTTTGTCTAGTGGGTTTTCGTTGTATTGCTCTAGAGTAACTGTATGTGTGTACAGTATTTCTGGCAAGGAGTTGTGGACGCTGTCTGGATTCTACTTGGAGTTTATTTCGGGGATCACTGCATGATCGGCCATGACTCACGAAATAGTAATGACACGATTGCAAACAAACCATACCACGGACGGGGATAGAACCCGCGATCAGAGAGACTTTCTGATCGCCGGTTCTATCCCCGTCCGTGGTATGGTTTTTTTTTTTATGAAGGACTATGTTGTTGGTGCCTGCCGCAAGCAGTATAACATATGCACCATTGTCCGGCTGATCAGTAAGTGATTTGAGAAGCTTATCTAGTTGCATATTAAAGACAGTTATGGGTTTGCTAGTAATTCCCCTCTTGCACGATGTGAGGTACTGAAGAGCCCCCTTTCCCTTACATTTATTGAGTTCTCGTTTAGTGGAATTCTGAACAATTTGTCGAGTCACATGCTTTTATATGGAATGATTTCAGTGTGTGTTTGGGGCTAATCCTTCCTAAATTTCCCAGGTGAGGATTATGAGGTTTCCCTCTCTCTTTCGTTCCAAGGAGTACAGTTCAAGGAACTTAAAATGTTTCCAACAGCTCAGATGCTTCAATTTTTATTAGCAGTGAAGAGTCTCTGTAAATCAGGGAACGGGTGGGGTTTGAACCATGGCGAATGAGTCCTAAAACTTACAGGCCAGTGAGTTAAAAGAATCTCTGTGTTTCCTGGTTCTGCAATTTCTCCTGCAATTGCATCATGGGCATATAGACATACAGACACTAGCAGACCTACATTTATGTGGCCCTGAAGTTTGAACTGTTATGGGATCACCATGGCAACCAGCAACTGCTAGCCTATATGATACTTTAATAACCTTTTAATTTATATTGTAAATATTATTTTGCAACGAATTACACTAAATTATTAATATTATTTAAAAAAAAAAAACCTTCTCAGACTGTAGACCCAAAATTTTTTAAGCAATGTGGACTAAAGTTGTTTATGGGACCCCTCCAGGATTAGGGGCCCTGAAGCTTAAGCTTCAGTACTTTCATGGCAGATCCCACCTTGCATTCAGCATGAACTTCTTCCACTAGATGGTTTCACTCACCTGTGATCACATATTCAACTGCTATGACTCCTTGTGATGGTCTGCACCTCTCCCCTGCCTCCAGTATACAAGTCTGTCTGCTGGTTACGAGACAAGACAGGTTACCTTACTCAGTTCAGGTATATAGGTTTCAATGTCAGGCAGCATCGACATTACCGTCACCAAAACTGCAGATCTCATTTAAAAAGCTTGGTAGGTATAGTGTTTTGTATATCGCCAAAGTCTCAGATCACAGAACACCTCACAACAGGCATCAGTGACGCAACTAACACCTCACAACAGGCAGCACTGACGCAACTAACACCTCAAAACAGGCAGCACTGACGCAACTAACACTTCACAGCAGGCAACACTGACACAATTAACACCTCAGAGCAGGCAACACTGACACAACTAATACCTCACAACAGGCATCAGTGACACAACTAACACCTCACAACAGGCAACACTGACACAACTAACACCTCACAACAGGCAACACTGACACAACTAATACCTCACAACAGGCATCAGTGACACAACTAACACCTCACAACAGGCAACAGTGACACAACTAACACTACACAGCAGGCAATATTGACACAACTAACCCTTCACAGCAGGCAACATTGATGCAACTAACACCTCACAACAGGCATCAGTGACACAACTAACACCTCACAACAGGCAACAGTGACACAACACTACACAGCAGGCAACATTGATGCAACTAACCCTTCACAGCAGGCAACACTGATACAACTAACATCTCAAGGCAGGCAGCACTGACACAACTAACTCTTCACAGTTGGCAACACTGACACAACTAACACCTCATAGCAGGTAACACTGACACAACTAGCACTTCACAGCAGGCAACACTAATACAACCAACACCTGACAGCAGGCAACACTGACACAACTAACACCTCATAGCAGGTAACACTGACACAACTAACACTTCACAGCAGGCAACACTAATACAACCAACACCTGACAGCAGGCAACACTGACACAACTAACATCACATTGTGGGTATCAACGGCTTTCCCTGGTACAGTAGTTCCAGGGACACAACACCACTGTTCCTTTACTCTCCCTCCCCTCGTTTTATCTCTCCCTTCTGTCTCCCACCCTTCCTCTCCGCTCCCACTCACTCTTCCCTTCCACTCTCATTTCTCTCTCTCTCTCTCTCTCTCTCTCTCTCTCTCTCTCTCTCTCCTAACAAATCACCATCGTTCTTTCCCCTTTCCTTCCTTTCTCACTTTTCCCGTTCATTTCTTCACCCTTTCTTTAATTTCTCTTCCTCTCCCTCCTCAATATTTTTCTTCTATCTCCAATCCTCGCTTCATTCCCCATTTCCTTCCCTACTCCCCTGTCATTTATTTCTGGTCTTGTGTAAAATACACATAAGGAGGAGATACCTGAAGAAAAATCAGTAAGATTAAATACAAAAGACAATCTTTAAGGTATGACAGAAGTCATACAGCCCAAGGTAACACTGAGGAATTTTCGGGACCGAAGAGGAATTTGTGCAATTGCAAGTCCATTACTGTACCGACACAGCTATATAATTTTTTTTACTTTCACAAAATGGGTAAGTTTTCACTTGGGCTACACGAATGTAAATAATACCAGGCACCATTATCCTTAGAAATGTTCTGCTGCTTTGTAGACGTGGGAGAGAAGCAGGTCGGAGTAGAGAGAAAACCAGGATATCCACAAGAGAACGGAATGAGAGGAAAAGATATTGCTGCAAAACTAACTTTTGTGATAACGTTGCGTTCTATGTATAGCTGTCCACAGATCGAAACGTTGTCACAATAAAAACTTATCTGCACCTGCGCTTCACTGACTATTGGCTTAAAAACATCCTTGTATCCAGGTCAGATTAGAGTGACATAAGAAGGTTTATATGTAATACAGCTTAATAATGGAAAGAGTCAAATTCGCTCAGAAATTATACATACATGTATCACAAACATAACTCATGGCTGGATCACCAAGTCAAAGATATACAATTCGTAAATAAACAGCATGAAAAAAGAGAGATCCCACGTTTTCCAGAAATTATTGGACTAAGCAGAAGAAGCAGAAATTATCTCAAAATAAACCGAGAGGCAATACAGCAATTCGAAAAGCCATATTAACAACTCAAAGAAAAATCTGAATTAAAGACACTCTAGAGGCACATTAGAAGAAAAATGAGAGTAAAGAATCAGATAATAAAGCTAACAAAAGTTAGGAAACAAGCGTAAAGAATAGTCATTGTTTTAATAAAAATTTCTCTTGATTAAGGAGAGAAAAAATTCAAGATCAGAGGATAGTAGATAAGTGTGACATAGACACTGAACATCGCAATACGTCAAGGATGTGTAAGGAATTAGTGCCATAAATCAGCAGGCAACATTGTAGACGATGAATCTACAGACGAAATTAATAGTAAATAAGATCTAGGTATGTCAAACCATCTGATCGAAATTAAAGATGATCACAAGATGTCTACACACTTTGACTCTTAAAGCAGATTTGCTCATAATTACATTTTGACACTCTTGACAGAAAGAAAGACTGACTGACACCCACCCACAAGTACCCCCACACCCCCATACACTTGCACCTCCCACACACTTACACCCCCCCACACACACAACTGTTATGGCGGACAATTGGCTTAGCGCGACACTTCCCAAGGCAGATGCTGTCCATTGGATGCCATTATCCGCAGGAATTGAGTTACCAGTACTAATTATCATGGCGAGGTGCCATCAGTGTCCCACCTGCTGTAGCTCCACCTGCTGCAGAGTTATGTGTTCCGCATCTCCGTGTCGGCTTGCGTATTCTGTATAATGTGTATTTGAGTGTGATATGTTAGGGCCAGAGGTGAGGCAGGAGTATGAGAAGTGAGGGAGGGGGTGTGGGGCATGGAGAGGAGGAAGAGGAGCAGAGGAGGAGGAGGAGGAGGAGGAAGAGGAGCAATGGAGGAGGAGGAAGAGGAGCAGAGGAGGAGGAGGAGCAATGGAGGAGGAGGAGGAGGAGGAAGAGGAAGAGGAGCAGAGGAGGAGAAGG
Organism: Cherax quadricarinatus; assembly: GCF_038502225.1. Lineage (NCBI taxonomy): Eukaryota > Metazoa > Arthropoda > Malacostraca > Decapoda > Parastacidae > Cherax > Cherax quadricarinatus. The sequence continues at coordinate 9,768,685 of NC_091362.1, read as the reverse complement.
AGGAGGAGGAAAAAGAGCAGTGGAGGAGAAGGAGGAGGAGGAAGAGGAGCAGAGGAGGAGAAGGAGGAGGAGGAAGAGGAGGAGGAAGAGGAGCAGAGGAGGAGAAGGAGGAGGAGGAAGAAGAGGAGCAGTGGAGGAGGAGGAGGAGGAGGAAGAAGAGGAAGAGGAAGAGGAGCAGAGGAGGAGAAGGAAGAGGAAGAGGAGCAGAGGAGGAGAAGGAAGAGGAAGAGGAGCAGAGGAGGAGAAGAAGAAGAAGAAGGATGAGGATGAGGAGGAGGATGAGGAGGAAGAGGAGCAGAGGAGGAGAAGAAGAAGAAGAAGGATGAGGATGAGGAGGAGGATGAGGAGGAAGAGGAAGAGGAAGAGTAGGAGGGTAGATGCAGCTAAAGTATCAGAGACAACATAAACCTTTTACAGGTTTAACCAATTTGTGAGAAAATGTACTTATTTAAATTTTTTAATAATACAAAAACCGAGCTTCAGTCACTGCCACTTGAACCGTTGATATCATGTACACAAGTCTAACTACTAATAAGAAAAAAATACGTTAAGTTAAAATGTGTATAATTTTTAACATGACGGCCGTTTCCCACCGAGGCAGAGAGACCCAAAAAGAAAGAAAAACCCCCAAACACAGGAAAATCTTTCAACATCATTCAATACTTTTACCATTACTCATACATAATCACTGTTTTTGCAGAGGCACTCAGATACGACAATTAGGTGTCCCTATAAACTGCCAATATTCCAAACCCCTCCTTTAAAGTGCAGGCATTGTACTTCCAATTTCCAGGACTCAAGTCCGGCTAACCAGTTTCCCTGAATTCCTTTACAAAATATTACCCTGCTCACACTCCAACAGCTCGTCAGGTCCCAAAAACCATTTGTCTCCATTCACTCCTGTCTAACACCATCACGCATGCTTGCTGGAAGCCCAAGCCCCTCGCCCACAAAACCTTCTTTACCCCCTCCCTCCAAACTTTTCGAGGACGACCCCTACTCCGCCTTCCTTCTCCTACAGATTTATAAGCTCTCCCACTCAATCTACTATATTCTATTCTTTCTAAATTATCAAACCATCTCAACAACCCATCTTCAACCCCCTAATACTTTTAGTAACTCCACACCTCCTCCTAATTCCCACACTACGAATTCTTTGCATAATAGTTGCACGATACGTTGCCCTTAGACAAGACATCTGCGCTGCCTACAGCCTCCTCCTCGCTTCAGCATTTACGACCCAAGCTTCACACCCATGTAAGAGTGTTGGTACCAGTATACTCTCGTACATTTCCTTCTTTGCCGCCATGGATAACGGTTTTTGTCTCCACAGAAACCTTAACGCAAAACTCACCTTTTTCCATTAATTCTATGGTTAACCTCATCCTTCATAAACCCATCCGCTGACACGTCAACTCCCAAATATATGAAAGCATTCGCTTCTTCCATACTCCCTCCTTCCAATGTGATATCCAATTTTTCTTTATCTAAATCGTTTGATGCCCTCATCACCTTACTCTCATCTATGTTCACTTTCAGCTATCTACCTTTACACACACTCCCAAACTCATCCACTAATCTTTTCAACTTTTCTTTAGGATCTCCCAAAAGCACAGTATCATCAGCAAAATGTAACTGTGTCAACTTCTATTTTGTGTTTGAGTGAAAAAAAGTATAATTAAAGTGTATAAAGTATATAAAATAAAGTGCATAAAATAAGTGTATAAAATAGTGTATAATTATTTTTATTTATTTTATTTTCTATTTGAGAGGTTTTTAGTTAATTTCTCAAAGTCACTTTTACATATTTTATTTATAATTCAAAGATGCTTACTTGATGTCAACTTTATCCTGTGTGGATCTGTTGACTTCTAACCAATCTATAAACATTTATACGCCATAAAATGTGCAAAAAAATTATTGCTTAGTTTTTTTTGCTAATATCTCTTAGACTAGACAATTGTAAAACAAATTTGCTTGGCGCATTCAATAGGTACTTACCGCATACATTTTGAGGTTTTTATGTATTCCCTGAATACATAAGTCTCAATACCCTCATGATGGCAACAATCAGGAGTCCATCAATAGGGTTACCTGTATTCTCTCCTTGTGGAACTAGTACTTATGCTGTGCTAGTTTCACCATTGATTATTAAGTATCTGTAGCATTTAAAAGCTTGCAAGGAATTCTTTTGAGACCTTCAGGATACCGTCCATAAGGTCATGTTTCTCCGCTCTCTCAACTCCGTTCTTTCCTTGGAAATGAGGTTCTCAGAATTCTGCCGAGAAGATTCATTGATGAGAACCTTAACACATTTCTAAGTATAAAATGCTGCCTATCTTCTAGGCACAGCTAACAGCTCCACACTCTCTACCCTTCTTACATCCATTTCAAAAACCATGTTCAATCTTAGCTAGTTACATTATTTTTATTATAATAAACAAAGAAACGTTGACCCATCTTAGCTGATGAAAGGTGATTGCAGAAACAGGAGTCGGTTCAATTATCTTTTCATGAATACCGAGATTTAACCCCAGTCACTAACAAGGTGCCATGAATCTAATCTCGGGATCATCAGAAAGAAGATTAAGCCTCCGCCTGTTTCAGCCCTTCATTTCCTTCACGGAACAGCACTGTATAAACAGTTCGCTGTAGTCGTTGACGAGGTATTAATTACTCAAGTAACATCCCTTAAACAACCCCTTATAAATTTACAAAAAATCTTTCTACAACCTTTGTCACAAGAGTTTTATAAATAATGTCCAGCAAATCCTTTGCCCATCGGGAAAGTCTGGAGTTTTTCAAACGTTTCAGTATTCGTCTTTCAATCTGTCAGCAAGTGACTGATACCTGTGAATGAAATCCTTCCCTATCTTCCATACATATCAACCTTCCTTAGACCGCACGTAATTCATACCACCAATCAAGTTCACTTTAATCACTAATATAGAATTAAATTAAGCTCTCAGCACATATGCTCTTCTAGATACATATTTCGGTAAATATAAACTTGCATTACATTCAGGTGTAGGCGTATAATTCCATACTAAAAAGTATATGCCTCATATGCCTATATTAATTCATCACCTTATTTTGTCTGCAAGATGATTTTGCAGATTGACTTCAAGCTTAGCTGAATATATAGCGTAAAGAACTGTCTGTTTCAAAAACATTGCAGTGTCTCTGCCTGTTGTAAAATGTGGGTTTTATACTTTATGCAATGAAACAACATCTCTCCCATACCCCTTCAGGTCATTCTTTCCTGACGGCTCATACCCCAGTTACTTCACTCGCCCACCGCTTCAACTCAGTCACATACACCTACAATTTGTTTCATCAAAACTACATTCCTCTCCTATATTTCACACTCCTTCAGTTCACTGCTACATTTCACACACTTTTAGTTCACCCCTACACATTGCATCTAACACCAACCAGCATTCGACTTCCTGAATTATCATTCTATTATTCCTAAAATTAATTAACACACTTCGACACTCATGCACTAAACTCAGACTTGTCTACACTGAAGAAGCCAAGCCCAGAAATATTAAGTAAGAGAAAGATTCTAGAATATTAAGTAAAAGAAAGATTCTAGAGTATTAAGTATGAGAAGGAATTCAGAATTTTATATAAGAAAAGAATTTCAGAATGTTAAATAAAAGAATGCGTAATAACAATAAGTAATAACTGTCGAATGTAAAACGAGCATGAATCTGAGAGGAATAACCGAAAATGAGAGGGAGAGCGAGAGAGATAAATTAGAACAGTGGTAGATGAGAAGTAATTAAGCAATGAGAAAGAAGACAAAGAGGTGGTGTCGTCTTTTATGCATTATACGCTATACATCATACATTATACACTATACATCGTACATTATAAACGCAGAGAAGAGCGGCAAGAGGAGGAGAGTACTTTATCAGCCTTTTAAGTTGATGACAGCATCGTCCGGAGATAATGGAATGATGAGCGGTGGGGAATAACCTGAAGCAGAAGCTGAAATGGCCTAGTATTAACATATTCTCTGGATAGACACTCAAATACAGGAGCATCGTGAAGCTCAAAGCTCAGACAAAGATTTCCAGCGTGAGGCGTAAGCTTCACTGGGAAGGGGAAGGGGGCAATTTGAATGTTCTGGGATCAGTTTCAAAGTCTTGGGACAGACTGAATGTTTTGGAAGAAATATGAATGTTTTAGGTTCAATTTGAATGTTTTGTGGTATTTTGAATGTTTGGGGAATCTGAATATTTTGGGGGCAATTTGAATGTTTTGGGGTCATTTTGAATAATTTGGGGGCAATTTGAATGTTTTGGTGGGCAATTTGAAAATGTTAAAAGAAACATAATTTTGCTGTAATGTATTTTTACCCATTATTATAACTTTTCAACACCAAAATTTTCTTTTATATCTGGAGATTGCTAGGGATTAGTTAAAGAGAGTTTCTTATTGTCCTGCCAAATTTCTGAGTTTAAAACTCCCCATTAAGCGCAAGCATTAATTATGCTAAGTTTAATTAGCTTAATAATTATAGACACAGACAATGGTAAATTATAATAACAGAGAACTTTAAATAGGTAACTTAGTAAGTTATTCACTGGGACTTTCGTGAATAATGTGACATCAAAACTGTATCGCAATAATTCACTAAGCTTCGAAAAGCGTTCCTGTTTCTCTTTTTCTTAGTGCCTTCGGCATCTTCGATTTTGCACATACAGTGCCTTATGATGAGTTATCTCCGAAACTCTGTTAATAGTCGTGAATGAATGATATAGCAGTGCTGGTCTTCATCATCCGGTTAACCGGACTCGAGTCCTGGAGGTGGGATGTACATTGTCTGCTCTTTAATGGATGGGTAGAGATAGGTTGCAATTTATAGACTGTATTGTAGGCGAGGCTATGTTAAGACAGTGATGGAGTGAATGATGATGGAAGAGTTTCTACTTTTTCAGGTCACTCTGCTTTGGTGGGAAACGGCCCAGGAGGTGCGTCTTGCAGTGCATGGTGACCCGGCAAAGGTTAAAAGACTGACGAGGCTGTGATTGCTGGCTCAACGCTCAGAAATTATCACTGAACCATGTCCGGAAACGGTACCAGGAAAGAGTGTTAACATATGACTGAGACGAGGTCAGAGGAATCAAGAAAGTCTGCGGGAATATCCAGCCAGGTTTCACTTACTTTTATTCCATGGACGGGAGACCCCTCTCCTCCGTCCACCACCACCGGGAACCACATGCTGCATGTGCCATGTGCCATTTTCCCTTCAGCCTGGGCTTACCACGCAGTTTGAAGTATGGCGGATGATGCAGCCAGCCAGCCACAAAGCCATGTAAACAGTGCACCCAACAATGAAAGCAGAGGCACATGTCAGGTGTGTGGAGAGTTTCGAGCACGCAACAGGCATGATTTCATTCGTGCACACAATGGGTGTGCTGGGTCACATAGGCCCCCAGCAGAGAGCAGCCAACAGCCTCCACAGGCAGATGACAATTCCAATGGCATCCTCCTCACTAGCGAAAACCTTCTGTTGGCACTGAAATCCACTGCTAGCAGTACCCTATCTCACACTCCTAAAGCAGCTCGCCCATATGCAGCAAGGAAATTCACAGAACTTCTTAAGCATGTGAATGGAGATTCCATCAACTAAGAAGCCCGACGCACCATTAAAGCATGGCGCAACCTACTCCTGTTCGGCAATGTCTGTCTTGCAGTTCCTGAAAGACAAGGCAAACTGCTAACCATATCAGTCATCAAGGCAGTGCGCAACTACCCAAGAACGGATATTGGTGTGTCTCTGCCCCATCATCGCAGGAATCACAAAGGTAGACCCAAGAAAAATTCCACTGAAAACTAGAAAATTTGCGCACAGGTTAGTAAATAAATCGAAAAAGGTAACATAGCGACGACATTGTAACTGACAAAGATGAGACCACAGCCCAAGCACTAAAAGACAAGCATCCAACAAGGGACACCATAGTTGTCAACAACAACCCTGAGGAAGACCCCATCACTGAACAATTAATATTGCCAGAATCAGAAGTCTATAAGGGGGTAGTGTCATTTCCAATAGGATCTGCAGGAGGTTACACTGAAATTCGACCAGAACTCGATGCATCTGCATCAGTACTTCTCACCGAGTTAACAACTTTCGTCAACGACTGCCTGGCTGGGCGGTTCCCAGAAGAAATTAAGCCTTTCTTTTTTGGAGCCTCATTATGTGCCTTGAAGAAGGATGGGGAATCAGGCCCATTGCTGTTGGTAACACTCCTCACTATTTCGTTGCCAAAGCAGCAGTAAGAAACCTTCGCCTAAAAGCTGCCAGCTTACTCCAGCCACACCAACTGGGCTTTGGGGTCTCTCAAGGCAGTGAAGCCGTAGCTCCTGCGGCAAGGGCCGACAAGGCCGTAGTCAAACTTGATTTTAGAAATGTCATTAATATGGTGAAGAGAGCTGTGGTCTTGCCGGCCGTTTGGGATCGGTTCCCCAGTCTTCGTTTTCCTTCATTTCAGCTGGCTACAGCAAATTCTCAATTTTTTTGTTTGTCGAGCATGAAATTGCCTCATCAGAGGGGGATCAGCAGGGTGATCCACTCGCTCCATTTCTCTTCTGCTTGGCAGTAAGAGAACTAACTTCCAGCCAACGCAGCGAGCTCCACATCTGGTACCAGGATGATTGCACCTTGGCAGGTACTGAAGAGTCCCTGTTAGAGGATCTACAACTAGTGAAGACGTAGGGAGAAGCCTTGGGACCCATCCTCAATCCCTCAAGGTGAAATCATCACAAAGAACCAGGAAATAATCAATGCTGTGCGAACAATCCTCCCGTAAGTCTCTACTAGCACTCCATCCAACAGTACCCTCTTGGGAGCACCGCTGGGTCACCACGCCATCGACACGGTCTTCAAGCTCAAATTGAACGACCTGAAGAGAATGGAGGAGAGAAGAAGCAACCTTGATGCCCATGATGATGCCCTGTATCTCCCCACAAGGTGTCTTAGCTCGCTTTCTGAGGTGCGCACCCTCTTTTGACAACCCAACAATCAACGAATATGACGCACTCCTGAGATCAACCTTCAAGAAGGCACTGAATCTATCACTTGATGATCAGCAATGGGATCAGGCAACCCTCCCAGTGCGACTGGGAGGTATAGGGATGCTCAAAGCAACGCAGGTAGCTTTACCTGCATTTCTGTCCTCGTGTTTGGCTTCCAGTGAATTAGTCAAGAAGATTATCCCCGAACGCTTGAGAGACGTGGTAAGAGCTCATGACCCCAGGTTCACTGAAGCAGCTATGCGGTGGAACACCCTTACAGAGTCCTCCAGTAGACCAGCTCCTCCCTAAGGGCGCAAACAGTCCCACTGGGACAAACCCATCATTGAAAAAAATTGCCAACATAAAGCTCACCAACGTTTCAAGAAAAGACAAAGCCCTTCTTCTAGCGGTGAAGGCACCACACTCAGGAGATTTCCTTCTAGCTGTTCCCAATTCCTCCCTGGGCATTCGACTCGACCCACAGGCCATTCGGATTGGTGTTGCTCTTCACCTAGCTTCCCCCATCCTCACCGAACATAGGTGTATTTGCGGAAGGGCGACGGCTGATCAATTCGGATTTCATGGTCTCGTGTGTCACACATCAGAAGGGAAGTACACCAGACATGAGGAAGTCAACGACATCATAAAGCGAAGCCTCGCAACAGCCCGTTGCCCAGCCCAACGGGAACCCCAAGTGCAGCGGTCTGACAGAAGTCAAAAACGTCCTGATGGAGCCACTATGCTACCCTGGAAGGATGAGAAGCAGGTTGCCTGGGACTACACCTGTGCCGCCACTTTGGCAGACACCTACTTGACACACTCCGTAGCTGAAGGGGGTGGAGCTGCCAGCCACAGGGAGATACGGAAGACCCGCAAATATGAAGGCCTTCCCCCTTGCTATAACTTCATCCCAATACAGTCTGAGACCCTTGGAGCATGGGGCAAGTTTGCTCTAAAGTTCCTCAAAGAGCCGAGCGAAAAACCCATCATAGAAACCAAGGACCACAGGGCGGTCAGCTTCTCTTTCAGAGACTCAGTGTTGCGAGCCAGAGGGTAAATGCCTGCAGCATTCTGGGCACGCGACCCACCGCCGGGGAGCTGGACGAATATTCGAGATGCATTATATATATATATATATATATATATATATATATATATATATATATATATATATATATATATATATATATATATATATATACTGCCATTTAATCCGAAGGAGCATAAGTAAATCTCGACAGAATATATTTCGTAAAGGCTTCGTTTCAGACTTTCATTTTTCACCCTCAGAATGTCTTTCTGAATAGATGTGCACCAAAGACCTTCGGTATTGACAGAAGCTACGACTGTCTCTTTAGCAAAGGTAAAACTGTTTTCAACATTTCAACATTTCTCCTACATATTGAACGCTTCATATAAAATTATAATGCCTAAACGTATTTTTATGGATTTTATTCATACATTAATTTATATAGAATTTCAAAACGCTTTTTTGCTTGGAAATTTTCGTCAAACTTCCATAGGCATTAATAATTGAATGTATATAAAGCAGGTACAGACATATTTATATGGGAGGGTTGAATGTGTACGTTGATCAAGAGTACATCAGAATGACCTTTGATTTCTCAACTTGCATTTGGAATTTAAGTTAATTCTGCTACTCTTGTACGGCCAAAGGTCTTCGATACTGTTGGGAAGAAGCGGCATTTCTTGTCTAGGCCTCTATACTTACTGAGTTTGTCTGATTCCCCATAACAGACTTCATCACTCTGTTGATGTGGATGACAGAATAGAGCAGTACGCCTAGACCTCCCAGTCATTATTCCCTCTTCAAACCATTCCTTTTATCCTTAGACCTTAGACATTTCTGGAAAACAATTTTACTAGAAACCTAGCCAGCTAGCTGCACTGATAATGCCTTGAATAACACATTTAATCGAACAAAGGAAGCTACCAATACTTGATGCAACCTAGCATCTTCTAGAAGCAGTATAAGCCTGCAGAAGGCAGGCAGAAGGCAGGCTGAAGGCAGGCAGAAAACCTCGGTCAAAATGACCAAAAGTTCCAGTGGCAGGTCATCATATGACTAAGACCCGCGTTAGGAAACACTTCTCCTGTTTCCTGACGAATCTTACCTAACCTAAGCATTACAAAAAAATATGAGACCTTAATAGAGGGACTCTCCTAAACATATACGCACAAGCCCCTTTTCCCAAGAATACTAGTAATACAAATCACATTGAATCTTATATTATTTTTGTACAATAACTGTCAGTATTAAATTTGTAAATCCAGATTTTGAAATTAGAAGAACATCAGGCAGGGAGCACAAGCAGTTATGAGAACGTTAGTGTCACAGTAATAAGGAAGTGGAGTTAGAGGAGCTGGATAAGGAAGTGTGGTGGCAGACTCAATACACAGTTTCATAAGAGGAATTACTGAATTCAGTCTAAATGCCTGAAGGTACCCAGGATCGCGTGTTAAAAACTGTAGTAACGACAAAGTTGAATGAACACGCGAAATAGAGTAAGTCCTTATTCTGACAACGTTTCACTCAATAATAATAATTACAATAGTAATTATTATTATTGATATACTTATGGGAAAGGGTTAAACTCTTCGGAGATATAGAGCCCTTATCGGTCGGGAGGTAATCGGGTTAAATCCAAGGAAGGGAAGGATAGTGGCAGTTCCTTGGACCAAGGAACTGGCCTGCACGTCCTTTGAAAGGACATGTCGCTCAAGTGCTTTATTTCGTTAAAATAATCTCGTTCAAGACGATGCTAAAATAAGACGTTGCTATAACGTTATAATATTATAATAGTGAAACGTTATTATAATAGACAGTTAATAATAATAATAATAATAATAATAATAATAATAATAATAATAATAATAGTAATAATAATAATAATAATAGTAATATTAATAATAATCTAAGTGGGCTGTGGGATCTTCACGACACACAATCTACTTCTTAAATGATGCCTTTCCACACCAGTCATGTTCGCTAGTCTTCCCACACCAACTATGTCCACAAACCCTCCCACACCAACCATGTCCACAAACCCTCCCACACCAACTATGTCCACAAACCCTCCCACACCAACCATGTCCACAAACCCTCCCACACCAACTATGTTCACAAACCCTCCCACACCAACCATGTCCACAAACCCTCCCACACCAACCATGTCCACAAACCCTCCCACACCAACCATGTCCACAAACCCTCCCACACCAACCATGTCCACAAACCCTCCCACACCAACCATGTCCACAAACCCTCCCACACCAACCATGTCCACAAACCCTCCCACACCAACCATGTCCACAAACCCTCCCACACCAACTATGTCCACAAACCCTCCCACACCAACTATGTCCACAAACCCTCCCACACCAACTATGTCCACAAACCCTCCCACACCAAACGTGTCCACAAACCCTCCCAAACCAACCATGTTCACAAACCCTCCCACACCAACCATGTCCACAAACCCTCCCACACCAACCATGTCCACAAACCCTCCCACACCAAAAGTGTCCACAAACCCTCCCACACCAACCATGTTCACAAACCCTCCCACACCAACCATGTCCACAAACCCTCCCACACCAACCATATCCACAAACCCTCCCATACCAACCATGTCCACAAATCCTCCCACACCAACCACGTTCACGAACCCTCCCACACCAAACGTGTCCACAAACCCTCCCAAACCAACCATGTTCACAAACCCTCCCACACCAACCATGTCCACAAACCCTCCCACACCAACCATGTCCACAAACCCTCCCACACCAAACGTGTCCACAAACCCTCCCACACCAACCATGTCCACAAACCCTCCCACACCAACCATGTTCACGAACCCTCCCACACCAAACGTGTCCACAAACCCTCCCACACCAACCATGTTTACAAACACACCAACCCTCCCACACCAACCATGTTCACGAACCCTCCCACACCAAACGTGTCCACAAACCTTCCCACGCCAACCATGTTCACGAACCCTCCCACACCAAACGTGTCCACAAACCCTCCCACACCAACCATGTTTACAAACCCTCCCACACCAACCATGTTCACGAACCCTCCCACACCAACCATGTTCACGAACCCTCCCACACCAAACGTGTCCACAAACCCTCCCACACCAACCATGTTCACGAACCCTCCCACACCAAACGTGTCCACAAACCCTCCCACACCAACCATGTTCACGAACCCTCCCACACCAACCGTGTCCACAAACCTTCCCACACCAACCATGTTCACGAACCCTCCCACACCAAACGTGTCCACAAACCCTCCCACACCCATGTTCACGAACCCTACCACACCAACCGTGTCCACAAACCCTCCCACACCAACCATGTTCACAAACCCTCCCACACCAACCATGTTCACAAACCCTCCCACACCAAACGTGTCCACAAACCCTCCCACACCAACCGTGTCCACAAACCCTCCCACACCAACCATGTTCACAAACCCTCCCACACCAACCATGTTCACGAACCCTCCCACACCAACCGTGTCCACAAACCCTCCCACACCAACCGTGTCCACAAACCCTCCCACACCAACCATGTTCACAAACCATCCCACACCAACCATGTTCACGAACCCTCCCACACCAAACGTGTCCACAAACCCTCCCACACCCATGTTCACGAACCCTCCCACACCAACCGTGTCCACAAACCCTCCCACACCAACCATGTTCACAAACCCTCCCACACCAACCATGTTCACAAACCCTCCCACACCAACCGTGTCCACAAACCCTCCCACACCAACCGTGTCCACAACCCCTCCCACACCAACCATGTTCACAAACCCTCCCACACCAACCATGTTCACGAACCCTCCCACACCAACCGTGTCCACAAACCCTCCCACACCAACCGTGTCCACAAACCCTCCCACACCAACCATGTTCACAAACCCTCCCACACCAACCATGTTCACTAACCCTCCCACACCAACCGTGTCCACAAACCCTGTCCACAAACCCTCCCACACCAACCATGTTCACACAAACCCTCCCACACCAAACCATGTTCACACAAAACCCTCCCACACCAACCATGTTCACAAACCCTCCCACACCAACCATGTTCACGAACCCTCCCACACCAACCGTCCCACACCAAACGTGTCCACAAACCCTCCCACACCCATGTTCACGAACCCTCCCACACCAACCGTGTCCACAAACCCTCCCACACCAACCATGTTCACAAAAACCCTCCCACACCAACCGTGTCCATGTCCACAAACCCTCCCACACCAACCATGTTCCACCCTCCCACAACCCTCCCACACCAACCATGTTCACAAACCATCCCACACCAACCATGTTCACGAACCCTCCCACACCAAACGTGTCCACAAACCCTGTCCACAAACCCTCCCACACCATGTTCACCCCTCCCACACCAACCATGTCCACAAACCCTCCCACACCAACCATGTCCACAAACCCTCCCACACCAACCATGTTCACAAACCCTCCCACACCAACCATGTTCACAAACCCTCCCACACCAACCATGTCCACAAACCCTCCCACACCAACCATGTTCACAAACCCTCCCACACCAACCATGTCCACAAACCCTCCCACACCAAGCATGTTCACGAACCCTCCCACACCAACCATGTCCACAAACCCTCCCACACCAACCATGTCCACAAACCCTCCCACACCAACCATGTCCACAAACCCTCCCACACCAACCATGTCCACAAACCCTCCCACACCAGCCATATCCATAAGCCTTCTCGCAGACACACATTAACCTGCGTTTGTTTTTTTAATTAAATTTCTTGTTGCGACTCCTGAAAATGAGGTAATCAGAAGGTAATTACCACCGCCTTTATTACCACGAGGATATAACATGCATGGTCAGACATTTATTACGTGGAGTGAAGGCCTTGTAAATAAGGTAATCAGTCGCATGTCATTAAAATTATTAAAACAACAAATCGCCAGAAAAGTATCATTAACAGTTATTTATTCTTTAAAAAATATGGTAGTTTCAAAATTTATTATTAATCTGCAGTTAATATATGCCTTCATATGGATCAGTTATAAGTAGTGGTTATAAGGTGGGGTTTTAAGGAGTGATTATAATGATTGGTTGTAAGGAGAGATGGCAATGAGTGATTATATGTACCAGTTATGTGAAGTGGTTATATGGAGTGGTTATAAGGAGTGTTATGTGCAGTGGTTATATGGAGTGGTTATAAGGAGGGGTTATATAGAGTGGTTATAAGGGGTGTTATATGCAGTGGTTATATGGAGTGGTTTTAAGTGGTGGTTATAAGGTGTTGTTATGAGTTGTTGTAAGATATAATTATAAGGAAGGGCTAACTTGTTCTCTGTAGAAACTATGCAAGGCTTACGCTGTTGCGTGTCATGGTTATCTTCACAGTTAAAAACATAGACATAGTGTGAAGATTAACTGAGATATTCCTACTCCTGACACTAATAACATACTGAGTGACATCAGTGATAGTCGCAAATCTTCACGTTAGCCGAAGCCTCTCCTGATGATGTCAAGAACGACATCACACGCAATTATACACGAAAAGTTGACATCTGGACACTACGTATGGTACGTACCATCCTGCAGCACATACCCCAGCTCCCAAGAGTAGCAGCGGACCAGAGACACAGAAGGCAGCAGAACCAAGAGTCGAAGAGCAAAGAAACGAGGATGTTATCCCTTCTAGGAAACATCTCGAGCTTTAGTGAAAGCTGATTTCGTGTCAGAATGATGAAGAGCACTCGAGTGAGATAGATCCTTATCATGATTCATGCTTTTAATATTTAAGGACTGAACTGGCTGAAAAGACCTTGGTGTGGTACTAATAGTGGTTTGTGATAATGTTATACGATAGTCTCTGTATGCCTTTGAAGTACAGATCTCGGTATATTTTTTGTTACAACTTTTCTAGAGGATAAATAACGAAGGCAAGAGACTGACCGCAGAATACCTTAGTTACTGTCCATAAAGTTGCTTCTTATGCCTCTTAAAGAACTGGATCAAAGGTGTTGAATGAGAAACAAAGTGGTTTTCTAATGCGAAAAAAAGACATGATATGGAAACAAAGATAGAAGCATTCAACTTTAGCATTAACATGGAGACAACATCTGGAAGAATAAACTGCAGTGAGAGCGTTTTCTCTCAGCATGTTAACATGGGAGTTACAACTCTCAAGGTATAAACACTACGATACCTGTAACAAAATAATTCTTTACTCTTACAATTTTTCACTTTAAGGTGGTTTACTAAAGCCAGACGTGGGTCTTTATCTTCAAAACTCTGGATGGTCCGCCTCTCAACTCACGTACAAAAAAATACTAAGGTATATTGCCGACAGTAATACCATAAAAAAAAACCTGCAGAGTACGCTTTCATTGTGAGACGCCTTGCTTTATATAGAGCATTATCAAGCCATTAACTTGATGTAACACAATATAGAGCAAAACGTTATCACAATATAAGCTGGTTCTGCAGTTGTGCCTCTTGTTCGTCCCTAGCGAAGTGAGGGAAGAATTTAATCAGAAGAAAAAAGAAGGCAAGAATACAACTTTTAATGAAAGAATCTCCGTAAGGAACATTGACATGAGTTGTTCTACCCCAAACATTAGTACGAGCAATTGTACCCATGTAACATCACAATTGATGTGTGCTGTAAAACCACTGAACTATTTTACGCTGTGGTGTTTTGTATCAGTGAAAAAAAGTATAAAAATTAAATGCGTATGAAAGCGAAATGAACTGTGTTGAAAAACCATTTAATTGTACTAAAGTTAATCACATTTTATTTCTGTCCTTCATGTCGTAAACATTGGCATTAATATTAATATATGACATGCTGACACGAGCGCCATCTGAGGCTTGTAACATTTACACTAATACGCAGATCACCTCCTCATACTTTTACGATGACAGGAATAAATACGATTTACAACGATTCAGGGCAATTAATTTGGGAAAATTTCATTTTTGCTTTAATTATATTTCTGACTTCCAGCTGCGACGTAAAATAACACCGTGCATTAAAAGGCGAAAAAGCTGGATTATTGCCACTGTAAAAAGTAAATGGCCTCAGCATAATATAATAATATCGTCCATTTAGGAAATTAGACCGTCACTAAGGTAGAAGATGGCTTCAAACACGTCTGGCAGCGAAGATTACTTTATTATCACTCTGTATGTGGTTTTGTCACAGGAGAGTGTGGCTTTGTACAGAAGACTGTGGCTTTGTACAGAAGACTGTGGCTTTGTACAGAAGACTGTGGCTTTGTCACAGGAGACTGTGGCTTTGTACAGAAGACTGTGGCTTTGTCACAGGAGACTGTGGCTTTGTACAGAAGACTGTGGCTTTGTCACAGGAGACTGTGGCTTTGTTACAGGAGACTGTGGCTTTGTCACAGGAGACTGTGGCTTTGTTACAGGAGACTGTGGCTTTGTCACAGGAGACTGTGGCTTTGTCACAGAAGACTGTGGCTTTGTCACAGAAGACTGTGGCTTTGTCACAGGAGACTGTGGCTTTGTCACAGAAGACCGTGGCTTTGTTACAGGAGACTGTGGCTTTGTCACAGGAGACTGTGGCTTTGTCACAGAAGACTGTGGCTTTGTTACAGGAGACTGTGGCTTTGTCACAGGAGACTGTGGCTTTGTCACAGGAGAGTGTGGCTTTGTACAGAAGACTGTGGCTTTGTACAGAAGACTGTGGCTTTGTACAGAAGACTGTGGCTTTGTCACAGGAGACTGTGGCTTTGTACAGAAGACTGTGGCTTTGTCACAGGAGACTGTGGCTTTGTACAGAAGACTGTGGCTTTGTCACAGGAGACTGTGGCTTTGTCACAGGAGACTGTGGCTTTGTACAGAAGACTGTGGCTTTGTCACAGGAGACTGTGGCTTTGTCACAGGAGACTGTGGCTTTGTTACAGGAGACTGTGGCTTTGTCACAGGAGACTGTGGCTTTGTTACAGGAGACTGTGGCTTTGTCACAGGAGACTGTGGCTTTGTTACAGGAGACTGTGGCTTTGTCACAGGAGACTGTGGCTTTGTCACAGGAGACTGTGGCTTTGTCACAGGAGACTGTGGCTTTGTCACAGGAGACTGTGGCTTTGTCACAGAAGACTGTGGCTTTGTCACAGGAGACTGTGGCTTTGTCACAGGAGACTGTGGCTTTGTCACAGAAGACTGTGGCTTTGTCACAGGAGACTGTTGCTTTGTCACAGAAGACTGTGGCTTTGTCACAGGAGACTGTGGCTTTGTCACAGGAGACTGTGGCTTTGTCACAGAAGACTGTGGCTTTGTCACAGGAGACTGTGGCTTTGTCACAGGAGACTGTGGCTTTGTCACAGAAGACTGTGGCTTTGTCACAGGAGACTGTGGCTTTGTCACTGAAGACTGTGGCTTTGTCACAGAAGACTGTGGCTTTGTCACAGAAGACTGTGGCTTTGTCACAGAAGACTGTGGCTTTGTCACAGAAGACTATGGCTTTGTCACAGAAGACTGTGGCTTTGTCACAGAAGACTGTGGCTTTGTCACAGAAGACTGTGGCTTTGTCACAGAAGACTGTGGCTTTGTCACAGAAGACTGTGGCTTTGTCACAGAAGACTATGGCTTTGTCACAGAAGACTGTGGCTTTGTCACAGAAGACTGTGGCTTTGTCACAGAAGACTGTGGCTTTGTCACAGAAGACCGTGGCTTTGTCACAGAAGACTGTGGCTTTGTCACAGAAGACTGTGGCTTTGTCACAGAAGACTGTGGCTTTGTCACAGAAGACTGTGGCTTTGTCACAGAAGACTGTGGCTTTGTCACAGAAGACTGTCACAGAAGACTTGACATCTCTACTGTTCCTGCCTACTTTCTATATTCGACTGAAGAAGCCTACTGTGTAGGCGAAACGTTTCGGAATAAAGTTGCCTAACTGTTGCCTATGTGTCTTACCTACCAACCTGTCGGTATTGTATACCATTTTGATGTTCACTGTGGCTTTGTCACAGAAGACTGTGGCTTTGTCACAGAAGACTGTGGCTTTGTCACAGAAGACTGTGGCTTTGTCACAGAAGACTGTGGCTTTGTCACAGAAGACTGTGGCTTTGTCACAGAAGACTGTGGCTTTGTCACAGGAGACTGTGGCTTTGTCACAGAAGACTGTGGCTTTGTCACAGGAAACTGTGGCTTTGTCACAGAAGACTGTGGCTTTGTCACAGGAGACTGTGGCTTTGTCACAGAAGACTGTGGCTTTGTCACAGAAGACTGTGGCTTTGTCACAGGAGACTGTGGCTTTGTCACAGAAGACTGTGGCTTTGTCACAGAAGACTGTGGCTTTGTCACAGGAGACTGTGGCTTTGTCACAGAAGACTGTGGCTTTGTCACGGAAGACTGTGGCTTTGTCACGGAAGACTGTGGCTTTGTCACGGAAGACTGTGGCTTTGTCACGGAAGACTGTGGCTTTGTCACGGAAGACTGTTTCTTTATCACAGAAGACTGTGGCTTTGTCACGGAAGACTGTGGCTTTGTCACAGAAGACTGTGGCTTTGTCACGGAAGACTGTGGCTTTGTCACAGAAGACTGTGGCTT
Organism: Cherax quadricarinatus; assembly: GCF_038502225.1. Lineage (NCBI taxonomy): Eukaryota > Metazoa > Arthropoda > Malacostraca > Decapoda > Parastacidae > Cherax > Cherax quadricarinatus. The sequence continues at coordinate 9,751,027 of NC_091362.1, read as the reverse complement.
TGTCACGGAAGACTGTGGCTTTGTCACTGAAGACTGTGGCTTTGTCACGGAAGACTGTGGCTTTGTCACGGAAGACTGTATCTTTGTCACAGAAGTCTGTGGCTTTGTCACGGAAGACTGGGTGCTTTGTTACTGAAGGCTGATTCTTGGTCACAATAGACTGTGTGCTGTGTCACAGAAGCCTTTGGCTATTTATTCCAGTTAGGAACACCATAAATGAGTCGTCTTGCATCACCTGGTTTCGTGCACAAAGATCAGTCGTCTTATCGTTACGTAATGTGACAGTGAAGGATAGTGTCATCCACGTTCTTAATGTGATTAGTGAATGTTAGCGTTCTTCGCAGTACAAGCCTAGGAGTGTAACCATTAGGGAATGTCACCCTCTTTGCTAGGCTTGTATGTGATAACCCGGCGTTCCGAGGTGAGGTTCGTTCGTTTGTACAAGTTTATCATTGACTAATTCAACATGGTGGGTGACACAAGTGGATGACCACTCTTACGATTTGTGTAGCTTGTGATAAAAATAATCGTTGTTACGGAGGCGTTATAAGGCAACCAAAACGCAATGTTATATTCACAGACTTTGCAAAGGCGTTTGACAAATGCGATCATGGGGTGATTACATATAAAATGAAGGCCATATGCATTATGGGTTTCCTAACATTACAGAATACAAAAAGTTGTTGAAAACAGAGCAAAATCCAGCACCAGAGAGGGGAAAAGTTAAGTTCCCCAAGGCACTGTCCTGGCACCTCTGCTGTTTCTTATCCTCATAGCAGACATAAATAAAAACACCGGTAACAGTTTTGTATCATCAGTTGCGGTTAACACTAAAATAAGTATGAAAATCATTTTGGTAGAAAATACTGAAAAATTACAGAGATATAAACATGATTTTCCAGTGGGCAGAAGAAACAACATGACGTTCAATGATGATTAAGTCCCAGCTGCTAGGTGTGGCAAGAATAAAGAACTCAAAAGGAACACTCAAGAAAATCATCAAATAAGACAAAAGGAACACGTGGAAGACTTGAGAACAATTATGTACTCACTGGAGCGGAGGAGAGAGAGATACATGATAATATATACCTGGAAGGCACTTGAGGGTCTTGTCCTAAATCTGCACACTGCCATAGCAACATGCTGGAGCGTGGCAGGGGTGTGACAAGAAAAATAAGGGTAAACTGTATGAACATTCGTGGTCCCAGATTATTCAACATCTTACACAAATAACCCGCACATAAAAGAGAGAAGCTTACGACGACGTTTCGGTCCGACTTGGACCATTGACAAAGTCACATTGGACCATTGACTTTCTCAATGGTCCAAGTCGGACCGAAACGTCGTCGTAAGCTTCTCTCTTTTATGTGCGGGTTATTTGTGTATCGTTCCAGTCACGGTATTGTGCCTTTTTGTTATTTATTCAACATCTTACCAGAAGATATCAGAAACACTGCTGGGACAAATGCAGAAGTCAAGAGAAAACTGGACAAGTATCTTCACTAGGTGCCAGATCAGCCAGGCTGTGATGGATATGTTAGGTTGCGGGTCACCAACAGCAACAGACTGGCTGACCAGGCAAGCACCAGACGAGCCTGGCCCATGGCCGGGCTCCGGGAGTAGAGAACCTCTCGCAGCTAAATTACTCTACATCTAACTCTAACTTAAGTACATAATTATAAGAGGTAGTTAGCTTATAGAGGTTTCATGGTACTAAATTAGTATAACAATTAAGAGTTGATAGAGTAAATATGGCAGCATCGGCAAAAATTCTCGCTTCACAAGGTGAGGTTCCGGGTTCGATTCCCGGCGAAATGGTGGAAACATTGGACATGTTTCCTTACACCGGTTGTCTATGTTCATCCATTAGTAAAATGGTACCTGAATGTTAGTCGACTGGTGTGGGTCGCATCCTGGGACAAAACTGACCTAATTTCCGGGAGATGCTCAGCATAACAAGCGGCTTTCTATATAGTAGTATGTCATTGATGTCAGCTAGGTCTGTATACATTATGCATATACTTGTAGTAAATAAAGATTTTTTTTATTATCACACTGGCCGATTCCCACCAAGGCAGGGTGGCCCGAAAAAGAAAAGCTTTCACCATCATTCACTCCATCACTGTCTTGCCAGAAGGGTGCTTTACACTTCAATTTTTAAACTACAACATTAACACCCCTCCTTCAGAGTGCAGGCACTGTACTTCCCATCTCCAGGACTCAAGTCCGGCCTGCCGGTTTCCCTGAACCCCTTCATAAATGTTACTTTGCTCACACTCCAACAGCACGTCAAGTATTAAAAACCATTTGTCTCCATTCACTCCTATCAAACACGCTCACGCATGCCTGCTGGAAGTCCAAGCCCCTCGCACACAAAACCTCCTTTACCCCCTCCCTCCAACCTTTCCTAGGCCGACCCCTACCCCGCCTTCCTTCCACTACAGACTGATACACTCTTGAAGTTATTCTGTTTCGCTCCATTCTCTCCACATGTCCGAACCACCTCAACAACCCTTCCTCAGCCCTCTGGACAACAGTTTTGGTAATCCCGCACCTCCTCTTAACTTCCAAACTACGAATTCTCTGCATTATATTCACACCACACATTGCTCTCAGACATGACATCTCCACTGCCTCCAGCCTTCTCCTCGCTGCAACATTCATCACCCATGCTTCACACCCATATAAGAGCGTTGGTAAAACTATACTCTCATACATTTCTCTCTTTGCCTCCAAGGACAAAGTTATTTGTCTCCACAGACTCCTAAGTGCACCACTCACCCTTTTCCCCTCATCAATTCTATGATTCACCTCATCTTTCATAGACCCATCCGCTGACACGTCCACTCCCAAATACCTGAATACATTCACCTCCTCCATACTCTCTCCCTCCAATCTGATATCCAATCTTTCATCACCTAATCTTTTTGTTATCCTCATAACCTTACTCTTTCCTGTATTCACTTTCAATTTTCTTCTTTTGCACACCCTACCAAATTCATCCACCAATCTCTGCAACTTCTCTTCAGAATCTCCCAAGAGCACAGTGTCATCAGCAAAGAGCAACTGTGACAACTCCCACTTTATGTGTGATTCTTTATCTTTTAACTCCACGCCTCTTGCCAAGACCCTCGCATTTACTTCTCTTACAACCCCATCTATAAATATATTAAACAACCACGGTGACATCACACATCCTTGTCTAAGGCCTACTTTTACTGGGAAATAATTTCCCTCTTTCCTACATACTCTAACTTGAGCCTCACTATCCTCGTAAAAACTCTTCACTGCTTTCAGTAACCTACCTCCTACACCATACACCTGCAACATCTGCCACATTGCCCCCATATCCACCCTGTCATACGCCTTTTCCAAATCCATAAATGCCACAAAGACCTCTTTAGCCTTATCTAAATACTGTTCACTTATATGTTTCACTGTAAACACCTGGTCCACACACCCCCTACCTTTCCTAAAGCCTCCTTGTTCATCTGCTATCCTATTCTCCGTCTTACTCTTAATTCTTTCAACAATAACTCTACCATACACTTTGCCAGGTATACTCAACAGACTTATCCCCCTATAATTTTTGCACTCTCTTTCATCCCCTTTGCCTTTATACAAAGGAACTATGCATGCTCTCTGCCAATCCCTAGGTACCTTACCCTCTTCCATACATTTATTAAATAATTGCACCAACCACTCCAAAACTACATCCCCACCTGCTTTTAACATTTCTATATTTATCCCATCAATCCCGGCTGCCTTACCCCCTTTCATTTTACCTACTGCCTCACGAACTTCCCCCACACTCACAACTGGCTCTTCCTCACTCCTACTAGATGTTGTTCCTCCTTGCCCTATACACGAAATCACAGCTTCCCTATCTTCATCAACATTTAACAATTCCTCAAAATATTCCCTCCATCTTCCCAATACCTCTAACTCTCCATTTAATAACTCTCCTCTCCTATTTTTAACTGACAAATCCATTTGTTTTCTAGGCTTTCTTAACTTGTTAATCTCACTCCAAAACTTTTTCTTATTTTCTACAAAATTTGTTGATAACATCTCACCCACTCTGTCATTTGCTCTCTTTTTACACTGCTTCACCACTCTCTTAACCTCTCTCTTTTTCTCCATATACTCTTCCCTCCTTGCATCACTTCTACTTTGTAAAAACTTCTCATATGCTAACTTTTTCTCCCTTACTACTCTCTTCACATCATCATTCCACCAATCGCTCGTCTTCCCTCCCGCACCCACTTTCCTGTAACCACAAACTTCTGCTGAACACTCTAACACTACATTTTTAAACCTACCCCATACCTCCTCGACCCCATTGCCTATGCTCTCATTAGCCCATCTATCCTCCAATAGCTGTTTATATCTTACCCTAACTGCCTCCTCTTTTAGTTTATAAACCTTCACCTCTCTCTTCCCTGATGCTTCTATTCTCCTTGTATCCCATCTACCTTTTACTCTCAGTGTAGCTACAACTAGAAAGTGATCTGATACATCTGTGGCCCCTCTATAAACATGTACATCCTGAAGTCTACTCAACAGTCTTTTATCTACCAATACATAATCCAACAAACTACTGCCATTTCGCCCTACATCATATCTTGTATACTTATTTATCCTCTTTTTCTTAAAATATGTATTACCTATAACTACACCCCTTTCTATACAAAGTTCAATCAAAGATATTATTATTATTATTATCATTATTATTATTATTATCGTATTAATAGGTTCACTCCAGAAAACTCTGGACGCCTCTCGCGCCTCCACACCATCCTCACACATCTGGAAAACGGCAGGAAATCAACGCATCGATACTTACTCAATAATGCAAAGCTTAATAACACCAAGGAAAATAAGGCCAAGCTTAATAATGCCAAGCTTCATAATGCCAGGCCTAATAATATCAAGATTAGCAACGCTAAGCTTAAAAATGTTAAAACTTAATAATACCAACCTTAACAGCGTCAAGTCTTATAATGCCAAGCTTAATAATATCAAGGTTTATATAGTAAGGCTGAAAATGTAATTAAGAATAACACTGGACATAGTTTGAATATAACTTGACCAAGCTGACCGCTCACACCAGACAATATTATAATGTGTTATATTAATTTTATATTACTGTTTTTTATTACATATGTTATATATATATATTATTATACATTATATCATGACAATATAAATTATTTATATTCAGTAATATACTCTCCTGTTTGTAACATACACTCAGTTTTTTTTTTTTAAATTTCATCCTCTTGACTATTGTTTATTTTCATCCTTCCGACTTGTTTATTTTCACCATCCTGATTGTTTTTTTTCCATCCTCCATGAGTATTGTTTATTTTCATTCTCACTGACTGTTGTTTATGTTCATCCTTCTGACTGTTGTTTATGTTCATCCTTCTGACTGTTGTTTATGTTCATCCTTCTGACTGTTGTTTATGTTCATCCTTCTGACTGTTATGTTCATCCTTCTGACTTATGTTCATCCTTCTGACTGTTATGTTCATCCTTCTGACTTATGTTCATCCTTCTGACTGTTATGTTCATCCTTCTGACTGTTATGTTCATCCTTCTGACTTATGTTCATCCTTCTGACTGTTATGTTCATCCTTCTGACTGTTATGTTCATCCTTCTGACTGTTATGTTCATCCTTCTGACTTATGTTCATCCTTCTGACTGTTATGTTCATCCTTCTGACTGTTATGTTCATCCTTCTGACTGTTATGTTCATCCTTCTGACTTATGTTCATCCTTCTGACTGTTATGTTCATCCTTCTGACTGTTATGTTCATCCTTCTGACTGTTATGTTCATCCTTCTGACTGTTATGTTCATCCTTCTGACTGTTATGTTCATCCTTCTGACTTATGTTCATCCTTCTGACTGTTATGTTCATCCTTCTGACTGTTATGTTCATCCTTCTGACTGTTATGTTCATCCTTTTATGTTTATCCTTCCGACTGTTATGTTCATCCTTCTGACTGTTATGTTCATCCTTCTGACTGTTGTTCATGTTCATCCTTCTGACTGTTGTTCATTTTCTTCCTCCTGGGTGCTATTTATTTTCTTCCTTCTGACTGTCATTTCTTCCTTCTGATTATTATTTTCTTCCTTCTGACTGTTATTTCTTCCTTCTGACTGTCATTTCTTCCTTCTGATTATTATTTTCTTCCTTCTGACTGTTATTTCTTCCTTCTGACTGTTGTTTTCTTCCTTCTGACTGTTGTTTATTTCATCCTCTTGACTGTTGTTGGCTGTTATAACGTTCTGTCGACAGTAATAAAGGAGAAACGCAGATACAGAACAAGCTTTTATTTTGACATCGTTTCGCTCTTTTTTTTAGTGTTTTATCAGATTAATGATAAAGCTCTATGGAGAGCGAAACGGCGTCACAACTAAAACTTGTTTTGCATCTATGTCTTTTCCTCCCATTAATTTGTACTTGTCGTTAGCGATGAACTTATTTTATTGCGATTAATATATCTCACAGGGAGAGATGTCTCTCACTCTCTGTCTCTCTCTCTCTTTCCCCCTGGGAGAGATACATATCTCCTTGGGAGAGGTATTAAATCTCTCCAAGAGATATATATCTTCTTGGGAGATATCTCTCTCCTTGGGAGATATCTCTCTCTCCTTGGAAGATATCTCTCTCTCCTTGGGAGATATCTCTCTCTCCTTGGGAGATATACTACATCTCATCTTTTCTAGGGAAATACATGATACCTCTCCCAGGGTGAGAAATTATTCAGACTTATCTTTCCGAAGTTGAGAGATCATTCAGAAATGTTTCACTCCCAGTGTGAAAGATATCTCTCCCAGGAAGAGATACGGTGCTCAAGTCAGGATTCGTGCCGTGATATACGCCTTCATACAGTGTAATGAGGATGCAAACAATTGATGCTATGTGACCCTTACCTTCGATTAGATTTAAATCACCTGCTGAAGCTGCAGTAGGTGGGGATGTAGTTTTGAAGTGGTTGGTGCTTTTGTTTAATAAATGTATGAGAGAGGGGAAGGTACCCAGGAATTGGCAGAGTATTCATAGTTCTTTTGCATAAAGGCAAAGGGGACAATAGAGTGTAAGAATTATAGGGAAATAAACCTGTTGACTATACCTGGTAAAGAGTATGGCAGAGTTATTACTGAAGGAATTAAAGGTAAGACGGAGAGCAGGATCGCAGATTAATAGGGCTTTAAGAAGGGAAGGTGTTGTGTTGACCAAATGCTTACATTGAAGCATATAAGTGAGCAGTATTTACTTAAGGGTAAGAAAGATTTCGTTGCATTTATGGTTTATGAAAGGCATATTGCCGGATGGATAAAGGAGAAATGTGGCAGATCTTGCAAGTACATGGAATAGGTGGAAGGTTACTGAGAGGTGTAAAGAGTTTTTATGAGGATAGGAAGGCTCAGGTTAGGTTGTGTAGGAGATATTGAGATTATTTTCCAGTAAAAGTAGGTGTTAGATAGTCATACGTGATATTACCATGGTTGTTTACCATATTAACAGATGGAGTTATTAAGGAAGTGCATGCAGTGTTGGGAAGAGGTGTGGGGTTAAAAAATAGAATATAATACAAAGTGGGAGTTGTCACAAATTCATTTTCCCGATAACACTGTGCTTTTGGGAGATTCTGAAAAAAAAGTTACAAAGGTTGGTGGACGGTTTTGGAAGGGCATGTAAAAGATGATAATTGAAAGTGTATATAGGAAAGGGCATGGTGATGAGGGTAAAAAAAAGTTTAGGTAATGGGTGGATATCAAATTGGAAGGAGGGAGTATGGAGGAAGTGACTATGATTAGATATTTGGGAGTGAGCTTGTCGGTAGATTAGTCAGTGAAATATGAGGTAACAATAGAACTGATGAGAAAATTAGGGTGGTGCATTAAGGCATCTGTGAAGACCGAGTACATTACCCATGGATGAAAAAAGGGCAATACATGAGAGTATAATGGTAACAAAACTCTTATATAGGTGTGAAGCATGGGTTGTGAATATTACAGCGAGGAGGAGGCTGGAGACAGTGGAGATGCCGTGTTTAAGGGTAATGAGGATTCGTATTTTGGAGATTAGGAGATGTGGAGTTACTGAAAGTACTATCCAGAGGGCTGAGGAGGGGTTGTTGAGGAGATTTAAGCATTTAGAGAGATCGGAACAAAATAGAATTTGGAGGGTGTATAAATCTGTAGTGGAGGGAAGGCATAGCACGAGGTCGCCCTAGGAAAGGTTGGAAAGAGGGAGTAAAAGAAGTTTTGTATGTGAGGGGCTTAGACATCCAGCAAAAGTGTGTGAGAGTGTTAGAGAGGAGTGGAGGCAAATACTTTTTATGAATTGACATGCTGTTCGATTGTGAGCAGAGTAACATTTATGAAGGTACTCAGGGAAACCTGTTAGCTGGAAGTGGGAAGTACAGTGCCTGTACCCTGAAGGAGGGGTGGGGATATATATATATATATATATGTGTGTGTGTGTGTGTGTGTGTGTGTGTGTGTGTGTGTGTGTGTGTGTGTGTGTGTGTGTGTGTGTGTGTGTGTGTGTGTGTGTGTGTGTGTGTGTGTGTGTGTGTGTGTGTGTGTGTGTGTGTGTGTGTGTGTGTCTACTCACCTATTTGTGGCTGCATAGGCTTATTCATAGCTCCTGTCTCGGCCTCTTCACTGATCGCTACTAGGTCCTCTGTGTCCCTGCTCCATGAGATTTATCCAACCTCGTCTTAAAACTACGTATAGTTCCTGCCTCCACTACGTCACTTGCCAGACTATTCCACTTCCTGACAACTCTGTGACTAGAGAAATACTTCCAACAACCCTTTGAGTCATCTGAGTCTTCAGCTTCCAACTGTGACCCCTTGTTACTGTGTCCCATCTCTGGAACTTCCTGTCTCTGTCCATCTTGTCAATTCCTCGCAGTATTTTGTATGTCCTTATCACGTCTCCCGTAACCCTCCTGTCCTCCAGTATCGTCAGGCCGATTTCCCTTAACAATTCTTCGCGCGCGCGCGCGCGTGTGTGTGTGTGTGTGTGTGTGTGTGTGTGTGTGTGCGTGTTTGTCAAAAATTAGAGTTACTTTTCTTATCCCGTCAACTTGCAACTGGTATAAATCCCCCAAAACTAATCGAAAAGTGGGCTTGATTTATATTTTTTCCCGTTCATCTTTCTTCCTTTTAGTTGTGACGTATCTTCTGCACTGTACACACAGGATACCCAATTACACCAACTTCTCAAAACTCGGAGTTGAAGTTCCACAGCCACTCCTAACAGCCGTATCAGAGGGGGATTCGAACCGCAGTATCGGTGAATAAAAGTTTTATCTCTCACTCTCGGCAGCATTAGGAGTCGAGGTGATGGTTGGTGATGGTGGGGCTTCAGAGGAGACTTGTGTTTGTTGTAGTTAGAAGACTGTCGACAACTTGAGGGGAATGGAGAGGAATGCATTCACTTAGGACACCTTTGTTGATGACGTTTCGATCAACGGACCTGAATCCCTTGAACACATGAAGTGATCAGGATCCATGCCTATTTAGGAGTTAGTTCCCATAAACATGGAAGAAACATAGTACAGAGCAAACTTTTTTTTATAGAGGACATATCGCACTTAGTAGAGATTTATCACGTCATGGCAAGATAAATTCTACCCCGAGCGAAACGTTATCAATAATAAAGGTTCGATCAGCACAGACTCGTCAACCAGGTTCCTCCACTGACCTGGTGTGAGGCTATTTACCTTTCATGTTTCCCAGGTGTATGGAGGGAATTATGGCCTATTTATAGTTAATAGACCAGAACTATGCTCGAATGTGAGTGTTTATATGTATGACCAAATTGTACTCACCTATTTGTGGTTGCTTGGGTCGATTCATAGCTCCTGGCCCCGCCTCTTCACTGATCGCTACTAGGTCCTCTCTCTCTGCTCCATGAGCTTTATCATACCTCATCTTAAAACAATGTATGGTTCCGGCCTTCACTAGGCCACTTGCCAAACTACTTCACTTCCTGACAATTCTGTGACTAAAGAAATACATCCTAACATCTATTTGACTCATCTGAGTTCTCAACTTCCAACTGTGACCCCTTGTTTCCGTGTCTCATCTCTGGAAAAACCTGTCTATGTCCACCTTGTCAATTTCTCGCAGTATTTTTTATGTCGTTATCATGTCTCCCCTAACCCTCCTGTCCTCCAGTGTAGTCGTAGGGCATTTCCCTTAGCTCTGGAACTAATCTTTTTGCAAACCTTTGCACTTTCTCTAATTTCTTGATATGCTTGACCAGGTGTGGGTTCCAAACTGGTGCTGTGTACTCCAGTATGGGCCTAACGTACACGGTGTACAGAGTATTGAACAATTCATTACTGAGTTATCGGAACGCTATTTTCAGGTTTGCCAGGCGCCCATATGTTGCAGCAGTTATCTGGTTGATGTGTGCCTCAGGAGATGTGCTCGGTATTATACTCACCCCAAGATCATTTTCCTTGAGTGAGGTTTGCAGTCTTTGGCCACCTGATCTGTACTCTGTCTGCGGTCTTCTTTACCTTCCCCGTTCTTCATGGCTTTGCATTTGGCGGGGTTAAATTCAAGACGCCAGTTGCTGGACCAGGCATGCAGCCTGTCCAGGTCTCTTTGTAGTCCTGCCTGATCCTCATCCGATTTAATTCTCCTCATTAACTTCACATTATGCAAACAGGGACACTTCTGAGTCTATCCCTTCCGTCATGTCATTCACATATATCATAAACAGCACAGGTCCTATGACTGACCCCTGTGGAACCCCGCTTGTCACAGGCAACCACTCCGACACCTCGTCACGTACCATGACTCGTTGTTGCCTCCCAGTCAGGTATTCCCTGATACAATGCGTGCTTGGTCTTCCAGCATTTGCACTAATCTCTCGTGAGGAACTGTGTCAAAGGCTTTCTTGTAGTCCAACAAAATGAAATCTGAAGATTGAGACACTTATGCAGCATATGGGAATCTTTATTCAGGAAACGTTTCGCCACACAGTGGCTTCATCAGTCCAATACAAAGAGGAAGGCGTAAGGAGAGGAGGAGAATGAGGTAATCAGTCCCTCAACCTGGAGTCGATGTGTTCAGTCCATCAATCTTGTAGAATGTACAGCATAGGGCCGTAGACGTGGCTTATATACTGTAGTGAGGTGACGTGAAGCAGGTGCAGGCGGGGTCATAGTAGTACCATCCACTAGTCGAAGTAGGTCTTCGTCCAAAGGTTGAACAAGTGTTGAAAAATTCTTTGTAACAAGATCCCATGATGCTGCAGTGTCTGACAGTTGTGATGAATGGTTTGAAAAACCGACAAGTTGAAGATTGAGACACTTATGCAGCATATGGGAATCTTTATTCAGGAAACGTTTCGCCACACAGTGGCTTCATCAGTCCAATACAAAGAGGAAGGCGTAAGGAGAGGAGGAGAATGAGGTAATTAGTCCCTCAACCTGGAGTCGATGTGTTCAGTCCATCAATCTTGTAGAATGTACAGCATAGGGCCGTAGACGTGGCTTATATACTGTAGTGAGGTGACGTGAAGCAGGTGGAGGCGGGGTCATAGTGGTACCATCCACTAGTCGAAGTAGGTCTTCGTCCAAAGGTTGAACAAGTGTTGAGGGACTGATTACCTCATTCTCCTCCTCTCCTTACGCCTTCCTCTTTGTATTGGACTGATGAAGCCACTGTGTGGCGAAACGTTTCCTGAATAAAGATTCCCATATGCTGCATAAGTGTCTCAATCTTCAACTTGTCGGTTTTTCAAACCATTCATCACACAAAATGAAATCTACCCACCCCTCTCTCACTCGTGTCTTACTTCCGTTACATTGTCATAAAACTCCAGTATGTTCGTGACACAGGATTTTCCTTCCATGAATCAGCGCTGGATGTCGTTTATAATCTTGTTTCTTTCTAGATGCTTCACCACTCACCTCCTGATAATCATCTCTATGACTGTGCATACTATACACGTCAGTGACACTGGTCACTGTCTCCTTTCTTAAAAATGGGGACTACATTTGCCGTCTTCCATACCTCAGTTAGTTACCTAGTTTCAATGGATGTGTTGAAAATTGTTGTTAGTGGCACATACAGCATCTCTGCTTCCTTTCTAAAGATCCACGGAGATATGTTGTCTAGACCCACCACCTTTGAGGTATCAAGATCACTTAGCAGCTTCTTCACTTCCCCCTCGGTTGTGTGTATTTCATCCAGCACTTTTTGGTACATCCCTTTTTGGTGTAACTCTCCCTGTTCTGACTTCCCGGAGTCCTTTCTGTCTCCATTATGTGTGTGTGTGTGTGTGTGTGTGTGTGTGTGTGTGTGTGTGTGTGTGTGTGTGTGTGTGTGTGTGTGTGTGTGTGTGTGTGTGTGTGTGTGTGTGTGTGTGTGTGTGTGTGCGCGCGCACTGTTACTCGCCAATTTGTGTTTGTGAGGGTCAAGTCTCAGCTCCTGGCCCTGTCTTTTAATTTGCTACTCGCTGGATCTATTTCAACCTAGACTCGTTAACCCTGTTGTATCTATTCTTAAAACTATGTATGGAACCTACCCCCGCTAGTTCTTTGTCCTAGTCATTGTTCGTCCTGACCAATCTGTGGCTGAAGAAATAGTTCTGCCTTTCATCTCCAGCTATGCCCTCGTGTACCTGTTGCCCGCCTATCGATCAGTCAGCTCAAGTCCACTCTATCAAGTCCTCTGAGTGTTTTGTATGTAGCTATCACGTCTCACTTATTTTTTCTCTATTATGTCCTCTAATGTCGTTAGGTTCAGTTCCTCTAGTCTCTCCTCACATCTTAATTTCCTTAGCTTTGGAACTAATCTTGTTGCATATCTCTACACTTCCTGATTTTTTTAACATGTTTTTACAGGTGTTGGTTCCACTCTTGTTCATACTCCAAGACAGACCTCACTTATGCTATACAAAGGATAGTGAGTGACTCTACTGATAGTACTGAAAGCTGCCCTTAGGTTTCCCAAACGAGCATTCACTCTCTCGTCTTGAATGAAGTTAGCAGCCTCTGTTCACAGAGTCTATGCTCCGTTTCCTGTCTTCTTTCCCATTACCCAATATTCATAACCCAAGTTAAGAAAATTAGATATCGCTTTTCAGTATTTATTTACTAAATTTTCTATTCAGTTTCGTTGTGTCTCGTTTCGTTTATTAATTATGTATCTTTTTAACTCTTATATTGCAACCGTACACATAACCTGTTCCCAGAACCAGTCAATTTATCATCATCTATGTACACTTCTACCACTTAAAAATGCAGCTGCTTAAACTCCTTGTTAAGTCTAAGTAATTTTTCCACTTCGTTTCACACTTTTTTAAGATGTTAATATATCTTTTTATTGCTTCTTCGAGAAAGTCAAATTTAGTGTCATCGCTCTTCAGTCGGAGCTAAAATTTCATGTTAGGTGAAAGGACACAAGTGCAACTAATGCAACGTTTCGCTCTCTAGGAGCTTTGTTAAGCCGCTACAAACAACATTATTTGCATCAGCAAGGCAAAGCTCATGGTGAGCGAAACATAGTCACAATAAAATGTCGCATTAATTACACTTGTGTCCTTTTGCCTAAAATACTGTCGGTAATTCTACCAACATAAAACTTCATAGCTAGAAGAAGAAATAGATTAGTCCCTCTATTTCTTAGATACCAGGTTGATCAAGACGACCATGTACGCGTCTCTTCGCACCGTCGCAAGAAATTGATACACAGAGCACTGATTATATTTTTCCTGAGGGCTTGTAAGTAACAGTGGCAGACACGCTTGTAGAAACATGTCTCCTCATCGCTGAAATTTTTACCGACATTGAAATTCTTCAGTCTTCATGATGGAATGCAAATTAAGAGTGCAACAAATCATGGCAACCCGAGACAACTCACAGGAAGGCACGGATGAGTTGTTTTTACCTCAATGCTATGCTGTCACGACCGTCAGCAAGGTAATTAGTACAGCCTGATAAGTTGAGGCATAAAGTTTATCGACTAAATGATGGTCATTAAGACTGCAGATCACCCGTAGCTCAGTTGCTAGCGTACTCTCAGCTCACACACAGAGGTCCGTGGTTCGATCCCCGGTACGGATGCAAACACTGGGGGCGTGTTTCCTTAAGATACCTACTGCCCCCATTCACCTAGCAGTAAATAGGTACCTGGGTGTTAGTCGACTCGTATGGGTCACATCATGGTGACAAAACCTAATTTCCCCGAAATGCTCTGCAGAACAAGAAACTTTCTGTACAGTATGTAACTGATGTCAGCTAAGTCTGTATAAACTGACTATGTACTTGTAGAAATAAAGATTTATTATTATTATTATTATCGCTATTATTATAAAGTAGAGAAAAAAGTAAACTCTCAACATAAATACACTGAGAGACGGTGTATATATTCTGGACACAGGCATTTTGTTGTTTTTCTAACAAGGAAACCCCGTGACTTCAAGTACCCTAATTAGACCAATTACACTCAACCTGTGTGTTAACAAATTTGGTCTCTACACTCTCACTTTCATAGGATCCGACAACTATATTACGTGTAGAAAATATCACATTTCAGTATGTACATACAGGAGATAGAGAGACAGGGGGCACATGATAACGACATACAAAATACTGAGAGGAATTGACAAGGTGGACAAAGACAGGATGTTCCAGAGATGGGACACAGCAACAAGGGGACACAGTTGGAAGTTGAAGACACAGATGAATCACAGGGCTGTTAGGAAGTATTTCTTCAGCCACAGAGTAGTCAGGAAGTGGAATAGTTTGGGAAGCGATGTAGTGGAGGCAGGATCCATACATAGCTTTAAGCAGAGGTATGATAAAGCTCACGGTTCAGGGAGAGTGACCTAGTAGCGACCAGTGAAGAGGCGAGGCCAGGAGCTAGGACTCGATCCGTGCAACCTCAACTAGGTGAGTACCAACGACTTGTGTTGTTCACTCAATTTATGTCGGGGAACAGCGCTAGGATGATAATTTATGTCGGGGAACAGCGCTAGGATGATAATTTATGTCGGGGAACAGCGCTAGGATGATAATTTATGTCGGGGAACAGCGCTAGGATGATAATTTATGTCGGGGAACAGCGCTAGGATGATAATTTATGTCGGGGAACAGCGCTAGGATGATAATTCAAAACTAATAAGTTGAGGATAAAACTTGACAAAGTTTCGGCTAGTCCTGAACCATAATCATATCGCAACTTGGTAATGGTTTAGGATAGACCGAAGCGTTTGATCTTCATTTTCTGGGTTAACTGTGAATTGTTCAAGAGGATGACAAGACAGGGAGATGAATAGACGCGCTCGTTATACAGACACGGAACACCATCAAACAGAATCAGAGAGCTTTGAGCATCGCACACCCTCTTCTGTAGCTCGTTTTCTGAGAACCTGGATTATTAATTCCTGACATAATGAAGACACGATCTCCCCCACCACACCATCACCCTCTCCTCCCGCATCCAATATCGATAAAAAAACATGATAAAGTCTACTGATGATTCCTTAAGATCCATAAAACAATTAGGTAACTGTTTATTCTTCAGATGCTCCTGCACATGTCTTTCTTCCTACCCAAAACTGTAAAAATATTCGCTTTATGTTTTGAAATTAAGACACATGTGCAACATCTGGGTAACTTTATTGTAGACGTTTCGCCATCCAGTGACTTTATCAATACAAATTCCAGGACATAACTTGAAGACAGTAGAACTATATACAGAAGATGAGGTAATCAGTCCCTCAACCTTGGAGTTGGTGGGTAGACTACGGTGATCTTCAAATTATATCCTAGAATTTGTATTGATAAAACCATTGGATGTTGCACATGTGTCTAAATTTCATCTTGTCGGTATTGTATATCATTCGTGTACAACGCTTTATGCATTAATTAGGAGCCTTTTTCTAAGATCTACTTTGTAAGTGAGAGTAAGTTTCCGAGACTATTTACTTTCTCAGGGGTCGAAACTGTGTACTCGACCAACCTAAGCTGCATCAACAGCTTTTCTAACCGACCCACAACTCACTGTGCTCCTTCGATTTTGTTTCTTTAACACTGTAGTAATTATAGCTCAAGATTCTTTATTTTGAAAAAAAAAAAAACACGTTTAGCGTTAGTATTAAGAAAGCGATTTTTATATTTCGACAAAAAAGTGGATTATCATTTATAAAATAGTTGTAAGCCTATCAATGAAGAAATCAAGGTATTGCACATGTGTAATATTCATTAGCTTGTAAGTGTCGTATATCATTACAGTAATTATTCATGACTAACTCTGTGAGCTGTTACTTTATAAGTCACACGCATTTATTTCATGTCGTTGCCACCATCCTTATATGAGTTTGAATAGTATAATAATGTAATTGTATTCTTTGCCGTTGCCCCTATCCTTATAAGAGTTTGTGCAGAGCTCTAATAATAATGTAATCACGTTAAAAGTAATAATAATGCAATCACATTAAGCGCTAAAGTGTGGAGTTGTAGATGCCTGCGAGGAAGTTGTTATGGTTGGTGTGCTATTAAAATTGAAAGCAAGAGACGGAATCGAGTTTAGTCATAAATATTTTCTCTATCAGAACAGAACGACTCTGCTCTGTTTTGCCACCAGGACCGTGGCCTCGTGGCAAAGTTCTCGCTTCACACGCTGAGTGTCCAGGTTTAATTCCCGGCAATAGTGGAAATATTTTGCGTGTTTCCTTACTCCGGTTGCTACATTCACCCATCAATAAAAATGGATACCTGGGTGTTAGTCGACTGATGCGGGTCGCATTCCGGGACACTGATATCAGCTTGGCCTGTATACTCTGTACATGCACTTGTAGAAATAAAGATATCATGATTATTATTATTAAATGATCTGTCACCGAAGGAGTCACCGAAGGAGCCGGAGAATTAAATAAGAGCGCCTAAGTATATACATAAGAAGTATGAATATACTTAGGCGTATATGCATAAGAAAGTGTCAATACCCAGGACAGTAGCAGAGTTTTATTCGTGTAGTTAGTCTGGAAGCAGCGTACTGCCGACTACAACACAGAGTAGACACGTTGTAGAATACCGTTTTGTTTTATATAGAGATTCAAGAAGTCATGACTTGATAATAATGTAAACAGAGTCACACTTAAACCTTCTGCAACGTACGTCTTTTCTACGCCCAGCTGTGTTTGAGGGGACCGAGTTTTAGCTTTTGACTTTACCCGGGTAACCGTAACTTCATGATACCCAAAGCTCAGGCGTTTTATCTCAAGTCAGCTTCATAAGCAAGCGTTGCAGCGTTGCGTGAAAAATGTGTTTTTAACGCAGTTCTTCTATCCTTCTCGCTGGGTCTCCGATTCTTGTTTACACTTCAAAATGTTGTCTCTCCTTCTTGGATAATCACATCTGTTATATAATTTTATGTTATAATGTTAAATAACATTAACTAATATTTATCTAGCCGAGTAATATCTAAGTTAAGGTAACCTAACCTAAGCTAAGCATAATAACGCATGTAGATAAACTGGTTTAAGCAAATACGTAAATAAATCTATGTTAGAGTGGAATTATTATTATTATAATCAAAAAGAAGCGGTAAGCCACAAGGGTTAGAGTGGAAGACATTGTAGGAGGGTATTGAAGGTATATGTATGACGGGCTGGAAATATTGAAAGAAAGAAGTGTGAGTAGTATTGATAAGTAAGAGATCTAACATGAAGGATATATGTAAATCCCAGAGAAAGAGAGAGAGAGAGAGGGAGGGATTTTGGGAGGAATTTTGGGAAGGAGAGAGAGAGAGAGAGAGAGAGAGAGAGAGAGAGAGAGAGAGAGACGGACCACGCAAGAAAGGAAAGAGCAAATCTCAGCCAAGAACAAGGGGTTGTTCACGCTGCCATGAACAATGTTCTTCATCCGGCTGAGAACACCAAGTTGCTCCCCACATAGAACAGAGGCTGCTGCTCCCTCCCAGCTTTGACAAATTATTTTTTGAAAGCATTTTCATGTTCCATTTGCAGTTGATGAAACAAAACTGCATAATTGCAAAAACTTCAACATTTTGTATCGTTTTAGTACCAAACGGCACAATAAAATATTTACCCGTGTCGTTAAAGGCATCACAATAATGCACTGTATATTTCTATTTTTTAAACTGCAATATTAAAAAAACGTAACATATTAAAGCTATAATTGTTACGGCTTACTTCTTCGCTGTCACTCGACAAAAAAAATGTCACACATTTTACATAAATATTCGGTTAGCAATATAATAATAATAATAATAATAATAATAATAATAATAATTATATATATATATATATATATATATATATATATATATATATATATATATATATATATATATGTCGTGCCGAATATGTAAAACTGGTCAATTAGCAAGAACTCATTTAAAATTAAGTCCTTTCTGAAATTTTCTCTTATATGTTTAATGATATATTTTTTTCATTAATGTTAATGTAAAATTTTTTAATTTTGCACCAAAAGAATCTTAGAAAACTTACCTAACCTTATTATAACAAGAACAATTTATTTTAGCCTAACCCAACTAAATATATTTTAGATTTGTTTACAATAATTTAATACTAAACAAACACAGTGAAATATATTTTTTTCGTTAGGTTCAGAATGATTTTGGCGAAATTATTGCATACACAAATTTTCACTTGTCCTATATGGCAAGATGAGCGTTGCTATTTAAGCCAAGATCGCAAGTTCTGCCTATTCGGCACGACATATATATATATATATATATATATATATATATATATATATATAAATATATATATACATATATATATATATATATATATATATATATATATATATATATATATGTTTATAGAGGGGCCACAGATATATCAGATCACTTTCTAGTTGTAGCTACACAGAGTAAAAGGTAGATGGGATACAAGGAGAATATAAGCATCAGGGAAGAGAGAGGTGAAGGTTTATAAACTAAAAGAGGAGGCAGTTAGGGTAAGATATAAACAGCTATTGGAGGATAGATGGGCTAATGACAGCATAGGCAATGGGGTCGAAGAGGTATGGGGAAGGTTTAAAAATGTAGTGTTAGTGTTCAGCAGAAGTTTGTGGTTACAGGAAAGTGGGTGCGGGAGGGAAGAGGAGCGATTGGTGGAATGATGATGTAAAGAGAGTAGTAAGGGAGAAAAATTTAGTATATGAGAAGCTTTTACAAAGTAGAAGTGATGCAAGGAGGGAAGAGTATATGGAGAAAAAGAGAGAGGTTAAGAGAGTATTGAAGCAATGTAAAAAGAGAGCAAATGAGAGAGTGGGTGAGATGTTATCAACAAATTTTGTTGAAAATAAGAAAAAGTTTTGGAGTGAGATTAACAAGTTAAGGAAGCCCAGAGTACAAATGGATTTGTCAGTTAAAAATAGGAGAGGAGAGTTATTAAATGGAGAGTTAGAGGTATTGGGAAGATGGAGGGAATATTTTGAGGAATTGTTAAATGTTGATGAAGATAGGGAAGCTGTGATTATCGTGTATAGGGCAAGGAGGAATAACTTCTTGTAGGAGTGAGGAAGAGCCAGTTGTGAGTGTGGGGGAAGTTCGTGAGGCAGTAGGTAAAATGAAAGGGGGTAAAGCAGCCGGGATTGATGGGATAAAGATAGAAATGTTAAAAGCAGGTGGGGATATAGTTTTGGAGTGGTTGGTGCAATTATTTAATAAATGTATGGAAGAGGGTAAGGTACCTAGGGATTGGCAGAGAGCATGCATAGTTCCTTTGTATAAAGGCAAAGGGGGCAAAAGAGAGTGCAAAAATTATAGGGGGATAAGTCTGTTGAGTATACCTGGTAAAGTGTATGGTAGAGTTATTATTGAAAGAATTAAGAGTAAGACGGAGAATAGGATAGCAGATGAACAAGGAGGCTTCAGGAAAGGTAGGGGGTGTGTGGACCAGGTGTTTACAGTGAAACATATAAGTGAACAGTATTTAGATAAGGCTAAAGAGGTCTTTGTGGCATTTATGGATTTGGAAAAGTCGTATGACAGGGCGGATAGGGGGGCAATGTGGCAGATGTTGCAGGTGTATGGTGTAGGAGGTAGGTTACTGAAAGCAATGAAGAGTTTTTACGTACGAGGATAGTGAGGCTCAAGTTAGAGTATGTAGGAAAGAGGGAAATTATTTCCCAGTAAAAGTAGGCCTTAGACAAGGATGTGTGATGTCACCGTGGTTGTTTAATATATTTATAGATGGGGTTGTAAGAGAAGTAAATGCGAGGGTCTTGGCAAGAGGCGTGGAGTTAAAAGATGAAGAATCACACACAAAGTGGGAGTTGTCACAGTTGCTCTTTGCTGATGACACTGTGCTCTTGGGAGATTCTGAAGAGAAGTTGCAGAGATTGGTGGATGAATTTGGTAGGGTGTGCAAAAAAAGAAAATTAAAAGTGAATACAGGAAAGAGTAAGGTTATGAGGATAACAAAAAAGATTAGGTGATGAAAGATTGGATATCAGATTGGAGGGAGAGAGTATGGAGGAGGTGAATGTATTCAGATATTTGAGAGTGGACGTGTCAGCGGATGGGTCTATGAAAGATGAGGTGAATCATAGAATTGATGAGGGGAAAAGGGTGAGTGGTGTACTTAGGAGTCTGTGGAGACAAAGAACTTTGTCCTTGGAGGCAAAGAGGGGAATGTATAAGAGTATAGTTTTACCAACGCTCTTTTATGGGTGTGAAGCATGGGTGATGAATGTTGCAGCGAGGAGAAGGCTGGAGGCACTGGAGATGTCATGTCTGAGGGCAATGTGTGGTGTGAATAAAATGCAGAGAATTCGTAGTTTGGAAGTTAGGAGGAGGAGGAGGATTACCAAAACTGTTGTCCAGAGGGCTGAGGAAGGGTTGTTGAGGTGGTTCGGACATGTAGAGAGAATGGAGCGAAACAGAATGACTTCAAGAGTGTATCAGTCTGTAGTGGAAGGAAGGCGGGGTAGGGGTCGGCCTAGGAAAGGTTGGAGGGAGGGGGTAAAGGAGGTTTTGTGTGCGAGGGGCTTGGACTTCCAGCAGGCATGCGTGAGAGTGTTTGATAGGAGTGAATGGAGACAAATGGTTTTTAATACTTGACGTGCTGTTGGAGTGTGAGCAAAGTAACATTTATGAAGGGGTTCAGGGAAAACGGCAGGCCGGACTTGAGTCCTGGAGATGGGAAGTACAGTGCCTGCACTCTGAAGGAGGGGTGTTAATGTTGCAGTTTAAAAACTGTAGTGTAAAGCACCCTTCTGGCAAGACAGTGATGGAGTGAATGATGGTGAAAGTTTTTCTTTTTCGGGCCACCCTGCCTTGGTGGGAATCGGCCAGTGTGATAATAATAAAAAAAAATATATATAAAACATTGTCTCTACGTCCACAGCAGGACTCGAACCTGCTAACTCTGTATCAGAGTTCACAGTACTTTACCACGAGACTAGACCTGCATAAGTATGGGCGCTTAGCCGAAGCTAACCGATGTTACCCCATACCCCCGGGCACCAAGAATACCCCCGGGTACCAAGAATACCCCCGGGCACCAAGAATACCCCCGGGTACCAAGAATACCCCGGGTACCAAGAATATCCCCGGGTACCAAGAATATCCCTGGGCACCAAGCTCATTTTGAAAGTTATTTCATCGAATCCTGGCACATTCAGTGGACAACGAAAGAGATTTGAAATGCTTAACAATTCGCAAACAGGCGAAATTATGCAGGTGCACGTGGTATATTACTGTGAACTCTGATAGAGAGTTAGCAGGTTCGAGTCCTGCTGTGGACGTAGAGACAATGTTTGTAAATAATTTCGACTCTTTGCTAGGATACGAATTAAAAGTTGCTGGGATAGTACCTATCCCAGCAACTTTTAATTCGTATCCCAGCTTTCTCTAGTCCTTTTCTTGACAACCTCTAATTTATACTAATATCCTCTAGTTCCTATATTAAAAATTACAAGTGGATAACCCACAACCCCTTTAGACTATTCTGGTAATCCCATGTCACTACCCTAGATTCCCCTAGTCCCTATTTCGACGAAAGTCGCTGACGTCGTCGTCTTCGTCAAGCTAACTCCACTTTATTGCTCTTTTGTTGGAGAATGTTTCCTGACTTCTCTTCGTCTCTTTTGCGTTGGCAATTTCCATTTGAGTTCTCTTGTTTTACTTCCTTCTCTGGTAAAGTGCCTGTCTTCGCCTACCCTGTCTATTTGCCAGAGTATTTCGCTGGATCAGATCCCTTGTTCGTCGTGTCTTGAGGGACAGGAAATATAATTCTCGTATTGTCTCCGCAAAACTCGATTCTCTCAGCTCCTGTACTGCTGTGGATTCGAAGGTATTACTATCCCTTCTCTTCACTATTTGGTTAAGTGAGAGTTCCACAATGGCGCTGCATATTCAAAGATTAGCCGCTCGTTCGTGGTAAAAAATATAAACGAGTCGTTGGGTATGTAAATATGAGAGAGAGAGAGAGAGAGAGAGAGAGAGAGAGAAAAGAAAGATTTTAGAAGATAAATATTAACAAAGGAAAATAAAAACAAAAAATATAGCGGCAAGAAACCTTACGGGAAGTGTACAGAGAAAACGAACAGTGAAGTCCAGGAAAACTTTGTACATTTCACTCCCTATTTCCTGCCTGGCCGGGGCCTTAGCCCCCCGCTTTCCCCACCCAGCTCGGCTCCAGCCACTCAATCTTCCAGTTTCAAGAATTCAATCATTCTGGGCACCTGGGTCTAGCCTTGAGGCCTGGCCGGGGTCTCCTCCGGCCAACCCTCCTTCTCTGTGTCACGTGTGCCCTGTTCCTGTTAGCTGCACCTGATAATGGCCAAAGTTAATTTGTTCTGTGAATAATTACACCTCTCTTGCTCCAACTTACAAAAAAATAAAGCATCTTACTTCCTTGAGCATAAATTTTAATGATTTTCACTGCTGTATATAGAAGAGTCTATGCGTGTTAACATATCATAATAGAGACGATAAAATAACAGAAATGAAAAAGTTATCGAAGTATATTCCTTGGTTAGCATTGAAAATGGGTCGGGCAAATTTTTTTTTTAGTGTTTTTGGGATTGAGAAAGACCTACCTAATATGAGACAATAGGCCTCCTGCAGTATTCCTCCTTTCTTATGTTCTTATATTTGTCTGTAACAAAGTTAATCTTAAATTTTAAAGAATATAGCCAGATGTACTCGTGTTAACCCTTATAGGGAATAGTTCCCGGGTTTATTGTATAACCATATGACCCTTACGGTAATGTCTTCATCAGAGGTTCCCAAACTTCTGTCTGCAGTGTATCCCTTAACATTTTATACTGTCAAGCGCGTACCTCTCTGTGCAAATGTAAAAATAACGTCCGACATGAAGACACACAGATAGAAAAATATGCTCCTAAATTATAAGGCTATGCAACGTCTGTGTATAACAGTAGAGGTAATGTAGGAAAAAAGATATATTTGTGCATTAATTTCGTGCTGTGACCTGTTATACGCAACATGATAAAGATAATCCTTAGAAAGTTAACATTTGCTATTTAAGACAAACTGGAAACATCTAATGAGAACATGACATATTTGCACTTGTTTCAATTCCAGGGAAATTTAATGTGAAGGACGTGTCGGCCCAGTCAGGCAGAGTAGCGCCATTATGGTGTTCACTCCTGACACTAGAACTATTGATTTTTTTTTACAGTAAGATGTATTTTTGGAAACTTAGCGTTTATCTCTAAAATAAATACAAATAAAAATCAAGGATCGCATCAACAATACAACAAATTATATTAATAACTGTGGCATGCAGAGAGTATGTTACAATTTTTTCAGGGTATGTCACACTCCCATATAGGCTGCCTCCCAACCAGCGAACCCGGTGCTAAGGGTTTAACGATCAATAGCGTGTCCATCGTTAAATCAGTACCCTGGTTAATTGATCAATCACAGGCAAGCCCGTCAAAGCTGAAGCAACGTGGTTCACTTGCGGTAAGCAATGGCAGACTTGCCTTCCTGCTGGTTGAGTACGATGCACTCTCTCTCCCCTAAGCAATCTAAAACCTTGTTTACCTGCGATCCTGCTCTTGTCTTACCACTAATTCTTTCATTAATAACCGTACCATACACTTTACTTGGTATACTCGGTAAACTTATTCCCCTATAATTTTTGCATTCTCTTTTGTCCACCTTCCCTTTACATAAAGGGCCAGTCCCTAGGTATCTTCCCTTTCTTTCATACATTTATTGAACTAAAGTACTAACCGCTCCAAAACTGTATCCCCACCTGCTTTTAACATATCTTCCATGATTCCATCAGTTCCAGCTGCTTTACCCTCTTTCATTCTACTCTATGCCTCATGTGCCTCCCCACACTCTCATCCAGCTCATCACTCCTAAAAGATGTTATGCCTCCCTGGCCAATGCATGAAATTACTGCCTTCCTCTCTTCATCACCATTTAACAGTTCCTCAAAATATTCCCGCCATCTTCCCATTACCTTCCACTCTTCCATCTACTAAATCCCCTATTTGTTCCTAGACTTTCTTAACCTATTTACCTCACTCCAAATCTACTTCTTATTTTCAGTAAAATTTGTTGATAGCGCCTTACCTACTCTATCATTTGCTTTCCTGTTGCCCTCCTTCACCACTCTCTTCACCTCTCTTTTACTCTCCACATACTCCAACCTTCTTATATCACTCCGTTTACCTCATCATTCCATCAGTCACTCCTCTTTCCTCCTGCACCCACCCTCCTATAGCCACAAACTTCTACACCACATTCTAACACTTCATTTTTAAAACTATCCCATCCCTCTTCAACCTCCGCAAACTATACGCTCACTAGTCCACCTTTCTCCCAATAGTTGTTTATATCTCACCCTAATTTCCTCCTCCCTTAGTTCATAAACTTTCACCTCTCTCTTAAATGCTGTTGCCATTTTCCTTTTGTCTCATTTACCTCTTAATCGATCTGTAGCTGCAACTAAATAATGATTCGGTATATCTGTTGCTCCTCTATAAACATGTACATCCTGAAGTCTACCCGTAAACCTTTTTATCCACCAATACATAATCTCAGAAGCTGCTTTCATTACGTGCTATATGATATCTTGTACACTTATTTATCCTCTTTTTCTTAAAATATGTATTACTTATTACCAAACCTCTTTCTATACATTGTTCAATTAAAGGTCCCCCATTTTCATTTACGGGGAGACAGGAGAGAATAATGTTGCTCAAGGCCTTTTCTTAATGAAGGGTTATTAACGTAGTAATTGTGTAATTTATACATCACAATAATATACCTTGTGTGAAGCAATTACAAGGGTGGTTAAAACTATGGGTTCATTATACCACTTGATCATGGGTAATTAAGATCCTCTACTACCTTGATTACTGAACATAGGGTGCATACTTCGAGTTGTTCTATATACATTCATTTTTATTCCCCTCATACATATCCTTCCATTATCACATAAATTACTCTCCACTCCTCTCATTCACGTGGGTGATGGACGAGGTGTTGATTCATATTTAATAATACAGGTGGATCGCGTGCTCACATTTAAGCCAAAATATTTGCTTAAGCTGAATTTCTTTTTCTGCTGCATTTATGAGTTTTAAGAAACACTGTATTGAGAAATCGTTTCTCCACCAGCGAAAAATATTTTTTTTCCAAGGCTACTTATTTAGCATTATTGATGCATTCAAAGACAACTAAGCTTATTGTAAGTAAAAAATATACAATTAAATGTTTTCGAAATTTTTTTAAATTCTCTTTCAGTATTTACTTTACAAAATAAATTACCACTGTTATTTATGATATATTCATGAGACAGAATTCCTCGTTGCTGGTGACACTTCAAATTCCTAGGTTTTGCAATACAAAGAATTCCAAGGTGTTCAATAATTATACTGAAGATGTTTTAACTGCAGCAGGTTGGAGGACCAACGTTGATGTCACTCTCAATTTTACTTCACTCTGGTAGGTGAATAAGTCATGTGTAACACTTGGAACGCTTTTCTTTTTTTTTTTTTTTGGAGACGTTTCTCCAGGTAGTGGATTTAGAATTCCAATGTGGAGACTAATATAGCAAACCGTGGAAGATTTACAGTAGGTTGCGGTGGTAAGTCCCTCAGTCTTGATGTCTTTCTCGGGTTAGGCGATACAGCTACAAAATAAAGATATCTTAAGTGTCCACATGTGCTTTATTCATCAACATGTCGAGTTTGTAACCATTAATTTTTATTACTTCGCTCTACAATGTTAACACAGCCGCTGACTCTTCTTCAACATAATATTTATGGCTCTACAATTTGAATGAGTGCCCGGACGACCTGTGTGAGGTTTACCATAAATATTACTGGTCTCTCATAGCCAGCAGCTCAGCTTGGGAACCAAGCTGAGCTGTGTTTCTCGTCTAATTTCGACTATAACTTTACATAATAACAGAACTGCATAATGTTTGGTTGGTTGCCAGAAGTCTTTAGGTCTCCTAGTGTGATGGCATATTACATTATTATTATAATCAAGGGGGAAGCGCTAAACCCGTAGGATTATACAGCGCTCGGGGGGGGAGGATGTGGAAGGCATTCAGGCTTAATTCGGGGAACTGAAGCACAGATCCAATTCCCTAAATCAAGAGCCCCTCACCAACAGATGGCATATTACAAACACTTGTTTTTCTTTTAACTTGCATGAAGTATAAGCTAAATAAACAACAACAACAAAAAATGTGTAGGCCTAAATAAATATTAACAAATTAACTAAGTTTAAAAACAGTACTGGATGACTGAGATTTATTTTTTGTTCAATTAAAAACTTTATTCCTATTAATGCAATTATTTACACTTCAGTGAGTACTAGTGATTTTTCCAGCATATTAAACACATTATGAATTTGAGAAAAATATGATGATTGTTTCATAAAATATTTAGAAAACATTGTCAGGTTGAGTCGTCGTGTCTGACGAGGCTGAAGCTTCAGGGAATAAATAAATAATTAGAGGAAGAATTATTTCTTAATTATTCTAATGGTGTAAATTTTAGAGACAACAGTTCTCTGGGCAGCTATTCTCGCACCTTAAAAGCTCAGAAATCAACGTTGTCTGTTTTTTCTCGGCCATCTCGCTGCCAGACGTATCTCTGCTGATTATTTAATTTGCTCTTTTGTGATTCAGTATTAGTTTTTTAATAAATTTATGTAACTTAGCTTAACCTAACGTAAATTAACATAGTTTAAAATATAGAAAATACGTTTTAAAAAACTTGCAGTCTTAAGAAATTGTTGTCGATTGCAAGTTAAAAACCTGACGAAGAAAAACATAGAAATTACTCCTGAGGGAAAAAATATGTATTTGAAAAGTAACAGAGTAAAATGTTAAAAAAAAATTTACTCTGCATATAAGTACTCCGGAGGAACTGGTCGGAAAAAAACTAGTCTCCAGGAAAAAAAAACAGAAAGGAAAAATTTGTTTTCTTAATTTCCCGGGACGTTTCTTGGCGAGTACAAATTTGTTTCTGTATCGGTATTCCTGTTTGTCCTTAATAACATTCCTTTGGGCGAATTTTTATTTTATATTTCAAGTATACTTTT
>NC_091362.1:9670934-9720934 GCF_038502225.1 Cherax quadricarinatus | reverse complement strand
TCGGGAATTCCGTGGCAGTCTGTAACATGACAACTCAGTTAATTCTCAGTAACATTAGCAACTGGGAAGGCTACGTCAGAAATTCCTGATAAAGCACAAAGAATAATGTTCATTTACGGAATAAAAAAAACATGAAACCAGCGTTTATGTTTTATACAGTTTTTCTTTCTCTTTTACTTACCAAAACATTGGTTAATATTGTTGACAGGGTACAATACACTATAAAAAAAATAATTTTTAGACATAGTACGCTAAAACAAAGTAATCCTGAAACATAACACTCTAAAAAGTAATGCTGAGACGTAATTCGCTAAAAAATGTAATCCTGAAACAATACACTTAAAAAAGTAATGCTGAAACAATATGCTAAAGAATTAATGCTAAAACATAATTCGCTAACGAAAAGGTAATTCTGAAGCAAATTACACTAAAAAGTAATCCTGAAACATATGCTAAAAAAAGTAATCCTGAAACATATGCTAAAAAAGTAATCCTGAAATATATGCTAGAAAAGTAATCCTGAAACATAACACTCTTAAAAACAGGTAATCCTGAAACAAAGATTATTTTTCGCCGGCTGGTAATCGACTCCTCAACACCACGTCTCAACACCACGTCTCAACACCACGTCTCAACACCACGTCTCAACACCACGTCTCAACACCACGTCTCAACACCACGTCTCAACACCACGTCTCAACACCACGTCTCAACACCACGTCTCAACACCACGTCTCAACACACCCACAAAAGCCTAAAAATCCTGAACATCGATGCAGCAATAAAGAAATCTTAGTTTAAGCAAATATTGTGGCTTTTTGGAGACTAGTGAATTACACGTGAACACGCGATCCAACTGTATTATTAAATATGTATCTACACCTCGTCCATCATCCACCTGAATGAGAGGAGTGGAGAGTAATTTATGTGATAATGGAAGGATGTGGACGCTGCAAGTAAAACAAAGAAAATTAGATATGAACTCTGGCTTAACAAGCGATTGTGGTCACGTAGGTTCGAGCCTTCACTATTCCTGATGCTGAACTACCCATATTAATTTAACGCTTCATATTAATATAATTAAGATTATTATTACTATTATTAGTGATAGAATTATCATAATTTGATCAAGCTGTTTTAGGATTAAATTTTGGAGTAAAGAAAAGAAAATAAAAAAATCTATAAATATATCTCAACTATGAAAAATTATATAACACATATGGCAGAAATATGGTCGAAATATTTTGAAAACATTCACCCTAAACATATGAGTGCTATTATAAACCAGGTATTTTTAATCTTCGTTCATAGATTTAAAACAACTCTTTGGTCGATAAATTAGACACATGTGCAACTCTTGGGTATCTTTATTGAGGAAACGTTTCGCCACACAGTGGCTTCATCAGTCCATACATAGGAGAAACTTGAAGAACAGGAGGAGAATGAGGTAATCAGTCCCTCAACCTTGAGTCGATGTGTTCAGTCCATCAATCTTGAGTAGAATACGGATTGATGGACTGAACACATCGACTCAAGGTTGAGGGACTGATTACCTCATTCTCCTCCTGTTCTTCAAGTTTCTCCTATGTATGGACTGACGAAGCCACTGTGTGGCGAAACGTTTCCTCAATAAAGATACCCAAGAGTTGCACATGTGTCTAATTTATCAACATGTCGGTTCTGTGAACCATTCATCTACAAACTCTTTGGTCACCGAAATAAGCGTAAAGTAACATCTCAGTTGAACGTCACAAGAAGCTTAACTAAGTCTACTTTCAGCACTGTGTCAGTGTTTCCAGGGGAAGGAGAAAGACTTATATTATGGAATTTCGGCCACTTTCGCTATGAAGATAGAAATAAGAAAAGAAAAAAATTACGATGTCAACCTATTCACCATAATTCTGCGCTTAGGAGATGAGCCTCATGGCGACATATCGCTCAGTCCTGGAACCATCGTTCCAGGACTGAGGTGTTGAAAATGGTATAGAATACTATTTTGTGTTAGTGTGACTTTGTAAATGGTCCAAGTCAGACCGAAAAGTCGTGCGGGTTATTTGTGTATTATACCGAAAAGTTGACGAGCAAAACACACGTGCAACATGTGTGGGCGAAACGTTACAACAATAAAAATACCCAACTCTTGCATATTAGTCATCAATGGTATTGGGACTTTCTAAGCTTCAAAGGCAAACTATTACACAGGAAGCCAGCAATTCAGACGCTCCTTATACCCACATAAGAGTCTTGAGTCTTGTAATTTATATAGTCAATAAGCTTAATCAAAGGACCTGACGCCGAGTTATTGAATAAGAGAATAACTCCTAGTAGAGTTATGTACTTCTGTTGATTTTTTTATTTATGAAGCGTTCATTTATTGCCTGAGTAATGGAACTGGGTGATGCATGCGGATGTCAGGTCTAGTGAATAGCAGAACACACTGCATTTATTTTGCGATAAGATTTCGTAGACCAAGGGTGTGCTTTAAGGATCCAGGAAAAAAGTCGCAGGAAAATCACGGAGGGAAAAAAGTCACGGAATAAAAGTCACAGAAAACAAGTCACAGTTTAGTCTATCCTAACCTATTGTAACTTTTTTCCACTGACTTTTTTTCCTAGGCAAAATTGTGACTTTTTTCCGGGCACCTGCTTCAACATACACTTCTGGGTAGGGAATCCTGTATAATGTAATTAGGGGAAACACTGGTGTTATAACGCTCTCATGACTGTTGTTAATTTAACTGGCAGGGAAATATTACACGAATGGAAATTATTAAGAAATACAAATAAATAAAGATAAAAATTATGTTGATTTACCTTCTTTTGCATAGATTCACCAGGAAAGAAGAAAAACTTCCAGAGTGCATAACGTTTAACTAGCATTGGACAAATAACCCACAAATACGAGAAAGAAACGTATGACTTGGACCATTATCCAGTTAATGGTTAATGGTCCAAGCCGGACCGAAACGTCGTCATAAGTTTCTTTCTCCTATGTGCTGGTTATTTGTGTTTTATTCCCGGCACTCTATTGTGCCTTCTTTATCTTTCTGTTGAGCTAGCACGCGTTTCACTCATATAGAAGAACTGTAGCACCTCCTTAGGTGGTTGATACATATACTCACTCACTCATATACTTCACTTCAAAGTGAACTACTCCCAGGGAAAGAAAATCACTCAAATACTTGTTAACTTGGTGATGTAGAGCTCTCTCTCTCTCTCTCTCTCTCTCTCTCTCTCTCACACACACACACACACACACACACACACAAACACACACATGATTCCTTAGCACTATCTTTTAACAACGTCAGCAATTTCACCGATGCAGCGGTGAACATTACTGAGGTGTAAGGTAGGAAGCTCCCGGTTAGCTCTTCCATTGCATTATCTGGAGGTAATCTTCAAAGGCTGTTTTCAGCAACTCTTCTCCATCGGTGTGCGGTCGAGATTTCTTAACGAGAAGGAAACTGATTTCATAGTTATGTTGGAGCCAACATTCACACATACTGGTTTGTGTTTTGAACATTGCATCAAGAAAAGTCCATTTAGGGGTGTTTGAGGTACTTTAAGAATTTCTATGCGTGTTCTGAATGTACATTTCTGAGGTGTAATAACAGTTTGTTTGACGTCATCTAATCATCACAGAGGGAACTGGAGCATAACAAGTGGTAGCAATCACTAATGAACTCAAATTTAAATAGCTCGCTGAGTACTGGGCATTCTAATATATTACTCCAAACGGATATTGTGTCCGAAATGTGGAAGATAATGTGGTTCCTATCTTGAAATCAGGGGATAAGTCAATTCCATCAGATTACCGCCCAATAAGCCTGACTTCAATAGCAGGCAAAATTTTTAAAATAAATTATAACTTATATGAGAAGAAGCCACCTTGATGGGCATAAATTGATTACAAAGTTTCGGAATGGATTCACAAGAGGTCGTTTCTGCCTGACAAATTTACTGCAAAGCATTTGAGGCAGACAATAAAGAATCAGCCATTTTATATATTTCAGTAAGAGTACCACACAAAAAACTGTTGAAAAAGAGGCATCTCCTTCCATAAGAGGAAAAGTACTGTCTTGAATCGAGACATGGCTGCTCAATAAAAAGAAGAGTTTGCATAAATGGGGTGAAATTTGAATGGGCACAAGTAACAAGTGGCATTCCACAGATATCAGTTTTAGGTCCAATATTGTTCATTATTTACATTAATAACCTGGACGATGGAATAATAAGTAACATGAGCAAATTAGCCGATGGCAAAAAAAAAAAAAAAAAAAAAAGGCAAATAAATTCTGTGGATACCATTGAACTTCAGGCACATTTAGACAAGTTGATGCCATTGTCTGAAAAGTAGATGTAGTTCAAAGTGAACTACTCCCAGGGAATGAAAATTACTCAAATACTTGTTAACTTGGTGAAGTAGAGCTCGGCCATAGAGAATGTGAAAAAGACCTGGGAGTTAAGGTAAGAAGAAATATGAAGTAAAGACGACAGTGCATGAGTGTGCTCAATAAAGCTAACAAATTATTTAGCTTTATATCAAGTAATAAAGTAAAAAAGTTCTACCCATATCAGTGGTATACAATATCGACAAGTTGATGAATTAGACACATGTGCAACATCTGGCTATCTTTATTTTGTAGACGTTTCGCCACCAGGTGGCATTATCATCACAAACACATACAGGGATACAAACGAAAGACTGAAGAAGTTTTCCGTTTATGTTCTCAAATTGTATTGATAAAGCCGCTGGATGGCGAAACGTCTACAAAATAAAAATAGCCAGATGGTGCACATGTACCTAATTTCCCAGTTCTATACATCTATACACTGACCCAGGTCAGTGCATCTAATGGCCGTGGTACGTGGCAGTTATTAGATGATCCAATGCCATCACCTGATCTTCACTAGTCATCTGCTTTCTCCACTATTTGTATGCTGTGATCTTTCATTCTTTTGTATCATTTGGAGTGACCAAGGCCCAAGGACCAAAATGTATCCAATAATGATTACCTAG
This sequence comes from Cherax quadricarinatus, assembly GCF_038502225.1. Classification (NCBI taxonomy): domain Eukaryota; kingdom Metazoa; phylum Arthropoda; class Malacostraca; order Decapoda; family Parastacidae; genus Cherax; species Cherax quadricarinatus. The sequence continues at coordinate 9,715,912 of NC_091362.1, read as the reverse complement.
GTACACTTCCATCCATATTACCGGTATCATTATTTCTTCTACTGTCAAGGAACACTCTACCTCTCGCCACAACAGGCAGGGAGGAGGCAATAATTGAGCGAAGTTAACCTGCCGCTCAACAGATGGCAGCAACGTCTGGTGCGGTTTTAAAGGACTGAGAACAATACCCGCATATAGCTTCCAAGGGAAAGTTGGTGAAGGTATATAACCCTCCACAGTTCCTCCCCTGGTCCGAGTTCCTCTCCTTGGACTTGAAATTCCTCTCTGTGGGTCCAAGTAGACCCCGTTGAGAATCACAGGTTCAAAGGTCAGTTTTTCTCCATACGACTGCACGAGATGGGATGTAGAGTGACTAATTGTGTTGGTTCAGTGATGTCTACTGTCACCTCAGTTGCTTGTGGGAATCAACGCATTGCTCGTACAACATTACCCGCCATGGATTCGACCCGAGTTCTAAAAGTTGTTAGCTGAAAGCTCTACCACTGAGCCATTATTTCAACAGACTCACCAGATAGACTAGATGAGGATACCCTAAGTACCCTTGCAAATATTATGCTCACACTCTAGCAGCACATTGAATCCCAAAACCCCTTGCCTCCACACCCATCAAAAATCAAACATACTCGCATACATGGGTTCTAACTCGGTGTCACTTGGTGGCATCTAACTCTACAGCTACACCAGTACGGTTTTTCATTTAATTCACCGACTGTAACAGACTTTACTGTTACTCCAAATTACAATTTACATTTCATTTGAGAAGCAGAGACAAGAACCGAGACTCGACCCCCTGCTAGTTAAGATTACAAACTGGGGAAGATGAGGAAATACTGGTGAAGGAAAAACACACATTGCAAAGAAACTCATATTTTATTCGCTTGATAAATGTCTATACAGTTCGAAATACTATCGCAGTGAAAGTTTGTCCTGTAACGTTTCTTTTCTTCTCTGCTGGCGACACTACGCTATTTGGATCCAAATGTAGAGATTACAGAACATAAACAAACTACAGGGATATCACGAGAGACGGCTACTGGAATTCAGTGCCAGCAAATAGTAAATTTATGACGAGCGAAGAAGATGGAAGAACACTCAAGACGTAGAAAAAACTAGGAATATAGGAGACGAAAGCAGAGGTTAAAATTCTCAAACAAGAGGACCCTCGGGTGAGCATACCGAGCACACCGCCAGAGAACAGCCCGTCTTCTTCACAGTGAAAATCTGATGCTGTTATGTCTACGGCGTAAGGACTTCAACATAACAGAGTGGGCAGCACATACTGAGATCATCGATTAAACAAGACATATGGCTTTATCTCTGTAGATGCCTGAAAGTCCTGACCTACAAGGAGAGGCTAACAAGGAGAACAAGGAGAGAACTAAAAACAGCGTATAAAATACTCAAACGGAGGGCAGAGGGCAAGACTATCTGAAAAGCGGGAATTAGGAACAACGATGCAAAACTGGAAGCTAAAGACAAATAAGTTAAGAAGCACTTCTTCTGAGTATAAAGAAAGTGGAACCACTTATACGAGCATGTGGGTGGTGTAAATATTATCAAAAAGTTCAAGAGACAGGTACGACAGAACGAATGAGGCAGCAATCTCGTGAAACAAGTTGTATTCGGTTAGTAAGTGTGATGTGGAGCTGAGAATCGACCCTTGAAACCTCAAATAGATGAGTACAAGTAGAGAAACACACACACACACACACACACACACACACACACACACACACACACACACACACACACACACACACACACACACACACACACACACGCTGTCATACTTCCCACCCCCTACTCAAACCACGTAAATTTTTGATCAAAGTCTGAATTACTGAATTTAAGACATAATCTGAGGATGTAAACACCAGCTTTGAGCTACCAGTCTTCACCTTCTCCTTCACCCGGGGTAATTTCCCGGCGACACTTAGAACGAAGCTTCAACACTGAACTACGAGAAGCTGTCAAGCTTAAGCAAAGCTTGTTGCGAGATTACTGCCAGGAAATGGGATGTTTCTGCGTCATATTGTCTGTGTAGTACTGTCTGTTACTGAATGTCTGTTTGTTACTGTATATCTGTTTGGTACTGTCTGTTGCTGCATGACTGTCTGTTGCTGCATGACTGTCTGTTACTGTCTGCTTCTTTTATTTCTGTCATTCTGTGTCCGTCTCTTTGACTGTCGTTCTGACTGACACTGTCTGGAACTCTTTCAGATATTGGGGATATGGTTGGACTAAAATAATTGCTTAACGCACAGTATTAATAAATAAATAAATTCATTAACACATGATTAATGTTAATAAAATACGTTTGAAAAAATAACTGGGTGTGTTTACCATAAATAAATGAAAGTAAAGAGGAACACTACGACAGGCCTACTGGCCCAGTGCTAGGCAGGTCTTCATACCCGACCTTCGTCATTCATACATTTGTCCACGTATTTATAAAGCATCCGATGGTATCAGCTACAGTGATGCTACTTGGCAGATTCTCCAATTAGTCTTCATCTTCTATATCCTTTCTCAATCTTAAATTTCCCAAAATGACCCTTTAAGTTCCTTCTTGGTCAGGTTACCTCATTATTATTATAATCAAAAAGAAGCGCTAAGCCACAAGGGCTATACAGCTCAGGTTACCTCAGCACCTCAGTATCTCCTTTATTTATACGTATCTTTGACTTGTATACATAGTGTATATCTCCCCTGCGGTCAAGATTGTCAAGAATCAATGCACTTAGTTTATCTTTGTATTAATGGTACATTATAGGGTGTAATTATTTTCTCATATTTTACCGTATTTTCTCCTAAAAATTTATATTAATTTTGCATAAGTAACAAATAAATAAAAATGTCCCGCAAAGAGAATGAAACAAATAAACATTTAAATGGATTATTTTTAATAATATTTATCTTTGGAATCAATACAAAACAAAAAAGTTATGAAACAAAGAATAAAAAGGCACAATACCGTGGCTGGAACAATACATAAATGACCTGAACATGGCGTAATGAATCTTCTGACGACGTTTCGGTCCATCTTGAACCGACTAATTATATAATTATAATCATGGGGAAGCGCTAAACCTGTAGGATTATACAGCGCACGTGGGGGGGGTGTAGGGGTAGGGTGGAAGGTATTAAGGCCCAATTCAGGGAACCGGGGCACAGATCCAATTCCTTAGATCAAAAACCCCTCAAAAGCGTCAAGGAACCTCCCTCGAGGGTAACCGACAACTTACTGATCCAAGTCGGACCGAAACGCTGTCTTAAGTTATCTTCTCCTATATATGCGTTATTTGTGTTGTTTCAGCCACATTACTGTGCCTCTTTATTCTTTATTAAAAATTTTTTTTTGCACTGATTTCAAAGACAAATATTAAAATAAACTTCTTTATTTATAGACTATATTTTTTTTTTTTTTTTGTCATTTTTATTAATTTTTTGCTTATGGACTTTTCATTCATGCATCGAGATTATGTGGTAGTTGTGGTTTCCTTGCTATAAAATGCCACTGAAACCAAAATAAATGTCCATCCCACAACTTAATGATTTGTAATGCCCTACAGCCCAAAATCTATGTACAAGGAAGCTTGTGACGAAGGTAGGTTGCTATGCCTTTTACGGTTACTGAGTTGTAGAAGAGCCCACAAATATATGTATATATATATATATATGTATATATATATATATATATATATATATATATATATATATATATATATATATATATATATATATATATATATATATATATATATATATATTTGCAACAAGATCACAGTAAACAGGTGATTTCAGAATATGAAAAACAACCACTCTGAAAAAATAGAGAAATTCCAAGCGCTTTCGTGACTACTCACATTATCAAGGAACTATGAAAGTAAAGCATCCAAGGAAGCTATATAAGGGGTCTGGCTAACACCTCACTATCAGATCCCACAACGGTTAAACACCTGACGCGCGCCGACTCAAACTGGAGAGGTCCTTTGCAAAACTCACCCCCAAACTATTCTACCCAAGAAAGTTTAAAAATTATTATTTGTCCAGTGTATTATTAAATTCTTCCCAAATTCTATTAATTATAAATTGATCTAATTTATATAAACCAAAGGAAATATTCATATTATTGTCAAAACTGCTTTTTATGAAACAAGATTCAATTATATTCCTGTCGACCATGGACTTGCTTGATACTACTTTCTCAACTTTTTGAAAATCAATTGGATGGTTAAAATCTCTTACATGAATAAATAGAGCATTGGAATCTTGTCCAGTTCTAATGCTATATTTATGTTGTTTTAATCTTAGTTCGAGATTTTTACCAGTTTGACCGTAATAAACTTTATCGCAAATTTTACAAGGAATCTTATAGACACATCCATCAGCATTTTGGGGAGAATTCTTTATCAAAAGTTTTTTTACTGTATCAAGATTTTTGAATACAACTTTAATATTAAAAGTCTTAAGAAGAGAAGGCATATCAACCAAGTTTTCATGGTAAGGGAGAACCAACATATTTTTAGTTGAATAAGGCTGGTTGTCCCTTTTTGGATTGTAAAAAGTATTTCTAGCAACTTTAAAAGATTTATTAATTACATTTCTTGGGTATTTTAAATCATTACCTATTTCATAAATTTTGGATATTTCCTCATCTATGAACTCAGGACTACAAATTCGTAAAGCTCTCAAAAACATTGATGAGAAAACAGACAGTTTGACTCTATCTTGATGCGAGGAATAATAGTGGACATAGGAACAGTTATTTGTAGGTTTTATGTAAATTTTAAATTTGAATTCATTATTACCCTTAATAATTAAAACATCTAGAAAAGGCAATGAATTATTTTCTTCAAACTCAACAGTAAAGTTTACAGAATGGGATAAGCTATTTAATTTTCCAAGGAAATGGTGTATATCTACATTTTTGGGCATAAGACACAAAATATCATCAACATATCTGAACCATTTAGCTCTATTAGGGAGGACTGTGTTAAGTAACCTTGTTTCAAAAAATTCCATGTATAGGTTACTAAGAACAGGTGAAAGAGGATTTCCCATTGCCATACCAAACTTCTGAGTGTAAAACTTATCATTAAATACAAATTTTGCATCAACAATGCAAAGTTTAATAAGTTTAATGATAGTAGGCACTGGCAATGGTAAATCATAGTTAACGAGTTCTTCAGATAAGAAACTTAATAAATCATCAACAGGAACTTTCGTAAACAAGGAAGTAACATCAAAACTAACCATGTTAAAGTCATTTAAGTCAGTCAAGGAGCTTAATTTATCAACCAAGTCTATGTTATTTTTAACATTAAAGTTAGAAATTTTGCCAACAATAGGGCTCAAAATATCAACAAGCCATTTGGATAATTTATATGAAACTGACCCTATGGAGCTAATAATTGGTCTGACTGGATTCCCTGGTTTGTGTGTTTTTATTAGTCCATACATGTAAGGTAAAGATGGATTAGTGGAAGTAAATTGTTTGACTAATTCATCTTTGCCTTTCGTATTTTGCCTTTCAATAAAACAATAAAACTTCTACTGAAAGGCAAAGATAAATTTGTCAAACAATTTACTTCCACTAATCCATCTTTACCTTACATGTATGGACTAATAAAAACACACAAACCAGGGAATCCAGTAAGACCAATTATTAGCTCCATAGGGTCAGTTTCATATAAATTATCCAAATGGCTTGTTGATATTTTGAGCCCTATTGTTGGTAAAATTTCTAACTTTAATGTTAAAAATAACATAGACTTGTTTGATAAATTAAGCTCCTTGACTGACTTAAAAGACTTTAACATGGTTAGTTTTGATGTTACTTCCTTGTTTACGAAAGTTCCTGTTGATGATTTATTAAGTTTCTTATCTGAAGAACTCGTTAACTATGATTTACCATTGCCAGTTCCTACTATCATTAAACTTATTAAACTTTGCATTGTTGATGCAAAATTTGTAGTTAATGATAAGTTTTACACTCAGAAGTTTGGTATGGCAATGGGAAATCCTCTTTCACCTGTTCTTAGTAACCTATACATGGAATTTTTTGAAACAAGGTTGCTTAACACAATCCTCCCTAATAGAGCTAAATGGTTCAGATATGTTGATGATATTTTGTGTCTTATGCCCAAAAATGTAGATATACACCATTTCCTTGGAAAATTAAATAGCTTAGTCCATTCTATAAACTTTACTGTTGAGTTTGAAGAAAATAATTCATTGCCTTTTCTAGATGTTTTAATTATTAAGGGTAATAATGAATTCAAATTTAAAATTTACAGAAAACCTACAAATAACTGTTCCTATGTCCACTATTATTCCTCGCATCAAGATAGAGTCAAACTGTCTGTTTTCTCATCAATGCTTTTGAGAGCTTTACGAATTTGTAGTCCTGAGTTCATAGATGAGGAAATATCCAAAATTTATGAAATAGGTAATGATTTAAAATACCCAAGAAATGTAATTGATAAATCTTTTAAAGTTGCTAGAAATACTTTTTACAATCCAAAAAGGGACAACCAGCCTTATTCAACTAAAAATATGTTGGTTCTCCCTTACCATGAAAACTTGGTTGATATGCCTTCTCTTCTTAAGACTTTTAATATTAAAGTTGTATTCAAAAATCTTGATACAGTAAAAAAACTTTTGATAAAGAATTCCCCCCAAAATGCTGATGGATGTGTCTATAAGATTCCTTGTAAAATTTGCGATAAAGTTTATTACGGTCAAACTGGTAAAAATCTCGAGCTAAGATTAAAACAACATAAATATAGCATTAGAACTGGACAAGATTCCAATGCTCTATTTATTCATGTAAGAGATTTTAACCATCTAATTGATTTTCAAAAAGTTGAGAAAGTAGTATCAAGCAAGTCCATGGTCGACAGGAATATAATTGAATCTTGTTTCATAAAAAGCAGTTTTGACAATAATATGAATATTTCCTTTGTTTTATATAAATTAGATCCATTTATAATTAATAGAATTTGGGAAGAATTTAATAATACACTGGACAAATAATAATTTTTAAACTTTCTTGGGTAGAATAGTTTGGGGGTGAGTTTTGCAAAGGACCTCTCCAGTTGAGTCGGCGCGCGTCAGGTGTTTAACCGTTGTGGGATCTGATAGTGAGGTGTTAGCCAGACCCCTTATATAGCTTCCTTGGATGCTTTACTTTCATAGTTCCTTGATAATGTGAGTAGTCACGAAAACGCTTGGAATTTCTCTATTTTTTCAGAGTGGTTGTTTTGCATATATATATATATATATATATATATATATATATATATATATATATATATATATATATATATATATATATATATATATATATATATATATATATATATATAATTGTAACTACGAACGAGTATTAATGATCAAATAATTAGACAGCACTAGCCAAGGACTCGAACCCATGTTGTACTGGCCCGCCTCATGATGAGCCATAACCATATAATGCCTTAACCCACAGGACCACCCAATCCTACAAAGATGGCGCAGCCATTAGAGCTAGCTGTTTTACCGCCATCCGAGGACCTTCGGTGTCGTGGGAGCTTCTCATCCCTGTGTGGTGTACTAGTCCACGAGCAGCATATAGATATATTGTTGTAACCTGAAATATATATATATATATATATATATATATATATATATATATATATATATATATATATATATATATATATATATATATATATATATAATGACATTTCGCCCACATAACGAACTTTATTAAGTAAAAACATGTGAGTGTTGTAAGAGATAGTGAGTATTATATAGAGTGAATAGCGGCGAGGTGAAGAGTGAGAGAGGAGTGAGTCGCGTCACATTGATTTCAGAGAGTTAGAGTAATTTTTTTTGCCAAAGGTTTAGCCAAGTCGTAGAAACTGTTGTTTGGCTAAAACTGCTGGAAAGTGATTGTAGATTTAACGATTCTTTTATTGAAACTGTAAACAATTTCGACAAGTTGATGTTGACGTTGTTCTTGTGTCTTACTCGTCAAGGATTCCTCTTCTCTAAGAGTCATTTTCTTTCACAAGTAATTCACCTTTCCAGTTTATCATGTGTGGTTATGTGTATTATCGCGCTTTACACAGTTGTTGTTTATCTTGGTGTAAACCTTGGTAATACATACCGACAAATTGGTTTAAAAAAACACGTGAACACTAGGACATAGTTATTAGAAAACGTTTCGGTCCTGGGACCCAAACGTTTCTCTAATAAATATGTCCTAGGGTTTGCTCATATGTCTTTCTAAACTAAATTATTAAGCCTGTCTGTTCTGCTGGCTTATTGGTGTTCTAAGTTGCCGAGTTCTCTGAAAGTCTCGCCTCAGGCTCAGATCCACCAGGAGGCCTGGTCACAGACCGGGCCGCGGGGGCGTTGACCCCCGGAACTCTCTCCAGATATCAGCAGTTATTCTCACTCTTGTTGCATGGGATTATATTCATTTCTGCGGTAGTAATGATGGCATTATGTTTCTGTGGTGGCGTTGTTCAGTCTGCTGATGAAGAAGGTCTGGGAGCTTTGTTTTCCATTTAAGACACAATGTGCAGGTTATGGCATTTCATTAGAAAACTTATCGCCTACGATGAAGTGAGAGGGCCGGTGACGGCACCTGCAGCTATTCGATAATGGTATCAGGTTTAATGAAAATTAGTTTAGCCAATAGTTTGAGGGAGGTGATGAGGATGTGAACACGTCACCTACAGTCCCTGATGAAATTTTGAAGATAGTGCAGTCTGGAAAGAGCATTCATCAAGCAATTCATTACTGTAGAAATGAAGAGCTCTCAGGAAAACACATTTGACAACAAAGTTTAATTTTTTTGTGGTGGTGTAAATAGTAGTGAAGACGGTGTTGGTATGTGGATTTATGATAGACTTTGAACGGAAGTTCACTGCAAGACTTTCAGTGTAAAGCAAAGGAAATGGAAAGTGTCTTTAATTTCCTCTATGGGTGTTAAAAGAATCGATGGTTTGATATGATTAACTTTGTGTTGGAGGGAAGATATGTCATATCTTCTCAGAATAATGACGTTGTACGCCACTTATAGTGAAGCCAAGTAATGGAAAAGAGGATGAAGGATGATTATTGTATTTTGACAAGATATTCCATAAAATTTTTTGCCAGGACTGGACGTAGTGGTAAATCTACAATAAGGTCTGTTGGAAGAGAGAGTAATCGAAGGAAAAACAATTGAAACCGACGTGGAGGAGAAGCTTAGTGGGGTCTACCAAGTCGTGGGAATGTACAGGCAGAAGAAGCCTTCCGATACAGCAGATAGATGGCTTGTGAAGTGGTTGTCTTGATAAAGAGGAATGTTACGTCTAGGTATTCTAGCTAAACACCTGTGCAGATTATGGGCACCATAAGTTCCGTACATCTGAAGACCTCAATCACATCCTAAATATCAACTTAATAATCAAGAATTTCTCCAGCGTAGATGTAACCTCCCGCTTTGCTTAGCTACCCACCCACTCCTGCACTTCCTGTGCTTGCCCAGGACCTTATACACCTCTGTATCGGTTTCAATTGCTTTTAAATCGAAGGTTTCCTCTTTCAACAAACCTTCAGTTTTTTTGTATCAAGCCAAGGGCTTGATAAAGCTCCTGGAAAGCGAAACGTTGCCACAATGAAATGTCTCGTTAATTGCATTTGTGCCCATTTACTTTACCTATTGTCGGTAATTCTACCAACATTAATACATCTCAGAATGCCAAAACACCAGCAGGATATGCAAACCTAATGCTCCAACCATAATAAACCATAATTTGTGCACTCAGCTCACATGCTGAGTGTCCGCATTTCGATTCCCGGCATCGGTTGAAACGTTGCTCATGTTTCCGTACACCTGTTGTCCCTGTTCACCTAGCAGTAAATAGGCACCTGAGTCTACTGGTATGGTATGGCTCGCATCCTAGGGGGTGGTAGTATACAAACTGTGGCATACAAAGAGTACGTAACCTTTATTCGGCGCATGTACACACCCTCATTGAAAGGCTATCTCCCTAACCAGCGAACCAGTACAAAGAGTCGAGCGATGGGGCCCCATCGTTCGATCAGTACCCAGGTTCAGCCAATGAGAAGGTGGGTCTGGCAATGGTAGAGGTGTTGTGGTCACCACCCACCTGTCTACCCTTGTCATTTCCATACTAGAGCTGGTTGAGCACGGTTGTCCATTCTGTCTCCAGGCTGTGCCTTTGCCTTGCCTGAACCATGTTGTACACATACATTTCCAACTGTATATAGTGTACATATGTGTAAATATCCACATTGCTCTTGGTGAAGGAAAATATATTTCAAACTCATTCAGCTGTGTTTGTTCTGCTCCTTGCTCCCCTTTACACCCAGGATAACAGGCCTAATTATCCCTAGGTTGTAATACAAACCATACCACGAGTGGGGTTAGAACCCGCGATCAGAGTCACAAAACTCCAGACTGTCGCGTTAGCCACTGGTAGTATACCTTTGTATATCTTAGGGTCGAGCTGAGGTACAATAATAGTTCTTAGCCTGTAAAACTGATTTGAAAAAAATAAAAGACGACATCCAAAGAAGAGTCCTCGAATCTGCACTCACCTTTATTTATAACATTTATAACGATTTTTTCAACTCACCTGAACCAGTTGCCAGATAATTACTTGACTGTTTAGGTATCATTATAACTTGACTCGTACCTCACTTGCTCTGACCCCACTACAACTGCTTACTAGATACATTGTTCACCTCTTACCAAGTTCATCTGTTCATGACTTAGTTTATCCCATTGTGGGGGAGGGGCGGGCGAAAACGTCATCAATATTTTTTTTTATTTTATTCAATGTTAAGGATTAAATCTACAAGGGTTATAGAGCGCCTGGGAAAGTGAAGGCATCCAGATTCGATCCAAGAGAATGAAAAATTGAATTCCTTGGATCAAGAACACATCCCTCTGGCGTCAAGGCATCCCCCCCTCTTTGAAGGGTCGTCATAAAAAAGAATTCCATATAACTGCATTTATGTCTGCCTCTATTATCGTGTCGGTATCTCATACCATTACCTACACATCTTTCTTACTTGTCAATTATTCTATTAAAAAAAAATATATAAACAAGAAGAAGCCTTGAAATGCATTTGATAACTTAAAGTTGAAGACACATGGACAACAACCTGGTCTACCTGGAGAACCCTACCCTCCCCCAGCACCCCAGTCCCCTGGTCCCCTAGTCCCTTACCTATTCATGAAAGGACTCCAGCAAGGCAGCAATCACGCAGATGAACCTTAATGACGCTAAGCAAAGAAGGCGAAGCGCTGAGAAACTCTCAATAATAGTCCACTATTAAGGCCAGCTTTCCGGGTGATTAAACTGTTAGCGCAAAATGATTAACTGGAGAAAAGATTCCGTCATCCATCATGTTTCATGGTGAAGAACTGGACGCAAGAACTCCTGTGGCGGCACGGCACCGCAGAACCCAGTCAGGGAGAATGATGGGTGGAGAGTGATGGAGAACGTCAGGCAGGCAGAATGCTATAGAGTAGGAGAGGCAAGGAGAATGTTAGGAGGCATAGGAGGTAGGCAGATGACTAGGAAACAGACAAGGCAGGAAGATTATTAGAAAGTAGGGAATGCAGAAAAATATTTGGGTCCTTACTTACAATAAGTGACGCAGGGAAGGAATAGAGGAGGCAGGAATCAGCTGAAACAGGAAGATAATGAAAAAAAATGAAAATGGAAGAAAAGGAACGAGGTGGAAAGTTAAGAATGAAGGATTCATGCACGAGACAACTGGGAAGAGAAGATACTACTGGAAAAGATGATAGCTTAGAAGCATGAAGAAACTGAGGGACACGGAGAGGGGTGATAAGTGTGACTGTGAGGAAACGCTCAGTGAGAGTAATCTAGGGAGGAAAAGGAAACACTGTGATGAGGGAAAGGCTCTGGGGAGGAGAAAATACAAACATGAAGGAGGAAATATAAACAGACATGTAGTACAATCAAAGGAGACAGACTGCGTGATATTAGTCACTGGGGGAATTCAAGATCATTCGGTAGTTGGACAGGACATTAAAATACCTTTAACCACGTACGTCGCCACGGATAATTAGTGAAACTGTAAGCACTAGGAATATATGACTAGGCTACCCCGATCTGTTAGGTAATTTTTAATGGAGCAGTCTAATAACGCCCTAAGGAAAAGTACGGCTTAAAAAGACACGTGAACAAACACAAGGACATTAAAAAAAACACTTCGGTCCTTAGATACTGATCACTTCTAACAAAGAGAGGTTAAAATGATAGCATATATAGACGGTGAGTGAGATGCGAGTGCCACCTGGTGGCCTAAGAATGCCATATTAAGATGAAGACAGGTAGACAGTGGGGTCATGTGGCCCCATTGGATGGTGCTTTGCCTGGCTGAGTAATATCGGTGTATGCTAAAGTTTTTGTAGTTAGCGTGCATGATACTCATCCAGGCAAAGCACCATCTACCCAACAACACAGAAGTCGCATAACCTCACTGTCTACTTGTCCTCATCCCAACATGGCATTTTTCAGGCCGCCATTTGTCACTCACACCTCACCCCCCGCCTATATAGTGTTATTTTGATCTCGCTGTGTTGGAAGTAATCAAGGTCCCAGGACCGAAAAGTTTTCTAATAAATTGTCCTAGTGTTTGCTTACGTGTCTTTTGAAATCAATTTGTCGGTATGTATTACCAAGGTTTATACTAAGGTAAAATGTATCTGGTCACTTGTTATGAATCACCTACCTTAACGACTTGTATTTTCTCATCCTTTACATTTACCTACATAAGAGATGAGATGAGATGTTTATCGTATATAGGTTATAAGCTTGCTGCTGTATCTGCCTGCAAAAAAACTAGCAGGTTTTATTTCCTACTAAGAAAGCACAAAACTGAGATCTCTGCTAAAGTTGCATAAATAACCACGTCGAGTCGAAGTTTGTGAAGAGTCACCTTGCACAGTTTTCTATTTTGTCCTGAAGTCGAGGAGCGGACATAATAGACTGCTGTACACTCAAGCTGAGACCGAATTAATGCTTCTTATAAATTTCGGAGCCATTGTTTTCGAGAAAATTAGAGATGTGTATCATTACTGTAATCTTCTAGGTTGCCTTGTTTTCACTACTAGGATATGAACCTCATCTGTAATATATACAGATGCGGAAAAATGTTCCTATACTCTGTGCTGGGCAGAAGTGACATCTGGCAATTCAAACGTAAAGGACAGAAGAGTAAATTTTTTTTTCATAAACGAATTAACCCAGCTTGTAATAACGATAGTGACTGGCAGCCAAAATTGCTTGTACTTTATGTGTATCTATTTAAAAGGTTTATGAATAAACAAATGAATTAACACTTAACTGGAGGTGTTTGTTGGAACCATAGCTGACGGTGCAATATAATATAATATAAATGTCATAATTGCCTGGCTCAAGCTCAGGAAGATAGTCTTCTATACTGGAGTGAAATGAGGTCCAGCAGTTGAAGTCATATCATAGATGGGCGGGACCTACTAGCAAAAGATGGAAGGGGATATCCTCTGTGTAAGACAACTATCATTATAATAATTCTAACAGTATAAAGAAATAGACAAACATCACTTCCACCGATGAAGGTGGAAGTGATGTGTCCGACTAGATATCAAGTATACATTACACCCTAAACATTGAGATTAAGTAAACATAGTTTTAGTTTGATGAATGAAACACTTGTGCGACACTTTGATATCTTTATTGTGGGGGAAACATTTCGTCAGCCAGTGTCTTCATAAGTCAAATACAAGGAAGAAAACAAAGATGCGGGAGAGTGCAAATGAGCTAATGAGAACGCGCACACATGTCTGTGTGTACGTGGGTTCGTGACATGAGTTCGGTTCGTGCGGTTAGGTAATACATGAATTTACATTTTACAGTGAGAGTAGCTGATTATGTGTGTGTGTGTGGGGAGGGGGAAGAGAGACAAATAAATGTATGTAGATACGTACATGTGAACAAGGACTTGTGGATCTTCTGCCTTGCAAATAAAAACTGAGGAATAACAGAGCAAAATAAATCCTATTCATATTAATTAAAGTTTTCCATAAGGTGCAGTAAAAGATCAGCATATGAGCACTTGTCTATACACACAAACTGACAAAATCATTTATGCAGCCATTATTATAATCGAAAAAAGCGCTAAACCGCAAGGATAATACAGCACTTATACAGCCAGAAAACTAGAAATAGCGTTTATTTAATACAGATTCACAGCATAACTTAGAAGTTGCAACTGCATGTCTCTTATATTCATTCTTTCACCAGTGACTATCATCTATGTTTTCTAACTGAAAATATAACTTGTGATATCGTTTATTCCAGGAAGATATATCCGCAGAGTAAACGACTTTACTGCACGTACGTGATGGCAGTGAGTGTCTTCTCTAGTACAGGTAAATTATACAATAATGGTATACAATACTGACAAGCTGAGGAATTAGAAACATGTTTCTAAGTCGTCAAATAAATATTAGTGATATAACAGTTGTCTCTAGGATCTCTACTAGATCTTGATGAACTGTGTTGAAGGCTCTAGTAAAGTTTAATATATTTCTGCAGTTGTATGACTGAGTTGAGTACCCCCACCTAGCCGGTTCCTATTTTTTTTTTTTGTAATTTTAGAATAATTAGATCAGAGTAAGTTTTTCAGTCTATAGAGTTGTATAAGCTTTTTAGACATTGACCTCAAGCATTTGAGTGGGACTTACAGTTGTGTTTATATGGTTATCAAAGCTTCTTCCTTCGGTGGCATTGAAAATGGTTTGGGTAAATGCTTTTGTTTAGTGGGTTTGGGTTTGAGGACATGCCTAGTATAGGCCAATAGGCCTGCTACGGTGTTCATTCATATGTTCTTATTCAAATAACGTAGTGAAAATTATTTACGAATCATTTGGCGAAATTTGAATAATTTACATATTCATTTGATTCGAGAGTAAACAAAGCATCATGTGAGGTTAGTTAAAAGATTTAGTAAATTTAATGTAGTATTGCCTATGTGTTATTACTCAAAAAGGCTCAAAATGATACCGTCAAGAAAGTGCGTCTTAAACTGGTAAATAGGTAGTTACAATGGTAAAATTCAATATCAACTTTAGTATTGATAGTAATATATCCAGGTAACCACTATAGGTATCCCTCTTCAGGATGCACCTAATGACAGGTAAATTATTATGATAAAAACCCATAGCTAAACCCACAAGGGTCATTCAGCAATGACATGTAAAACCAAACAATGCATATTTAATTTTGTAACCACTGTTCTTCAGTTTGTGCAACACTCGTCTTAACGCTGTTGGTACATTTGCTTGTAAGATGCTTAGTCATCGCAGAAACTAATATAGCCCCAGGGAATAGAGATCACAATTATCTGTAATTTATCGAAAACAAGTACAGTCTACCATTGTTTTCATCAGATTGTGATTGATAAACCAGAGAACAGAGAGCATGCTGTCTTGTGCAAGTGATGTCAGTGACCAGTCACAGATATGGATTCAAAGGGGAGCTGTTGAAACTAAAAGTGAGGAAGAGCAATGCTTAAACAGATTCACAGTGCTTGCAGCTTCACCTGGAGGGTCGTGGTGCTACAACCTGTTGAAAGTGACAATTAAAAGTGCCACTCGTCTTGGCAATGTCTTCTCTTCAATACCCCCTACCCCCATCCTCGGTGAAGGATGTACCCCTCCATCACCCCACTATCTCCTAATATCAATATCTCTCTCCAAATACCTCCTCTGTTTCCAGTTCTCCCTGTCTTTCAGTCCCCCATCTCTACTAAGGATCCACTCACCCTTGTGCCCGCTTCCCCTCCCCCTTCAGTATCTTCTCATCCCAACACCACTCCTCCCAGTATCACCTCACTTCCAAGCATCACTGAGTGACAAATTATATCAACCAAATTTCTCATCCACCCCCTCCTTCTTTCTTCTATAGTTATATTATGATATCCAAGCTTCTCTTCTCCCTCCCCTCTGCAGTCGATGATGCAGTAAGAGAGCCAAGAGAATTCTTAAAGGGAACACAGACATCACAAGATGTTCAAGAAATGTCAAAGTATTTTATCCACAGTGGTATATTACAAACCATTCTGGAAAAATACCCTGACTTTGATTACTGTATATAATGTATTACCACTTTTCTTTTGGCGTGTGTGTGTGTGACCTAATTCAGGTCTACATAAATAATTCATTGCGATTGTTACTAGATATAAACATGTAAATAGTTCATTACCACTGTAACTTGTTCAGCTATCAAAACTTTCCTGCCCATTCCCTGGACCCATTATGTACCTCTGTTATTTATTGACTACCGCCCACAGGATGGGTATGGGGTGCATAATAAAGATGTTAAACTAACAACAGAATCGCCAGCCAAAAATGTCGTTTTACGGGTGAGTAACTTGGCTTCTATTATATATAATACCATTAAAAATCTGGCGTTTATAATTCATCTAACCTTGCGGAGGTGACGACAAAAGGAGTACGTGGGTGAAACATCAAGAACACTTAAGCTCAGACTTCGAGAATACCAAAAGCCTGCAGACGGAACGCTCAAAATAAAGCCTGCGTACAGCACTGAACAACAGAGGGACGCATCATGAAATTTAATGAAGCCAAACTAATAGTTCCCAAAAATGATTTGCACAGACGGGACTGCTGGAAGCAGCAATGATAACCGCAATCAACACTATTTCACAGAAACCCGGTGGTTACAGAATATCCAGATCCTTGGCCAAACGATTGTTACAAAACATTAATACCGTTTTGGATGACCCCACTGAGCCAAGGAGCACTTCAGGTCTACCTGTATACTCAAATGTACATTTGACCAATTTTTTTTTTTTGATTACCCATGGTGTTAACTCTAATGTTGCTCCACTTTTAACCTTATGCTCATGTGACCTCTTGCATTATATATGTTCTGCTCGTCTTAGCTTCTCCATATCAGGACTGAAGAAGTCTCTCGTAGTGAAACGTTTTCCTTGATAAATGTTCTGATCAATGCACACGTGTCCTTATAACATGTCACTATCACCATCCCGGTTCAACCACTCCAAGTACTACTTTCACAGTTAGCTCTGTACTTTCTGATTGCGATCCTTGACAAGTAGGCGTGTCCATTTCTGTGTCGTCTCTCTCACGATCATACGATGAAGGATCGAACCTTCAACACATCTTGTGCTGAATGACCCACAAGTGTTTAGTACTTTGCCTAAGTCAATATCTGATTAAAATGAATTTTGGCTCTTCATCCATCTCTCTCTCTCTCTCGTTATTTCTTTCATTCCTTCTCCACTGCTTCATCTTTCTTTTCCTTCATATTTTTTTGGGGTGTCTCCCACCTCCACCTGCCGTCAGTAGCAGCAACGGGATATGATTGATCACCACACTTTATCCTCACGCACATCAATTTAGCCACACAATATAATCACTGAGGAAGCTGCTCTCTGGGTGAACGCCAGAAGCTGCCTCCCAATCCCATTACCATCTTTATTATAGCCTATTAAACTTCAATTACGCAATCTTACGCTTGTCTCATCACAGTGGAGGCTGCACACAAACAATCTCATGACAAGACCCTTCGGCAACCTCCCGCCTCAAGCACTCAGTGCAATGTGCGTCAGGCAACGCTTAGTGAAATTTTATATATATATATATATATATATATATATATATATATATATATATATATATATATATATATATATATATATACACAGATATATATATATATATATATATATATATATATATATATATACATATATATACATATACATATATATATATATATATACATATATATATACATATATATATATATATATACATATATATATACATATACATATATATATATATATATATATATATATATATATATATACATATACATATATATATATATATATAAATATATATATACATATACATATATATATATATATACATATATATATATACATATATCTATATATATATATATATATATATATATATATATATATATATATATATATATATATATATATATATATATATATATATGTCGTGCCGAATATGTAAAACTGGTCAATTAGCAAGAACTCATTTAAAATTAAGTCCTTTCTAAAATTTTCTCTTATACGTTTAAAGATATATTTTTTCATTAATGTTGATCTAAAAATTTTTAATTTTGCACCAAAAGGAACTTAGAAAACTTACCTAACCTTATTATAACAAGCGCAATTTATTTTAGCCTAACCCAACTAAATATATTTTAAATACGTTTACAATAATTTAGTACTAAGCAAGCACAATCAAATATATTTTTTTTCGCTAGGTTCAGAATGATTTTGGCGGAATTATTGCATACACAAATTTTCACTTGTCCTATATGGCAAGATGAGCGTTGCTATTTAAGCCAAGATCTCAAGTTCTGCCTATTCGGCACGATATATATATATATATATATATATATATATATATATATATATATATATATATATATATATATATATATATATATATATATTATTTATATTTTTATTATCACACTGGCCGATTCCCACCAAGGCAGGGTGGCCCGAAAAAGAAAAACTTTCACCATCATTCACTCCATCACTGTCTTGCCAGAAGGGTGCTTTACACTACAGTTTTTAAACTGCAACATTAACACCCCTCCTTCAGAGTGCAGGCACTGTACTTCCCATCTCCAGGACTCAAGTCCGGCCTGCCGGTTTCCCTGAATCCCTTCATAAATGTTACTTTGCTCACACTCCAACAGCACGTCAAGTATTAAAAACCATTTGTCTCCATTCACTCCTATCAAACACGCTCACGCATGCCTGCTGGAAGTCCAAGCCCCTCGCACACAAAACCTCCTTTACCCCCTCCCTCCAACCCTTCCTAGGCCGACCCCTACCCCGCCTTCCTTCCACTACAGACTGATACACTCTTGAAGTTATTCTGTTTCGCTCCATTCTCTCTACATGTCCGAACCACCTCAACAACCCTTCCTCAGCCCTCTGGACAACAGTTTTGGTAGTCCCGCACCTCCTCCTAACTTCCAAACTACGAATTCTCTGCATTATATTCACACCACACATTGCCCTCAGACATGACATCTCCACTGCCTCCAGCCTTCTCCTCGCTGCAACATTCATCACCCATGCTTCACACCCATATAAGAGCGTTGGTAAAACTATACTCTCATACATTCCCCTCTTTGCCTCCAAGGACAAAGTTCTCTGTCTCCACAGACTCCTAAGTGCACCACTCACTCTTTTTCCCTCATCAATTCTATGATTCACCTCATCTTTCATAGACCCATCCGCTGACACGTCCACTCCCAAATATCTGAATACGTTCACCTCCTCCATACTCTCTCCCTCCAATCTGATATTCAATCTTTCATCACCTAATCTTTTTGTTATCCTCATAACCTTACTCTTTCCTGTATTCACCTTTAATTTTCTTCTTTTGCACACCCTACCAAATTCATCCACCAATCTCTGCAGCTTCTCTTCAGAATCTCCCAAGAGCACAGTGTCATCAGCAAAGAGCAGCTGTGACAACTCCCACCCTGTGTGTGATTCTTTATCTTTTAACTCCACGCCTCTTGCCAAGACCCTCGCATTTACTTCTCTTACAACCCCATCTATAAATATATTAAACAACCACGGTGACATCACACATCCTTGTCTAAGGCCTACTTTTACTGGGAAAAAATTTCCCTCTTTTCTACATACTCTAACTTGAGCCTCACTATAATATATATATATATATATATTATACACACTGCTTGGTGCAATATGTTATATAATGGGACTGAACACCACACACTCTCCACTTCTTCAACTATCTCCTATTAGTCATATTTGTATTCAACTTAAGAAGCTTGTTGCGCATGAGAAAAGTGTAGGAAATAAAGATACCTAAGTGTTGCACATGTATCTTACAAAGTTTTGCATCTCAGTCCGACGTGTTCTGCAATGTTTTGAGGAACATGTTCTGCAATCTTCTGTGTAATGTTATGCAACATTCTATGCACAGGGCAGGATAACAGACATCCTGCAGCGGTCTGGGCAAGTCATTCCTGAAGGTACGGTACGTGTAGGATGTTTTCAGGGGTTATTTCCGCTACGGCCTAGTCCTGCATCAAGCCTCTCCGTGGATCAAGGCATGATCAACTAGCCTGTTATTGCTGGCAGCGCACAGTCCGATTTAGGAACCACAGCTCGCCTGATCAGGAACTAACTTGAAGACTTTATCAAGTAATCACAGTCACAGTCATACAGTCATAGCTTTAGTCATACAGTTACAGTCATACAGTCACAGGCATACAGTCAGTCACAGTCATACAGTCACAGCCATAGTCATACAGTCACAGCCATACAGTCACAGTCATAGTCACAAGCGTACAGTTACGAACAGTCACAATCACACAGACTACCGCCTCTACCATTAACTTGGTTGACCCGTTATCAACTGATCGTTCTGATACAAATGTTGAATAAAAAATCAGGAATTCGTTGTTTTCAATTTTCCTTAGAACAGTATCTGGTTGAATCCTATTTGTGAGGAGCGCTTGTCCAACCGGTTCTTCAATGACTAGTGTCGTCGCACTTACAACTTCAGTGGGTATTTGTTACATTGTGATATTTCTGTCTCCTTTAGTACTGCTCACTGCCCTTACTAATTCTACCTCCGTTATTCTCTCCGCCATTGCTAGTTTCAGATTGAGCATATTACACAGTACACCCTACCTTGCAGCGCTGCATGGCTCATGTGGGTTTAGCGTTTAGTTGTGATAATAATTATATGTTTCTGTCTTCACCCAATTCCAGACAAAACTAGTTAAGGTTATTTACAACCAGGAATAGAAACAATTACCTCAGACTAGGAGAAATCTGCGATTTTACAGCGGCCCACTAGACGGCAGTGCGGGCGGCGACTCGCTGTTGCAGGCTCTTGTGATTTACAGAATTGTAATTTACAGAGTTGTAATTTACAACTTCCAGGTTTGAAAATGATCTTTTCGTAGTCTCCGTTGCCAACAGGAAAAAAAGGTTGAGAGCCTAGAGACTTAAAATAGTTTGTTTCTTAGTGAAAATATAAGATTGGTTACTCTTCTATGTACCCTCTCCAGTCTATCTTCGTCTTATAAATAATTGAGACCAAAACTGGAGGATACATTTAAGATGCTATCTAATAACCACATTATGCAAATGCCAATACCGTATCCGAAGTTTTATACTCGAAATGTATAGCTATGAAGCCTAACATTCTATTAGTCTCACCGTTGTGAAGAGGATAAGACGAGATATCGAAGCCTGATAAACACAACTCGTCTAGCCACTCGGACATTACTCAGTTCTCTTCCGCTACTTGCTATTGCGAGCCGGACATTTATCCAGGGATGAAATTTGTCGCCGATACTATGTACCTATATTCTGGTCAGTAATCAATGACGAGGCACCTTGCGGAATGTCTTTTGTAACTCTGTTGGGAGTTTATCATTCCAGTTTTTGCGTAAATAACTAAAAAATCGATTAAGTTTGTCAGGTACGATTTTTTTTCGAAAAAATCAACATTGATTTATTATTTTCTAGAAGATTTAGTTGCTAATCCTTAACAATCTCCTCGTGTTTACCTAAATTTAATCGATGGTAAACCGATCAGAAGAGAATTGAGGGCACAAGTTTTGTTCCCTTTTTATTTATTGATTTAAAATTTTCAAAATTTCTGGGGAGAGAGAGAGAGAGAGAGAGAGAGAGAGAGAGAGAGAGAGAGAGAGAGAGAGAGAGAGAGAGAGAGAGAGAAATCACTGTATGATAGAGTAAATGATTTTGCGAGAGAGAGTTAGAGATATCAAAAACATATATAAAAACAACACACTAGGGCCAATAAAAATACCTTCATATGAGTGAAAGAGGGATTTAAAAGAATTGTGGGTTCCGAGAAGAATAAAAATCCCAGCACCATGACTACAGAAACTGACAACTTCCACGAACTCGAGTAGTTTCCTACCAGGCTTACAGTACCTGGTTGTGCTATAATCCTCAGCAAGTAACAATCAACGGTAATCTAGCTAGGATACAAAGCAGACGCAGCAGGAACTTGTGATTCAACCTCATTCTTTCACCAAACACGTATTTGTGAGCTCAAATTAAATTGTAATAAGCAACTGTCAATGAATACACAAAAGGGTGGACGAGGGTCTTGAACCGCGGTCCGGTAGAACATCGGATTGTCAATTTACGGACCGCGGTTCAAACCTCTCACCTACCCTTCTGAAAAAAAAACTATACCAAGGGTGGGGTTAGAACCCGCGATCAGTCACAATACGTGTAATTATGATTTCTTGAGTCATCTACCCTTCTGTTTATTCATATATACATGTATATACACCATGTACAATAAATATGTTATTATGTGAACATAGTGAAGTCGAGTAATGAGAATGAGAACTATCTAAATTGTAACAGTGAATGCGCACTCACTCAGGAATCAAAATGGGTAGCCAACATGATGTGAACAGCTGCTACCTGGTTGGAAAGAACGCTAAACAAAAGAAAGTAAATGAACTAACTCTCGGTCATTCATTCCCTAAGGGTCAAACAGCCATTGTAGAATAAGAGTCATCAAAGCAGCTATTGTCGTTTGCTACCACTACCGCTAGATGACTCCGGTTACCGAGCTCACAGCTGGGTCAGATGACACAAAGGATCGTATTTTTACCTGGTGAGCGTCGAATGCTGAGCGAATGTCCAAGGCAAGGAACTGAGTGAGCAGCAGTGTCCTGCACATAGGACAATGCATTCGGTTCACGTAACAGCTAGGGAATTAATGGAGTATGCTATAAAATGACTTATTTATGTATTTAAGTTTTTTTAAATTCTTCTTCCGTTCTTATGAAGTTGCTCTTATTGCACCTAGGCGTCGTAAGAACCATCTTAGAGTAACTGCATTAATATATCCATGCGTTGTAAGAACCTCCCTGGAGTGACAGATATTGTTACGTCAATGCGTCATAAGAACCATCTTAGAGTGAAAGATATTAGAGGAACAGCTCAATAGGGTTCAACAGAACCTTCGACTCGTGTTCAACACTCCAGCGTGTTTATCTCTACAATTGGAGCATAATTATTCGTCGTTCGTTACTCTAATTGGCACAGTCACGGAAACAGAAACTGTTTTAGACTTCCAACCTTCTCTCTCTTTCTCTCTCCCGATATTCATACTATTATATACGGCAGTGAGATTTATCGCACAGTTTACGTATGAAGCTGAGCGTTATTCTAACAGGAGGACATAGAAGCTGAAAAGAATTTTTTCAAAGCATGGAATGAATCAATCGATTTGTCCTCAAATGAAACGAAAATGTAATTATTGCATGATTGTGTGTGGCAGTAATTCACTAAACATGTGCGCAGTGCCTCCCTATTATCAAAGGCTAATGGGAAAATGAATGCTCCCTCTAGTGAGTGCCTGCATACATTACACCGGCAACATTTCATTTAAATCGGAAAAGGTAATATGTAGTTAGGAATATGATTATTTGAGCATAAATCAATTATTTTCTCTTTTCACTATGCTTTTCATGATTTATTGGCCTTTTTAAGCCTCTTCTAATCAATAAATGCGAGATCAAAGACTGGCTAATCGCTTTGCTGGAGCGATCAGCTGCGTAATGGTTCATTCTTTTTGAAGATTTTTGTTGCAAAAAACGAACACATTTTCCGTGAAATTTGGCAGCTTTTAGATATTGGCTATGCAAGGATCGCTGGTCAAGCATGGAGAGTGTGTGTTATTGTTGCAAACATTTGCAAACAATGTTGTTTATCGGGGATGTTGCTTGCCCATCTTTCAACTTAAAAGGCGAACATTGGAATACCAACATTCTTGGGCACTACAATACATGTCGCGAGAAACATGTACGTTATTCGGATATCGTCGGTTAATTATATGTAAATAAAGTTTAATGGCTAAAGCTTAACCTAGAATAACAAGCATTAAATTTTTGTGGGGACTTTGAAAGGGCAGAAATTTGCTAAGGAAAACTCCCGTCGTTTTTGAAGGATATAGAGGAATATGTAGTGATGTTTGGGGTTATATTGGTTTGACTATGTGTGTTCTAGTATCTGGTGACATCCCTGGTCTCTATATACTCAGGAATGCAGAAATAACCCGCACATAGGATAAAGGAACTTACGACGGCATATCGGTCCTACTTAGAAATTTGTCAGTTTCGATGGTAACCTTTAATAGCAAGTCAATGCACTTTAGGAAGTAAAAAGAGCGTGGAGAGTCAGACTCCTGGATCTTGATGGAGATGCAGATTAATAAAAGTCACGGTTCCATAACTTAAATAACTCAAAGGTTAGCCCGCTTCTGAGGAAACGTTAGACGCCGTTTCAGTCTAATGTGTCACGAATGTGAGAGAAAACTGTGGCAAAAATGGTCAGAAAATAGGCCAAATGAAGCAATGAGGAAGAATAACAAATACATAATCACTATTGATCATTTATCACATCTATATTAGATCTACAAGTTCCACCACTCAAGAGACCTGCTGGTTATTGCTCATACATCAGAAGAGCATTAGCAAGTTCTGGCCACTTTACGGAACAAATTTCCCATTAGAAAGTAGTAGTTCCTCTAAGGAAGGGAACGCTCTTATGAACTAGTTAAAAAAGGAGTTCTAAACAGAGTGCACTCCAATGTCAGAACATTTTAATAGATGAATGTAATTCCAAGCGAGGGCTGAAGAACGCATTCACGCCAGGGGGTGAAAAAACACGGGAATGAACAATTACTTAATTAGTATCCAGTAATTGTAAAACAAAGCAATTAACTCGAAGAGTTCACGATATGCAATGAGCCGATTCGTTAAAACTAATAAATGAAATTAGCTACAATCATACATAAAGTTAGTTGCAATTCATAAACTAATTTAGTTAAAACTAATAAATGAAATCAGTTACAGCCCACAAATAAACTCAAACACTGACATTCCGGCCAGTAAGTCACTCGCGCTGGATTACATTTACAACCAATTCTGAAGGCGAGTTAAAATTCAGATGTGTGTAACTGTCCTGCTGAGAGTCCAGTGATGATGTTGAGAGCCCAGTGATGATGTTGAGAGCCAAGTGATGGTGTTGTGAGCCCAGTGATGATGTTGAGAGCCAAGTGATGATGCTGAGAGCTAAGTGATGATGTTGAGAGCCAAGTGATGATGTTGAGAGCCCAGTGATGATGTTGAGAGCCCAGTGATGGTGTTGAGAGCCAAGTGATGATGTTGAGAGCCAAGTGATGATGCTGAGAGCTAAGTGATGATGTTGAGAGCCAAGTGATGATGTTGAGAGCCAAGTGATGATGTTGAGAGCCCAGTGATGATGCTGAAAGTTCAGTGATGACGTTGAGAGCCCAGTGATGATGTTGAGGCTCAGTGATGATGTTGAGAGCCCACTGATGATGATGATGAGAGTTCAGCGATGATGTTGAGAGCCCAGTGATGATGATGAGAGCCCACTGATGATGTTGAGAGTTCAGTGATGATGTTGAGAGCCCAGTGATGATGTTGAGAGCAAAGAGATGATGTTGAGAGCCCAGTGATGATGTTGAGAGCCCAGTGATGATGTTGAGAGCCTAGTGATAATGTTGATAGTCCAGAGATGATGTTGAGAGTCCAGTGATGATGTTGAGAGCCCAGTGATGATGTTGAGAGCAAAATGAAGATGTTGAGAGCAAAATGATGATGTTGAGAGCCCGGTGATGATGTTGAGAGCCCAGTGATGATGTTGAGAGCCCAGTGATGATGCTGAGAGCCCAGTGATGATGTTGAGAGCCCAGTGATGATGTTGAGAGCCCAGTGAAGATGTTGAGAGCCCAGTGATGATGTTGAGAGCAAAGTGATTTTGTTAAGAGCCCAGTAATGATATTGAGAGCCCAGTGATGATGCTGAGAGCCCAGTGATGATGCTGAGAGCCCTGTGATGATGTTGAGAGCCCAATGATGATGTTGAGAGCCCAGTTATGATGTTGAGAGCCCAGTGATGATGTTGAGAGCCCAGTGATGATGCTGAGAGTTCAGTGATGATATTGAGAGTTCAGTGATGATGATGAGATCCCAGTGATGATGTTGATAGTCCAGTGATGATGTTGAGAGTTCAGTGATGATGTTGAGAGTTCAGTGATGATGTTGAGAGCAAAGTGATGTTGTTGAGAGCCCAGTGATGATGTTGAGAGCAAAGTGATGATGTTGAGAGCCCAGTGATGATGCTGAGAGCCCAGTGATGATGTTGAGAGCAAAGTGATGATGCTTGGAGCAAAGTGATGATGCTGAGAGCAAAATGATGTTGATAGCAAAATGATGATGTTGAGAGCAAAGTGATGATGCTGAGAGCCCATTGATGATGATGAGAGCCCAGTGATGATGTTGAGAGCAAAATTATGATGTTGAGAGCCCAGTGATGATGCTGAGAGCCATTGATGATGTTGAGAGCCCAGTGATGTTGTTGAGCCCAGTGATGATGTTGAGAGCCCAGTGATGATGTTGAGAGCCCAGTGATGATGTTGAGAGCCCAGTGATGATGTTGAGAGCCCAGTGATGATGTTGAGAGCCCAGTGACGATGCTGAGAGCCCAGTGATGATGTTGAGAGCCCAGTGATGATGTTGAGAGCCCAGTGATGATGTTGAGAGCAAAATTATGATGTTGAGAGCCCAGTGATGGTGAGAGCCAAGTGATGATGTTGAGAGTTCAGTGATGTTGCGAGCCCAGTGATGTTGCGAGCCCAGTGATGATGTTGAGAGCCCAGTGATGATGTTGAGAGCCCAGTGATGATGTTGAGAGCCCAGTGATGATGTTGAGAGCCCAGTGATGATGTTGAGAGCCCAGTGATGATGCTGAGAGCCCAGTGATGATGCTGAGAGCCCAGTGATGATGTTGAGAGCCCAGTGATGATGTTGAGAGCCCAGTGATGATGTTGAGAGCCCAGTGATGATGTTGAGAGTTCAGTGATGATGTTGAGAGTTCAGTGATGATGTTGAGAGTTCAGTGATGATGGTCAGATCCCAGTGATGATGTTGAGAGTTCAGTGATGATGTTCAGAGCCCAGTGATGATGTTGAGAGCCCAGTGATTATGCGGAGAGCCCAGTGATGATGTTGAGAGCCCAGTGATGATGTTGAGAGCCCAGTGATGATGTTGAGAGCCCAGTGATGATGTTGAGAGCCCAGTGATGATGTTGAGAGCCCAGTGATGATGTTGAGAGCCCAGTGATGATGTTGAGAGCCCAGTGATGATGTTGAGAGCCCAGTGATTATGTGGAGAGCCCAGTGATGATGTTGAGAGCCCAGTGATGATGCTGAGAGTTCAGTGATGATATTGAGAGTTCAGTGATGATGTTGAGAGTTCAGTGATGATGTTGAGAGCCCAGTGATGATGTTGAGAGCCCAGTGATGATGTTGAGAGCAAAGTGATTTTGTTACGAGCCCAGTAATGATGTTGAGAGCCCAGTGATGATGCTGAGAGCCCAGTGATGATGTTGAGAGTTCAGTGATGATGTTGAGAGCCCAGTGATGATGCTGAGAGTTCAGTGATGATATTGAGAGTTCAGTGATGATGATGAGAGCCCAGTGATGATGTTGAGAGCCCAGTGATGATGTTGAGAGCCCAGTGATGATGTTGAGAGCCCAGTGATGATGTTGAGAGCCCAGTGATGATGTTGAGAGCCCAGTGATGATGTTGAGAGCCCAGTGATGATGTTGAGAGCCAAGTGATGATGTTGAGAGCCAAGTGATGATGTTGAGAGCCCAGTGATGATGCTGAGAGTTCAGTGATGATATTGAGAGTTCAGTGATGATGATGAGAGCCCAGTGATGATGTTGAGAGCCCAGTGATGATGTTGAGAGCCCAGTGATGATGTTGAGAGCAAAGTGATTTTGTTAAGAACCCAGTAATGATGTTGAGAGCCCAGTGATGATGCTGAGAGCCCAGTGATGATGTTGAGAGTTCAGTGATGATGTTGAGATTTCACTGATGATGTTGAGAGACCAGTGATGATGCTGAGATCTCAGTGATGATGTTTATAGCCCAGTGATGATGTTGAGAGTTCAGTGATGATGTTGAGCGCAAAGTGATGTTCTTGAGAGCCCAGTGATGATGTTGAGAGCAAATTGATGATGTTGAGAGCCAGGTGATGATGTTGAGAGCCCAGTGATGATGCTGAGAGCCCAGTGATGATGTTGAGAACAAAGTGATGATGCTGAGAGCAAAGTGATGATGCTGAAAGCAAAATGATGATGCTGAGAGCCCAGTGATGATGCTGAGAGCCCAGTGATGATGTTGAGAGCCCAGTGATGATGTTGAAAGCTCAGTGATGATATTGAGAGTTCAGTGATGATGTTGAGAGAAAAATGATTATGTTGAGAGCAATGTGATGATCTTGAGAGCAAAGTGATGATCCTGAGAGCCCATTGATGATGTTGAGAGCCCAGTGATTATGTTGATAGTCCAGAGATGATGTTGAGAGTCCAGTGATGATGTTGAGAGCCCGGTGATGATGTTGAGAGCAAAATGATGATGTTGAGAGCCCGGTGATGATGTTGAGAGCCCGGTGATGATGTTGAGAGCCCAGTGATGATGTTGAGAGCCCAGTGAAGATGTTGAGAGCCCAGTGATGATGTTGAGAGCCCAGTGATGATGTTGAGAGTTCAGTGATGATGTTCAGAGCCTAGTGATGATGTTGAGAGTTCAGTGATGATGTTCAGAGCCCATTGATGATGTTGAGAGCCACGTGATGATGTTGAGAGCCCAGTGATTATGTGGAGAGCCCAGTGATGATGTTGAGGGGCAAAGTGATGATGTTGAGAGCCCAGTGATGATGTTGAGAGCCCAGTGATGATGTTGAGAGCCCAGTGAAGATGTTGAGAGCCCAATGATGATGTTGAGAGCCCAGTGATGTTGTTGAGAGCCCAGTGATGATGTTGAGAGCAAAGTGATGATGTTGAGAGCCAGGTGATGATGTTGAGAGCAGAGTGATGATGCTGAGAGCCCAGTGATGATGTTGAGAGCCCAGTGATGATGTTGAGAGCCCAGTGATGATGTTGAGAGCCCATTGATGATGTTGAGAGCCCAATGATGATGTTTACGGCCCAGTGATGATGCTGAGAGCCCAGTGATGATGTTGAGAGCAAAGTGATGATGCTGAGAGCAAAGTGATGATGCTGAAAGCAAAGTGATGATGCTGAGAGCCCAGTGATGATGTTGAAAGCTCAGTGATGATATTGAGAGTTCAGTGATGATGTTGAGAGAAAAATGATGATGTTGAGAGCAATGTGATGATGTTGAGAGCAAAGTGATGATGCTGAGAGCCCATTGATGATGTCGAGAGCCCAGTGATTATGTTGTTAGTCCAGAGATGATGTTGAGAGCCCAGTGATGATGTTGAGAGCCCAGTGATGATGTTGAGAGCAAAATGATGATGTTGAGAGTCCAGTGATGATGGTGATAGCCCAGTGATGATGTTGAAAGCCCAGTGATGTTGCGAGCCCAGTGATGATGTTGAGAGCCCAGTGATGATGTTGAGAGCAAAATGATGATGTTGAGAGCCCAGTGATGATGGTGATAGCCCAGTGATGATGGTGATAGCCCAGTGATGATGTTGAGAGTTCAGTGATGTTGCGAGCCCAGTGATGTTGCGAGCCCAGTGATGTTGCGAGCCCAGTGATGATGTTGAGAGCCCAGTGATGATGTTGAGAGCCCAGTGATGATGTTGAGAGCCCAGTGATGATGTTGAGAGCCCAGTGATGATGCTGAGAGCCCAGTGATGATGCTGAGAGCCCAGTGATGATGCTGAGAGCCCAGTGATGATGCTGAGAGCCCAGTGATGATGCTGAGAGCCCAGTGATGATGTTGAGAGCCCAGTGATGATGTTGAGAGCCCAGTGATGATGTTGAGAGTTCAGTGATGATGTTGAGAGTTCAGTGATGATGGTCAGATCCCAGTGATGATGTTGAGAGTTCAGTGATGATGTTCAGAGCCCAGTGATGATGTTGAGAGCCCAGTGATTATGCGGAGAGCCCAGTGATGATGTTGAGGGCAAAGTGATGATGTTGAGAGCCCAGTGATGATGTTGAGAGCAAAGTGATGATGTTGAGAGCCCAGTGATGATGTTGAGAGCCCAGTGATGATGTTGAGAGCCCAGTGATGATGTTGAGAGCCCATTGATGATGTTGAGAGCCCAATGATGATGTTGAGGGCCCAGTGATGATGCAGAGAGTTCAGTGATGATATTGAGAGTCCATTGATGATGTTGAGAGTTCAGTGATGATGCTGAGAGCCCAGTGATGATGTTGAGCGCCCAGTGATGATGAAAGCCCAGTGATGATGTTGAGAGCCCAGTAATGATTTTGGGAACCTTTGATGATGTTGAGAGCAAAGTGATGATGTTGGGAGCCTCGTGATGATACGGGAGCCTATTGATGACATCGAGAGCCCACGTATAATATTGGGAGCCCCCTGATGATATCGTGAGTCTATTGATGATGTCGGGAGCCTATTGATGATTTTTGGAGGTCAATGATGCTGTTGCGAGCTCCCAGATGAAGATTTATTACTCCGTCGCCTCTAACGACTTTCTCCGGGATCAGCTGGAAAGCAAAACACAAGAAAGTATGCAAATACAAAGTTACTTATAAAAGTGAGAGTGTTTATCGCACGTTTCGCTCTAAAGGGAACTTTTTATTAAAAATATATCTCCTTAGAAAGAAACGTTGCTGTTATAAAAGTCTTGGCATTACTTGATTCCGAGATCACATAACATCGCGTTTACAAAAAAAAAAAAGTCAGAGACAAATACATGAAACTAAAGTAGGCCTATGCAGTTAATGGGATGTAACTAATTGGCAGCTTATTTTGTTTGTTAGGCTTAAGTCTTCGTATTACTCTATTCTGAGACGAGCTTATGTTTACAAAGGGAAAATATTCAGAGACAAATATGTGAAACTAAAGTAGGCCTAAGCAGTTAATGGGATGTAACTAATAGGGCAGTTAACTTGTTTGTTAATTTTTCATATCAACGCACGACACAAAGCAAACTTACTTCAATGGACACCCTAAGGCAGGGCTCAGGAGAGTGAAAGCTGAGGTGGCCCTTAAACCACCACCAATAACAAGAATAACAGGAGGAGAAACATACAGTTATCAGAAGTCTTAACAAGTCAGTTTCTCAGTCCACTGGTGTTTTGTAATGGCCATTAGTTAACTAGTAGGTGATTTAAGTTATAAAAAATAAATTTTAAGGAAACCCTAGTTAGGAAGTAAACTGAGTCGCAAACCATCGAGTCAGACTTATTAAAATGTTATTTATTTGCATTATTCAAGTTTTTAAAAGATCAGTATTACATCAAACAGTTCATTATGAACTGACAGATACAGGTTCTAGGGTACTGTTCAAGGATGAATAATTTGTGAGGATTTTGCTTTCTGAGAAAAACATCGCCACAACTGATTATACTTACCATTATAAATCCCATTATCTTCGTAAAACCAACCAAGTGTGAAATTATTTACCCAGGATGCACTTATACAGACAGCAATCAGCACGCGTACCTCAGGAAAACATAGAAAAGAGCAAAACCGTAAGTAAATCTGGGGTAAGCTGAGTAAACTTGGATAATTTGTCACCTGCTGACCTCATCAATGGGATTTGTAATGGTAAGTATAATAAGCTGTCGTGATGTTTTTCTCAGAAACCACAACCCCACAAATTATTCATCCTACAACCTGTTACTGTCAGTTCATCATGATCTGATTGGTGTAATTATACAACTGTCAAAAGCAACTACTATTTATCATTGTTAAATGTCTTATAAGTTTCTGCCGACAGGTATCCCACATGTTTCACTTATCTAGTCACTGCCTCACCCTTTCCTACTTTGCATTCCCCCGCCCTTCCTTGCTCGTCACCCTACCTCACTCCTCCTCCTCCTCCTCCTCCTGCCCCTTCTTACTCATTTTCTTTCCCCTGTGTCGCCTCGGGTCCCCTTCCCAAGAACCTTCTTAAGATCATTTCCCTCCTCAACCCCTCTCCTGCCCCCTTCCCTGCCACACCTTCAGCCCTTTCTCCAACCCCCTTCCTGCTCCCTGACCTCTCCCTGCATCTCCGCTAACCTGAAGGATACCTAGAGGATGCTTCATGGGGGTTAACGCCCCCGTGTACATATCACACCAATTTGCAATTCTATTTTTCTCGCCATGGCTGCACCCTTTCTAACACTTTCATTTTCATTTCCTGACTGCCGCTGCCATGTGCCATCACCTAAACATTAATATTTCATAAATAATTCTTAACTGAGCCCAACCATTGCTAGCAAAGTGCTAGCAAAGTTGATATATATTTACGAATATCTTGAAACAAGAATATAAATAGTACGTTATATAGGCTGAAGAATACGATACAAAAAACGACATATGCAGAGCAAGCTTTCATTTATGGACTACATTTTGCTCTACGGAGTTTGAAATTTTATGAAGCTCTACTTAGAGTGAAGCAGTTTGTAAATTAAGCTTTGAGACGCATATGACGTCTTCATCGTATTACTCGGCAAGTGATGCCATGCAGCAGAGCCTAGAGAATGTAACGTAAAATTTTCTCAAGTATAGAGAACATATTACAAGAGCAAAAGTTTAAAAGTTTGGAAAATCCTGTCAACCAGAGGAGGAAACACGTAAGGGAGACGCGGATTACATTATCACATTGGTCAGGTCACTTGGGGTCAGCTCTCAAGTGCAGATGTTCACAGTTCTTCCTCAGCACTAGTGAGGTAAGAAGTGCAATCTGGGAAAAATTTTTGTTTTGCTATAACTTTTGCAGATCTTTGCAAATGAAAAAGTGGAGGAAACCTTTACTCTGATTATGAAACCCCGGAGGAGGAATAATAACAGCTTGTGGCTTATTTCCGTTGGGGACTTTTGTTGTCCCTATGTTACGACCAACAACAGCTAATTAACTCCATAGAATATTTTTACTGCTAGTGTGAAGGCTTACTCAACCCAGTAAGATCATATATATATATATATATATATATATATATATATATATATATATATATATATATATATATATATATATATATATATGTCGTGCCGAATATGTAAAACTGGTCAATTAGCAAGAACTCATTTAAAATTAAGTCCTTTCTAAAATTTTCTCTTATAAGTTTAAAGATATATGTTTTTCATTAATGTTAATGTAAAAAATTTTAATTTTTCTCCAGAAGAATCTTAGAAAACTTACCTAACCTCATTATAACAAGAACAATTTATTTTAGCCTAACCCAACTAAATATATTTTAGATTTGTTTACAATAATTTAATACTAAACAAACACAGTGAAATATATTTTTCTCGTTAGGTTCAGAATGATTTTGGCGAAATTATTCCATACACAAATTTTCGCTTGTCCTATATGGCAAGATGAGCGTTGCTATTTAAGCCAAGATCGCAAGTTCTGCCTATTCGGCACAACATATATATATATATATATATATATATAATATATATATATATATATATATATATATATATATATATATATATATATATATATATATATATATATATATATATATATATATATATATATATATATATTATATATATACATATATCCTGTAGAGCTTCAACAGAAATTTAAACTTCAATATAATTTTTTTAGCAGAGTCTAGTTAAGCAGGCCAACAGCATGTCAGCCTCGCTGCACATTCCTCCAGGCCTTCCTTGCTTCCTCGCCTCTCCACTTTCTTCTCTTCTACGTGCCCTTTCCCAGTCCGTCCCCCAGCCCATCCATACTCTCTTCCTCTGCGTCCACAAATCCCTCCTTCAACCTCTCTTCCAGATCCTTCCCATGACTATCCACCATCCAACCCTCTACTCATCCCCCAACATCTTCCCCATCCCCTCTGCTCCCACTGGCCTCTCCCTGCCTCGCCGCTACCCACGCAAATATCCCACCAATTTGCAATTCTATTTTTCTCGCCATGGTTGCACCCTTTCTAACACTTTCATTTTCATTTCCTGACTGCAGCTGCCATGTGCCATCATCTAAAAACGAATATTCCATAAGTAATTTTTGACTGCGTCCAACCATTACTTCTTGTACGTTTTTCTCCCCTTTTTTTGCACGACAGAGTTGAAATATACAAAATAAATTTTCTGATATATGTATTAATGAATGTATGTGTTGTTTCTTAACCACGAAATAAAATTTTGCTGAATTATTTTTACCACATTATATTCGCTTCACGAGGTAATTAATTATTTTTTTATTAATTACGTCAAATTTCCATGACATTTTTGGAAGGAATGCATTCTGATATTTGTCTTTCAGCGTCACGCAGCCATCTGGTTCGGTTACGCAGTGTGTGGGCATTAACGCAGCTCTCTGAAATTTACAGTTATTATCCGTACTTTAACATAAGAATTAATAATCTTTTCTCCTGTGAAAAATACATTATATTTACAGTGAAATTTGTGTTACTATGTAGCGACATTTCGCCCAGGACTTGACTTTGTGAAGTACAGTCTTGGAAGAAACGTTATGATCAATGTTTTAATGCTTAGTGTCTCTTTCAGTAAATGTTTGAGTCATCATTCTCTCTCTCTTTCTCTATCTCTCTCTTCCAGCAAGGACGGGATGTTGCAGTCCAATGTCCCATTATTGAATATTAATGTCTGCAGGGGTCTTGTGGCAAGGCAGGTAGTGATGGTGCTAATCATCAGAATTCATTGCTTGGGAGAAGTAGAAAAAATGGCTTCCAAGAAATATCTCAGGATTTCCCCTAGAAGTTGCTCTCTTGTGTTTAATCTACCACCCCATCATTTTTTTGAAAGGAATATGTGTAATGATACTTTTTTTTGAGAATTTTACAAACACACACACACAATATATATATATATATATATATATATATATATATATATATATATATATATATATATATATATATATATATTTATATATATATTATATATATATATATATATATATATATATATATATATATATATATATATATATATATATATATATATATATATATATATATATATATATATATATATATATATATGTATTATATATATATATATATATATATATATATATATATATATATATATATATATATATATATATATATATATATATATATATATATATATATATATATATATATATATTATATATTAATATAACTATTCAATTTAGCATATAAAAATGAAGAGTAATTCTTGACAAGAATTCATCAAAAATTCACTCCCCCCCCCCCCACACACACAAGGCCGGTCTCAATACGGATCACAGACAGACGACCAAAAAGCTGGCATATTGCTGTCAGATTTAACCAGAGCTGGATTGAAAACTGACGCACTCTTTTCATGAATAAGTTTGCATATCTCTGAGTAATCTGTTTTCGTTTCATTTCGTTTCTCACTGCAAACCTCGAAGAGATTAAAAAAAAGTGTTTGATTTTGAGGAGAGGAAGAGATTATAGGAAATGTCGGAGCCTCATACACTCAACCTATAACAGTTTACGTTGATTCAGTAATTTATTTTTTGTCGTCTCTCGCCCTTCCTCCTTTCTTCCATCCTTCACTCCCTCCCTTCCTCTCTCCTCCCCTTTCCCTCTTGTAAAGGGGTTAAGTTAAATCTCCTGTATTTACTTTCCAAGTTAAATGATAGATAAGGGTCATACCACCGATAGGAAAAAAGACATAGCAAAACCATGAAGCAAAATGAAAGAATACCAAAACAACGTTTAGCCCTAAGAATTTTTTGTCTAAGTCATACGAGGCATACAGCCAACACACACTAATTCTCATGGACGGCGACACGAAAGATTCTAAATCCACTCGCACATAATAACCCATTCTTTCATCTTGAACTCAGAGCTTCTCGCATTCGGTAGGTACCCTCATTAAGCCACTCAATAATGTACTCATTCTCGTCTTACATTTGATGCCAAACTCGATCCACAATACATATTTTCCAAAGCTGTCACCTAGCTTAGCGAACCTTTTTTCCCGAAAATGTCTTAAAGGCAATAGGTGATATCACGAAGCCTCGCACTCACAACAATTTGCTCTATTCTTCTCTTTTGTTTAATATCAAACCTGATCCCACAAAAAAAAAAAAAAAAAAAAAATATTAAAATAATTATCAGGTTTTATGAAACATCTGTCAAAATTTGTGATCAAATGTGTTTTCGCATAAAGTAGAGAATCAGTTGTTAGTATTTTCTATGAGATATGAATACTGAATATTGAATATGAATCCAAATTCAGGAAATACCAAAGCAATGTTGAATATTGAATCTTTGGCTATCTTCGGCCGGATTATAAAATTAGTAGTAGGATAATTATTTTCAGAAGAAAACGGTATATCCGTAATGACCTTCAAGTTTCTGAGGAGAGAAGGAAGAGGAAAATAACAGGATAACATGACTCACGAAATCGTAATGACACGATTGCAAACAAACCATACCACAGGTTCAAATCCCGCCCGTGGTATGGTTTGTTTAACAGGTTAAATTCGTGGTAAGGAAGGATTACTCAGATTTCTTAGTACAAAAAAGTTTTACACCGAGCGAAACGTTGTCCGAATAAAGGCTAGTTCAGCACCCTGTCTTTTCTTCACTACTGTTAACAGTACGCCATTTCTCTCGAGTATCAAGAGAATTGCATAATTTAGGAGATGAGTAAATAATGGCTGGTCACTGAGACGAGTGCTACCCTTGGGTCTACCTATTACAGTCTTATTACCTCTAGTTGCAGTGTTTATGGCCTAGAAGAGTAGTGGGACATATCTTATAACTCAGGAAGGACTTGCGTGCAGAGGTACGCCACAATGATGTATGCCTTGCAGTTTAAATATATTGAAATGCTTTCAAAAAGAGATCGTTATCTATGTTTGGAGGCTGTTGAAAATTGCATCGCTTTTGGTGGTATTGTAACAGCTCCTGCTGGAACAAGCTGTCACACGACGAGAATGACTTGGAACTACATGTCGTGCTGCTGACTATTGTGAAGATAAAGAAGCCCTTTTTTGAAGAATTTGATCAGTGAAGACCTTTTACAAGTTCGTGGCTTGTCAAAGATCCAAACACATCGATATACTGTCCCAGTAAAAACTTGTTTTGCAAACTCTGTCTTCGCGAGTGAGTTTATTATTTGTTCAGAATGAACTTAAACATCGATTAGTTCCAACACCAGTTTGTGTGTTTTGATCTGTTACAGCCAAAGACATTTTAACTTGCATTCTTCAGAATTAAAATCTCCCACGTTGCTGGAACACTCAATAAATCTCACCAAACAAGTGTTGTCTTCACGGTGTCGTGATTCATGTAAAGTGTCTATATTAAATAACATTTAATTGCCCTATATTTCTGAACTTTACCTTGGCAAGAATTATTGATAATATTTCACGTACCGCTAAATCTGTGTGTAGGTATTTTAAGAAAATACCATCTTTTTTCCGCTAGAAATAATATGTTATATAAACATTAATTTACAGTAAAAAATGCCTGAAAAAAATGCCATATAAAATATCGCTTGTCCTTCCTCGAAGAATTCTTTTAATGAAGTGTAAATAGCCACTTATAGTATACTAGGTAATAATATTTTCCGCGAGTCGAGTTTCACTGACGTCAAAACCATCAAATACAATTTTGTTCGCCCAATAAATACATCAAAGGCGGGAGGAGGAGAGATACATGTGCTGTACAGCAAAAAAAATGTAAAAAGGGGAGACAAATCAAAGGAAATGCCAGTATCAAGATCGTCGTTGCAATACACACACACATATATACATACATATATACATTATATATATATGTATATATATATATATATATATATATATATATATATATATATATATATACATATATATATATATATATATATATATATATATATATATATATATATATGTGTGTGTGTGTGTGTGTGTGTGTGTGCTAGTTTGTAAGTGTTTCAGTATATTAGTCAGTATATTTGTTTAAGTATGTTGGCTTGTATAAGTGTTTACTTTGCCTTAATTCCAAATATATCCTATCAGTATTAAGAGAGTGTCGAATATTCTATGGAACAGTGAAGACACACACAGAGAAGTGTAACTCTGTATCACACTGAGAGTTTACATAATTGCTGCTCTAGGGGTTGAAGTATTCTTGATGTTAGTGCACAGGTGAAAGGCTGCTGTAACGACCCACGTTCAGTTGAAAGACTTTAAATCAGCTCCCCTCGAATACATAAAGAGGAACGAAATAATCCCACTTATGTCAGGTGGATTCCCTTGACTAAGCTCCAGCAGAGAAGAACGCCTACACCCTCACCTGAGTAGTAATCTGACAATCTTTAAAACTGTAGAATATTGGCAGAGCGGAAAACATAGCTGATGAATACTGCCCCGGTCTTTTGATGTACCCAGCGGGCAGAATAAGTTGAGGACCCATGGAGAGGAAGTGGGTAGGGAAATTTGTCAGTTACACTCAAGCCAGAACGAGACGTCAGCACAGCAACGAGGAAGGACAGAAATTCATGTGTACCGTCCTCTCTCCTAGAGCGGAGAGCTTGTTGTCCCTCTCGTTGTGGTCTAAGCAATCAATCGTCCACCTCAAATTCGTCCCCTGTTAGTCTAATTAGCAAGACTTCGAGATTCTCACCCCCCAAAATGACGAAGTTCAACTGGTTACTTTGGCCACACTCAATAATTTTTAACGTCCTAGCTTCGTCAGCTTCCTTAACAAAATCAGCGATCTGATAAATAAACACAAATTTCCTTCGTTCACGTGTCTCGCCGCCATTTTTTACTTCCTTTCCTGACCCCGGCTC
Source organism: Cherax quadricarinatus (assembly GCF_038502225.1). NCBI lineage: Eukaryota > Metazoa > Arthropoda > Malacostraca > Decapoda > Parastacidae > Cherax > Cherax quadricarinatus. Next base: position 9,676,974 of record NC_091362.1, on the reverse strand, counting down.
TGGTATGATCCGTTTTCTTTCAGTTTATTTGGTTTAACTTTATTATTGCAAATTATTTTGATATTTGAGAATATAAGAAAGAATGTATACCATTGGTAAGTTTCAAGTAATAGCCAGCAAAAATTAAATCCCTTTTAGTCTTTCCATTTTTTGAGGTTTACTAAATTTTTTGGCAAGAGTTTCGATGAACCTTTAACATTTTAATAGTTTGTCACTTATAACGTTTTAATAGTTTGTCACCTTTAACGTTTTAATAGTTTGTGACATTATGTAATTTTATTTTTTAAATTTTCCTTAACACTCTTATGCCTGTTTAAGACCTTTGTCTCTGGCCATTTCTAGGACGTACACATTGTTGTTATTCGTCCAGCCTGCACAATATTTCAGCTGATTGCTGGGAAAATAACTCATGGGAGATATATAGCACCTGGGGGCAAATAAGGGTTAATCGGGGGTTTGAATTAAGGGAAAGGTTACTCCAGTTCCTTGGATCAAGAGACCTTCATCCTTGGAAGGGTGTGAGCGTGTAAACCTGAGACTGGATAGTTTGGGACGATTGCTTTTTTTTTCTTATGCAGTTAACGGACTAGACTGGAAATAAGTCCTGTTTCAGCAAAATATACACTTCAGAATGACTTCAAATTTGTTAAATGATAAATAAGGCTATTCTAATAGTAATAGTAATAATATGTCATTAAACTGTCTTAATCAACCAATTTTCGTACAGTTGTCTCTTTACTGAAAGATTGGAAATGATAGGTTTGTGATCCTCAACTTTACACATCATGTTCATATTAACGATTAGATAAAAAAAATAAAAAAATTTCTGTTCGTTATGGGAAAAATCAATTGATATATGGGGAATTGGGTTGTTGCTCCTGTTTGCGAGGATTACTCCAAAATAAACAGTTTAATTCACACTGTCCGAACTTTCTCTTCTCCACTCCTGTGGTAAACTCTTATGTGTCCGTCTGTGTTGAGATTCGTATAGTCATGAGCGAAATGTTCTGTTTACGAAGTGTCTTTCCGCCATGTCTGTGCGCAAAACCAGCCATCCTACAAATAGGTTTAGACTCCTTTCATTTTTAACTAAATTGATGGTATAAAATGAACGTTCAACCACACTTCAGACACTAACGTCCGCCTCCCTGATTTTTATCTTGTCGAACATTGTCGTGTCATGTTTCAAAATACTGAAAAAAGAACGGGAAAGAATAACATATACAACCTTCAGTATACCAGTTCACGTACGCTCAGCGTCATGGTTGAATTTACATCTAAGAAAAAAGACGGGCAAGAGACATGCTTCTAACATACACAGTACTCAGATGTACAAACTCACAAGAGAAACTAGAACGAGAGGACACAGAAGGAAACTGAATACTCTCATAATACGGAGTATTGTAGCAGTCTTTAGGAGCCAGGAACATTTTATTTAAGTTACGACATCGAAGTCGTAGCACTCATGCCTCAAAGTGAGACAACAAGGTTCTGTAATTGAAATAATAGAAAAATGGAAAATATAAAAAAATGTACGATAGATCCACATATCAGATTCCAGTATCTGATTCTTACAGAATCAATCTGTAAGAATCAGCTGTCAGACAGTTAAGAAGCTGACCTGAGGACTGAAACTAATCTCCCATAAATTCAACTTTTAATCACGCACACAAACACACACACAAACACGCACATGCACAAGCACACACGCACACACACACACACACACACACACACACACACACACACACACACACACACACACAATAACTAAGAGACGAAATTATACTTCGTCCCTAGAGAAGAGTGTGGTGAAAATTGCCTATTAGTCGTCTGGTGAACTTCAAAGCTATCTGGTCCTCTCCGTCCCCGCACTGAAGTCGACTGTGTGAGCGTCTGGCCTTCCTTCACCGACAGTCACATGATTTTCAATACTTTAACCGGTAATATGAGAGGTGACAGCACAGTCCTCGGTAAGCTGATTAGTGAGCCTGGGAGCTCCAGGTGTCTGCAAGTAGGAGAGAGAGAAAGCACACAAGTAAACTTGAAGCCTGGGAACGTGAGAGAAACTGGAATGAAAGACTATGGAAGTTTGTATTAAGCAACAAATGCATAGCCAGGGAATCAGTTTGACTTGGAAGTGTGTGTGTGTGCGTGTGTGTGTGTGTGTGTGTGTGTGTGTGTGTGTGTGTGTGTGTGTGTGTGTACTCACCTAGTTCTCACCTAGTTGAGGTTGCGGGGGTCGAGTCCGAGCTCCTGGCCCCGCCTCTTCACTGATCGCTACTAGGTCACTCTCCCTGAGCCGTGAGCTTTATCATACCTCTGCTTAAAGCTATGTATGGATCCTGCCTCCACTACATCGCTTCCCAAACTATTCCACTTACTGACTACTCTGTGGCTGAAGAAATACTTCCTAACATCCCTGTGATTCATCTGTGTCTTCAGCTTCCAACTGTGTCCCCTTGTTACTGTGTCCAATCTCTGGAACATCCTGTCTTTGTCCACCTTGTCAATTCCTCTCAGTATTTTGTATGTCGTTATCATGTCCCCCCTATCTCTCCTGTCCTCCAGTGTCGTCAGGTTGATTTCCCTTAACCTCTCCTCGTAGGACATACCTCTTAGCTCTGGGACTAGTCTTGTTGCAAACCTTTGCACTTTCTCTAGTTTCTTCACGTGCTTGGCTAGGTGTGGGTTCCAAACTGGTGCCGCATACTCCAATATGGGCCTAACGTACACAGTGTACAGGGTCCTGAATGATTCCTTATTAAGATGTCGGAATGCTGTTCTGAGGTTTGCTAGGCGCCCATATGCTGCAGCAGTTATTTGGTTGATGTGCGCTTCAGGAGATGTGCCTGGTGTTATACTCACCCCAAGATCTTTTTCCTTGAGTGAGGTTTGTAGTCTCTGACCCCCTAGACTGTACTCCGTCTGCGGCCTTCTTTGCCCTTCCCCAATCTTCATGACTTTGCACTTGGTGGGATTGAACTCCAGGAGCCAATTGCTGGACCAGGTCTGCAGCCTGTCCAGATCCCTTTGTAGTTCTGCCTGGTCTTCGATCGAGTGAATTCTTCTCATCAACTTCACGTCATCTGCAAACAGGGACACCTCAGAGTCTATTCCTTCCGTCATGTCGTTCACAAATACCAGAAACAGCACTGGTCCTAGGACTGACCCCTGCGGGACCCCGCTGGTCACAGGTGCCCACTCTGACACCTCGCCACGTACCATGACTCGCTGCTGTCTTCCTGACAAGTATTCCCTGATCCATTATAGTGCCTTCCCTGTTATCCCTGCTTGGTCCTCCAGTTTTTGCACCAGGGAGAAGGCTGAAAGCTGGCTGCCTTGGATCAAACGTGTAGCGCAAGCTACACGCCAAGGTATTGTCCAGTGTGGGTAGATTAGTAAAGCACTGCGTACCTTGTCCTAAGGTTCGTAGGTTCGAGTCTCCTTCAGCCAGAGATCAGTGTTTATATATATATATATATATATATATATATATATATATATATATATATATATATATATATATATATATATATATAATCTCTCGGTCCACATCAGGATTCGAACCTACACATTCTGCATCAAAGTACGTAGTACCATCTCCACTCGGTCAGATCCTAGATACACATGGGCGTCTAGCCGAAGCTAAGTGGTCATTTCCATACCCCGGAACACCAGGTCGGTGATAAGTTATTTTCTCAAATAGAGTCACATGCATTGAACAACGGAAGAAATTTTGAAATGCTTAACAATTCGCAATCAGGCGAAATTACTTACAAAAAAATCTCTCAGTCCACAACAGTGTGTAGGCTCTAGGGACTGACCGCCTCAAATACTATTTCTCTTAACGTTGATGGACTGATTACTTCATATTCATTTCACTACTAAACCTGCTGTCTTTGTATCAGACTGAAGAAGCCTACTGTGTAGGCGAAACGTTTCAACAATAAAGATAGCCAACTGTTGCACATGTATCTTAATCAAGTTTTCGGTATTTTATGCCATTTTTAACATATTAATGGAAACGTTTCGCCACGATAAAGCCATCCTGGCCAAGTGTTTCCTATAATGTCCTGAACTGTAGTGTTATTTTCCTCAGCGTCTCGTCTTTTACCATCTCTTCAGCATACTTGATGCTGCAAGTGTTTACAGTGAGGTCTGGGAGTCGCTGGAATTCTCTTCCATCCTACCCTGAGTCTTCCTGTAGAAAGTCTCTGTTCTTTTTTGCTCTTACTTTTCTTATAAACTTGAAGTTATTGGAAAATAACTCTTACCGCTTTTCATTTTTAGGGCTACCCATGTGTAGTGACTTGTAGATTTCTCACTGCAGATGTTGCACAACTTCTACTCCTTCTTGTAATTGCGATGGCGATGTGTTTACAGGCCCCGAGGAATTTTACTGCGTTAAACTCTTTCGGTAGCTGCGTCCTTTGATGTTGGGATGATGTCCAGTTTTCGTTGGTCAGCGCTTTTGCCCGTTTGTGCGTGTGTTTGAGTATTCTCCGAATTAGGTTTGTGGCTGTAGGCGAGAGCGTGAGTGCTCGCGCGTGTGTGTACTCGCCTATTTGTGATTGTAGGGCTCGATTCATAGCTCCTGGACCCACCTCTTTACTGATCGCTACTAGGTCCTCTCTCTCCCTGCTCCATGAACTTTATCAAAGCTCGTCTTAAAACTATGTATGGTTCCTAACTCCACTACGTCACTAGCCAGACTATTTCACATCTTGACAATTCTACGACTATGTATATATATATATATATATATATATATATATATATATATATATATATATATATATATATATATATATATATATATATATATATATATATATATATTAAATTATATATATATATAATTATACATATATATAATGTATAATTATATATATATATAATTTATATATATATATATATATATATATATATATATATATATATATATATATATATATATATATATATATATATATATATATATATATATATATATATATATATATATATATAAATTATACATATAAATTATATATATATATATATATATATATATATATATATATATATATATATATATATATATATATATATATATATATATATATATATATATATATATATATATATATATATATATATATATATATATATATATATATATATATATATATATATATATATATATATAATATATACAATGTATGTATATATATATATATATATATATATATATATATATATGGGTGTGTGTGTGTGTGTGTGTGTGTGTGTGTGTGTGTGTGTGTGTGTGTGTGTGTGTGTGTGTGTGTGTGGGTGTGTGTGTGTGGGCGCGCGCGCTTGCCAGAGGTCCAAACTCATTCACTGCTAGTCACGTTCCTTCACTGCTAGTCACGTTCCTTCACTGCTAGTCACGTTCCTTCACTGCTAATCAATTTCCTTCACTGCTAGTCACGTTCTTTCACTGCTAATCACTTTCCTCCACTGCCAGTCACTTTCCTTCACTGCTAGTCACTTTCCTTCACTGCTATCACTTTCCTTCACTGCTAGTCACTTTCCTTCACTGCTAATCACTTTCCTACACTGCCAGTCACTTTCCTTCACTGCTAGTCACTTTCCTTCACTGCTATCACTTTCCTTCACTGCTAGTCACTTTCCTTCACTGCAAGTCACTTTCCTTCACTGCCAGTCACTTTCCTTCACTGCCAGCCACTTTCCTCCACTGCCAGTCACTTTCCTTCACTGCCAGTCACTTTCCTTCACTGCTAGTCACTTTCCTCCACTGCCAGTCACTTTCCTTCACTGCTAGTCATTTTCCTTTACTGCTAGTCACTTTCCTCCACTGCCAGTCACTTTCCTTCACTGCCAGTCACTTTCCTCCACTGCCAGTCACTTTCCTTCACTGCTAGTCACTTTCCTTCACTGCTATCACTTTCCTTCACTGCTAGTCACTTTCCTTCACTGCCAGTCACTTTCCTTCACTGCCAGTCACTTTCCTTCACTGCCAGCCACTTTCCTTCACTGCCAGTCACTTTCCTTC
>NC_091362.1:9660934-9663434 GCF_038502225.1 Cherax quadricarinatus | reverse complement strand
TGTACAGATGATGCAAAAAGGTGAATTTTGGGCGTTTTTATGTGATATTTCCTTCACGTGAGGCAAGAACCTTATCTCTCTATATAAACAAATTTCTGTTATATTTGTGTTGTGTCTTCTAAAGAGGACTCCAGTTGGGGGGTAGGGGTCGAAAAATTCAGTACATACCAACTTTATTTTCCATGTTTCTGTGTACTTACTTACTATTACAATTCCCTCTACTGTTGTAGAGAGCGTACTGAATTTGGATGATGAGTGGGGGGGGGGATCTAAATTATGTATAAAAAGAGACTGGTAATAGGCTCCAGATTCACAACAACTGCAGCGCTCTTCACACCAATTCCAAGACTGAGGGGGTGATTACCTCATCTTTTGTATATAGTTCTACTGTCTTGAAGTTACTTCTACTAACCCATCCCTTTTGGTGTCACCTACTTCCACTGGGAAATCCCGCCTACTAGTGACTATGCCCTCGTCTGCTATCCGTCCCTATCCGCCTGACGCGTATATAAGCTCCTGCCTCCCTGTCTGCTCTCCAGATTCTCCACAACTACGGTGCTCTTCACACCAACTCCAAGGCTGAGGGACTGATTACCTCATCTTTTGTATATAGTTCTATTGTCTTGAAGTTATGTCCTATGATAAAGCAACTGGATGGCGAAACGTCTACAATAAAGATACCCAAATGTCGCACATGTGTCGAAACTTATCTGGTTTCTAATCAAGTCATAAGAGTGTCTTGCCATTGAAAGTAACAGAGAATACATGCAATTAAGACATTAGAGACACCAGAATCCTCTCCTTCCTTTGTAGATATAGGTGAGTAGAAATTGGAAGCGTGTCTGTCTCGTGCGCGGTTGACAGAGGATCAAGTCTTCACCCTGTCATGCACTGAATAACCCACATGGGTTTAGCGCTTAACATGAATTATTAAAAATCCTTCCTCTCTAACATCACGAGGACTTATTCATAGAAACAATATAGGAGACACAATTGAACAAATAGCTGAAAAATAACCTAGTGTATCACCTAAGAATCTTGATTATATCACCTAGATTTATCTCCTTAGAATCTAGATTAAATCTCGTAAGTGCATAACTATTGTAATCAATCATTTGACACGATTAGTCAATTTATAACTAAATTCTGTTCCAAAGAGCACTTGTCACAATGTAAATAAGCTACACAATGCTGGTTATATAATGTTATTGTTAAGATTTTTGTCCCACCAAAAATTTTATCAACTCGGACAGATAACACCTGTATGAAGGGCTAAAGTTCCAGGTGGGCGAAACGTCGTCACACTAAATATGCCATAACATGCACTGTCTTATTTACATACTCTCGATATGTAAATAAGACAGTGTATTACCACAGGTCACAGTCTTTATTGTTGTGATGACAACTTCATTCTTTATCCACCGATATCAATAATATTTCTAGAGGTTACCTCCCATTGTTTTAATATTAATGTTAAATTGTTATGAAGTGTACGAAAAACCCGCCCTAAGAGACCTCTTGAATCATTATCAGGTCGCAACTGAGAGACAAAACGCAGAGGAGCCCAGAAGACAGGTAGATGAAGGTGGTGGTGGTGGTGGTGGTAGTAGTAGTAGTAGTAGTAGTACTTGGAAAAGTAGTAGTAGTTGGAGAAGCAGCAGTAGTAGTAGAAGTAGTAGTACTAGTAGTAGTAGTAGCAGTAATAGTCGTGGTTGGAGAAGTACTACTACTACTACTAGTAGTAGTAGTAGTAATAGTAGTAATAGTTGTATTAGTAATATTAACTATAGTTATAATATAAATAATAGTTTTAGAAATAATAAAAGGTAATTCTCAAAAGACTCACAAGGATCAAAGAAATTAGAAGCAATGCATTAACCCTTATTACTATTACTACTGTTTCTACCACTATTACAATTTCTAATATTACACTTACTACTAGATCTATTTCTACTATTTCTATTACTACGGTGACTTCTACTACTACTACTAGTACCACTGAAGTCGCCACCACCACCACTACTGCTACTGTCACTGCTACCACTATTATCTTCCTTATTTCTCCTATATTCCACGATATTTTGACTTTTATTCTTCATGTATTTACCAATATATATTACGTACATTCACCTTAATTACATTACCTGTTTCTTGATGTTTGAACGCCATTTAAAATCGTCTAACTAATTAAGCACTTTTATTCCTGAGTTGCTTAGTAAAGCATAAGTAGTTCTTCTTTAGATAACGTCAGTGTTACTTTTATGAGTTTCCTACAAAAGTTCTAAGCCAATCAGTTCCGCTCAGGTAGTTTTACCTCGGCGTCCTCATTAATTTCTAAGCTGTCAGTTTGGACTTATCTCTCTTCTCTCAGTCTTTCTTAAAATATCCACCAGCGTTCCTGTCACTTTTGACAGTTTTACTATGTTTTAAAGAACGGCAATGTATATATATATATATATATATATATATATATATATATATATATATATATATATATATA